>NC_143396.1:191508840-191811512 GCF_052110815.1 Crocodylus siamensis
CACAGTTGAAATTATGTTTTGTTCAGTAGCATTTCATGGCAGGAAAATCTGTTATTTAAAGCAAGGTGACAAGAAATCAAAACCAGTTTTCTAGTTTTCAGTCTTGTAAATTTGAGCATGTTTTGAAATAAAAAACAAAAACAAAAACGTAGATTCCTTTCTGGCTTGCATGTCCTCACAATTTAACAGGGATTCAGCAAACCAATTCTGCCCTCAGTAGCATGGAATCCAGCTGAGTCTCCCAGAGCTGGGATCTATAGCATCAAGAATAAGAACTTTACTTAGGAAACATATTTTTGTTGCCGAGGTCAGTAGGTATGAATGAATATGCAGGGAATGCAGATCTGACTAAAAAAGTTATCAGAAATACAGTTCTCAAAAATACAGGTCCAAGCTCAGTAGAATTAAAGAAAACACTGTCATTAGATTAGGTCTTTTAAAATGCAGTCCCTGATAGTTCTGAATCATGAACTGATTTCATGCACAATTTGATTGTTAGATCAGTAGTGTTTAGAAAGGGTGTGGAAAGAATCTATCCTAACCTCCCTGATTGAAAGTAAAAATGTAATATAGACTCTGCCGAGCCAGCTTTAAATCAGCTATATTTGACACAAATTGCAATCTAACCATGACAGCCCAGAACTCAGTATTGACTAAAGCCTGTCTCAGATGCTGGATAAACATTTGAGCAGTCAGGATGCTTTGAGCTCCAGGCTGCCGTAGTTAGGGAGGCTACTATCAGTGCTGAAAAGGGCTATTTTAAAGCTAGTGCAGATATGTATAAAAATGTACTGCAGTTAGCTGCATCCTGTCTAGATTGCTGAAATGATTGCTAAAAAGGAAGTCAAATCCAACCTTTGCTTTTAGCATGACAATTTAGAAGAGCAAAATTCCAGATAAGCAATGTTATGCCTTTCGTAGTTATTATTTAATCTTTAAAAAAAAAACAACCTCAGCTCTGGTTGGAAGGAAGCACACTGGTGGCAAAGGGTAGAAATAGTTCTTAAATGTTGCAAATATATGTTAAGTCAGATCTTTATTTTCAGTTGTTAAAAGAGGAACTGTTCTTTCCTACTTACAGGAAAGACTACAAATTCAGAAAAGTACTGAAAATGTTTCTTTTGTTTAATAAAACAAGTAAAACATTCAAAACCATGACCTATACTTTATTAAAAAAATATTTTAAACTATGGCCAAAGACTTCTTAAGTTTCAACCTTGTCTTTACTGAGGTATGACATGGTCAAGTGTTGCCCCAGTTCAGAAAGATTTTTTTCCTGCTCTAAGGAATAGACCATTCAAATGATTGAGTCCAGAGTCTGGCCATCAGATCAACTGCATAAACTTTGCTGCTAGTGCAGATGAACTCTTTGCTACCTTCATAATCCTTGGCTAGGCAGGTGCAGACACAGCTCTGCAATTTAATTTGGCTGGAGCCAGGTACTCTGCCAGTGGAGAATCTTGTGAACTCCTCTACACTCTGCTTGTGGCACACTTCCCCATTCCTCTCTGAATCTCAGATATGCAAATAGGTTAGGGAGTAGAGCCAACTGTAGTCACTTGTAGGGCTGTGCAAAGATTCGGGTGCTGATTGGATTCAGAGGAGATTCGGCCTGATGCAGTGGCCAAATCTCCAAATCAAATCAGGAGACCAATTAAAAGGTCTGAATTGATTCAAAGCTCTCCAAATCTATTCGTAAAACATTCGCAGAGCTTTAGCAATTCAGGAAGTTCCTGCTGGCTGGAGCAGGGAGTTGGAGCTGGAGCTAGACTCCATGCTGGTAAGTTGGGGAGAGGGGACCATGGGGGGGGGACTGCTGGCAGGACCTATCATGGCTGCCATCCCTGGCTCCAGCTCCCAGCTCTTTAAGAAAAAGCCCCCACTCACTGGCTGCTGCAAGGCAGAGGGGTGATCCCCACTGCCTCCTACTGCCCCACAGCATGTGGGGGGCTCTGCCATGAGCCCCTCAAATCCTGCCCACTCTCCTAGCCCAGCTCCTGGCCCTTTAAAAACCAAAACCCTTCTGGACTTACCAGCTGCTGCAGTAGCCTCAGGGGTTCTGGGGGCTCATGGCAGAACACCCCCCCCCCAGGCAGGGCAGTTAAGGGGCAGCAGCTAGTACATTGAGGCTTTTTTATTTTAAAAGGCTAGGAGCTGGGGTAGGCTGGGAGGCTCATGGCAGAGCATGAAGCAGCATGCCCATCCATCCCCTAGCAGCAGCTAGTGAATACAGGCTTTTTGTAGAGGGCTGGGAGAATGGGTGGGGCAGCCATTGAGAGTCGGCAGGGGATGGGGACAGTTCAGAGATTGGGCTGCAGCCAGATCTCAGAATTGGATTCAGCTGAATCTATTTGCAATGGTGATTTGAATCACTGAATTGAATCACTGTCTCCTGAATCTGCCAAATCCAAAGCGAATACTAGGCTCTTTGCACAGGCCTAGACTTTTACCATCTCTGGAGAGAATTTCCTGGGAAAACCTTGCTTTTTCCATTTAGGGCAGGTTTCTAGCTGCTTTGCTCAGACTTGGCAATGCCAGAACTAGAATAGGGTGGAGGACTGGGCCTTATGTCCCAGATGTGTAGGCACACATCTTACTAACTTTAGCCAGAGTTCAACATAATAAGAGCTAGAGTTTCATCTAATGGATAAATAGAGTTGTGGAAAACACCTAGGTGCAGAATTTGGCCTTAAAAATAGCAAAAGAAGATCACTTGAAGTGTAGCTGCTGGATATATACTTAAACTGAAAGACAGTAAGCAGACTTTGTTTGTTATGCCAGTTGCTGGTCTTCTCTGACTTTCTGTATGTAGTGATATCTATACATTGCTCAAGTTTGGGTTAAGTCAGTTAAGCCACTAGGTTAATAACAGTTTGATTTTAGAATTTCTTTCCATTGCCCTTGTAACAAGGTAGGCTGGCCCTTTTAAGTGGGAGCAAAAAGCCATGTTGCAACAGTCCAACTGCAGGAAATTACCTCCTTTGAGTACTCCACTGACAGTTAAAACCCCAGAGGGAAGAACTGGGAGAGTTGAGCTAGAGGGAAGAAGTGGTCTGTGGGCAGGAGGCCAGCTGGAACATAGATAAGCTTGATACTAGAAGGGGCCAGAGCAAAAGGGCTTCTCAGGGCCTGGAGAAGGGCTACAAGTTTTGATTGGTTTGGGTAAGACTTGCTTACATTCAAGGAACTGGCCAAGTAGCTCCAGCAGACTTTGCCCACAAGGCAAAGTCAGACTGCAAGTCAGCAGGCTCACCAACCCATCTTCAGACTGCACATACTTTTAAGTAACTAACTGAGGAGCCCCCCCAGCAAGGCCAGCCTGCAAGACAACAGGCTTACTAACTTGCTTACACTCCCTTTCCTGGCCCTTGAAGACAACCATGGCTCCCCCTGGCAGGTGAATTTGTCCTGCCCTGCTGACTTTAACCTCCCAAGCCTACTGCCTCCTTTTCAGCTGCCACATTTTTGATGACCTATAGATTTGGGAGGCTGCTTTTGGAGACTCAGAGAGAGCCTTGGGGTGCTCTCTTCCTGTTTGGCCTCAGTCACTTGTTTTTCCAATCTATGTTTTTCAAGCCCCTGGCTAAGCCACCTGATGCCACAGTAGCACTGCCCTGTGCCTAGACCAGCTGCCTTTCAGGATATCCATCCCTTTATATAGCCACCTGGGTCTTCACCCCTAATCATAGCCTGTAGCTTCCCCCATAGCCACACCTGTGCCTCACAGGTTTTACTCTACCTTTATGTAGAAGGCCCTTTTGAGCCACTCTTCACATGCACTCATCCAGCCCACCAGGCCCCCATCCCCAGCAGGGCAGCTGCCTCTGTCAGCCCTCCAGCCTTTGGTCCCATCTTGGTTTCAGCACCCCTGCCTAACCTTGTTTCTAGCTGTAGTTGTCAGGCTTAACCTTCTGATTCTGGCTTTAGCCTACTTTGTTCTTCTGCATGGGGCAGGGCTCAAGATGCAGAGTGCCCCAGGCACTTTGCAGTGTGGCCTGCAATCCACCCTTTATAGTCATTTCCAAGCCACCAGTTAAACCAGAAGAAGTTCCAAACCAAAGCAGTCTCCAACCATATAGTAGATCAATATGTCTGAACCAGGGTGCTTCAGCACTCTGTAGTGCCTTGAGATCCTTTCAGGGGTGCCATAGAATGTGAGTTAGCATTGTTAAGTGTTCAAACACAATTGAAAAGATAAGTAAACACAGAGATTTCATGTAAGTTGTAGAGTTAAAAACATTCTGACCTGTTTTGATCTTCAGAACAGAAGACTTATTCTATTCTTTTACCATAGTAATAGGTGAAAATTAAGAGTTAGCATTGTCTAAACAGTGCCTCAAGTCCTAACAAGGGTTGACTTGACTCTACAGAGGTTGAGAACCACTGCTTTATACTACCACGGGAACCTTAGCCTAATCAGCTGGCTCCCTTCCAAGAATTTCTCTAGGTCTGCAGCTTCCATTCTGCTGTAGGTAATGCTAGCAAAAGCTCTTTCCCATCCAGACTACAGCATCTGTGCTGGAGCTGAGTTTGTATCTCCCTGGGCTCCACCTGTTTTGGTCATGTGCTTTTCTGATCAGCCACAGGTGTGTCCCCTCAGCTCAATGCACATTTCCCTGCAGTTTGCTCAGCTGAGACACATTCATTGTCCTTCTCCCAGCCTGGAGCTTTGCCTTTTTGCCTACTGTGATGTACTTGAAGTCCTGTAGTCACTATCTTGGCCTTCCCTTGGCTGCTACTCTCATGTACCTGGCCCTAGCTCAACTGTACACAACAAATTGCAGCCTCTGCCTGCTGTTTCCTTCTTAGAAAGGAGTCTTAAAGTAACAGGGTCTCTTGACTTCTGTTACACTGCTATGTAACAGGGCCCATTTCAGCAACAGTTCCCCTTACCAGTATATACAGGTCTTCAGAAAAAGTATCCAACAGTTTGGGGACAAACTATAGCTTACAAGAGGGGCTGGAATTTTTTCATGCTGTGGGTTGTAACGACCTGGCTTCTGCCCAGCGTGGGTGGGGTGGCTTCCACAGCATGTCAGCAGCAAGGGGGGTTTGCTTGTGCCTATGCCAGGACTAGGCAGCTGGAAGCTGAATTGGCACCACTTCTAGCCTCCCATTCCCCAGTTTCTGCGTGAGCATAGCTTCCAGCTGATGGGAAGCTGCATCAGAGCTGGAGAACTAGGTGCTGTATCTGCACTGCTTCTGCTTCTTCCTCTCTTCCCTCCACCCGCAGCTGCAGTGTGTGTAGCCGGAAGCTGCCCAGCCCCAGTTTGGTTCCTCACCAGCTGGAAGCTGAGCCTGGGGTGCAGCCAGGGTCCAAGGGGTGGGGAGAAATGGCAGTGATGTGATTGCTGCTTCCAGCTGCTCAGATCCAGTGCAGTTCTTTGATGCCCAGCTTCAGCAGAAGTGAGGGCAGAAACGCAGCCTTCCTTCTAGCTTGGTGGGCCAGTCCCAGCAGCTTTGAGAGCCACATCCAGCTCATGACTCTCAGAGTTGTTGACCACTGTCTTAGAATAAGCTGATGTTCCTATTTGGTGGGAACAGGCCATTTCATCAACAGTTTTCTTTGGAAGTCCAATCCTAGTTCTTGTCTCCTTCTGCAGATAACACCCCCTATGTCACTTTATAGGACTGATAGAGGAAAAAGAAACTGAACAAGCCTGAAAAGGCCCTAATAACATTTCTCCTTTTTTATATATATATTAATAAATTGTTGATGTTGCTGTCAGTGAAGTGGCACTCTTAGGTTCAAATGTTACTAGGGGTTAGCAAAGCTTACAGACAAAGCACGTTGATTTCGGGTTGATACTTCATGAGGCAGGAAAGTGTTTGTAACTGTACCTACCATTTGATGCAGCTGGGAGCACTTCAGATATAAATAAGCTGCTTTGTGGGTATGTTTGAGCAAGGGCCAGTCAGTAAACATGGTTTAGCAATGTGATGTGACCAGAGACTGGAATGAACTTTATCACAGAAGGAAAGCCCCTTAGCCATCCCTTGAATACAAGGGTTGCTGGTTGGGATGTCATATTTATTTTGTACTTTTAGACAGCATACTCTTGCATATTGGCTTGCTTACTGCAAAGTATTGAGAAATGTTATGGATTGTGCTGTGCAATCAAGTACCAGTTTTCAGTATCAAGTATCAGGGAATCAAGTATTGATTTTTTTTCCAAGCAATCCAGTATTAGTTAGAAACCAGAGGCCTGTTAAGTGCAAAAGTCTCCATTTACTGAGGTATCTGAGCACATTACAATGATTAAGTCATTTTATCTTTACAAACACCTTGATAGGTAGGAAAGTACTACCTAAGAACAAGGGAAATTAAGTATCTTTTCTAATATTATGTAGAAGGTCTGTGAAAAAAACAGGAATTGAACTCTAGTCCCTTGAGTCTTAGTCCAGTCCATTAGATATCTTCAGAATATCACCTGTCCATGGTACTAACAGATTTATTTATGAAGGAATTTGTATGCAAACTGTCAATCTAGTATTGTAATTGTGGTATACAAGGAGCATATTTGGCAAACATTTTCTTTTAAAGACTTGTATTTTGGATTGTTCATTGTGCTTACTGCGGTGATACATTTAGTAGCACAAGAGAAGCACTGACCCTGGCCATTGACAAGTATTTATTATTAGCCAAGGTATTTGGTTAACAATGCTGCTGTGGTTTAAACAATGGGCTTCCGTCATCCTCTTCTTTGAGGATGTATAATCCTGAAATAAATGTCATGGGATAAGTGTACATAAATATTTTTTCCTTAATATAATATTATGTTTAAAGCCACACACACATGCACACACAGCGTTTGTGGATTCTTTGCTATTTCTGTAGCAATCCAAGGGGTGTGCACATCTGTTTACTTGACTTTTGTAGCACTGCAAAGGAGTCTGTAATGCTGTAAATGTAACTTCCATCCATGGCCTTAGTCTAATACTAGACAGATCAGGGTCAGGGAATTAAACCAGTTCCAGAGTGCTCATTCTGCTCTCAATTGCAGCCCTGTGAAACTCAAAAGAAGATAAAAATCTGCCCAAAATGTTTAATAAGGTCTTTAAGTATTACAAACAATAATAGACCCCTTCTGCTAGTTGCTACTGGCAGCAAAAAGGGTAGAGCTTAATTTGTTCCGTGCTTCTTCTGTAAAACAAACAAAACTGTTTTAAGTATCTTCCCAGAACTTTATTCCTGTTTCTGGCTCCAGAAAATTAAAAACCAGCCTCACAATTGGTGAATCAGGATGCAGAGCTAGAAAGCCCTCCATTCTCATGCAGTCAGTGGGAATCGTGGCTGCTAAGCACCTCTCAGAACCCTACTGCTGATTTAATTGAAATCAGTGGGAAATGTTTCATTGGATTCAATGGAAGCAGTATGAGTACCTTAACTAGTAAGGGTAGAAGTGTTGACAAGGTAGCATGTATGTACCCAGAAAATCAAGTAGTTCACAGCTGAGGATATCACTGATTTAAGTACAGAAAAACATAGATTGTCCCTCAGTAGGCTGCCCAAAACATTTGGGTTACTATATTTATCGTGAACTCTTCTAAATGTAGAGCAAGTACATAATTCAGTGACAGTGTATTATACATATGTGCAGTTAAGACTGTATGAAATTCCACCTGATAAATCCTCTTTTTCTTATTGGCCAGAAGATGTTGAAAGAACAGATCCAAGTTAAACTCTTTGAAGGAAAAAATTATTATGAAAACTTGTCTCCTTCATTATTAACATTTTAATAATTCAGGAGTGGGATAGTAGAGTGTAAATCAGTGTGAGATGGAAAGCTTAATGAGGCAGAGGTAGAGTGTGAAGAGTGGCAGCAGAAGAATATGCTTTGCTGAACCCTGATTGAGTGTATGATGGAAAGAGAGCAACGGCAGGTGGAGTGGAGGCTGTAGGTAGGGGAAGATAGGTGCTAGAAGAATAGGAGGATCTGGTTAGTAGGGGTGTAGAGATTATACAACTGCCTCTGTCCTGGCTGATGGGAGGAACTAGCACTTCATTCAGTATGCCAGCCAGCAGCAAGTGACCAAAGTGTTCAGAAGTGTGAGATGATATGGTACCATGGCACTTGGGTAGAATATCTTTCTTAATGTCACATACTACAAGTTCAAGAATATTGGCCTTGTGACTGTAAGAACAGCAGAGTACTAGGAGTGCTGCAATCCTTAATCAGAAAAGTTGCCCACCATCCAGGAACTATAGGGGTTAATGGAAACGTGTGTTGTCAGTGGGTACAAAATTAAGTTCATATGAGGTATGTTGCAAGAAAAGCTTCCATACCGCATTTGAGGTTTTTGTTTTTGTTTACCTGAGACAGTTAAAAAAACTAAGGGCAAAATGTTCTTTCTTGTGGAAAACTCAATCAGGAATCTCAGCCTAAGGATGCAGGGCTGAGCTTTTTCTTTGCCAGGCCTACCACAGAGGTGAAAGGTATAGATCAGGAGTAAGCAACCCTGCACATGGGTACCAGAGTGTGAGACGTGAAAGCCTTTTATTTGGCACGTGTGCCTTGAGGTGGATGGTGGGGAAGGGGCCAGGGCTGCACTGCCACAACAAGAATCAGGCCTCTTGCAGATTTCCCACCATCTGTCCCTGGCACACCAGCATTTTACAAGTTGAGATTGAGGGTGTTTTTGGCATCCTGTCCAAAAACATTGCTAACCTCTGATAAAGATAAAAAAAGAACATGAGAGAAAGTCTGGAAACTTGTACAGGAATTTACAAGAAACAGACCAATAAAGGGCCAAAAAATAAGGGAGTGTTTAAAAAAAATTATAGGAAGTAAAAGCAAGCGTGGTGTTCAATTCCTCACTCTTGCCATATTTGATTAATGTAGATTGTATAATACTTTTGCGCCGGGTACTTGTTATACCTACTGGGAGAGCCTGTCACACATTTTGAACTTTGTATCAAGAGCAACTAAAAAAATTACAAAAAGTTGCCCAGTTCTGCAAATTGTTGTAAAGACCATTATTTGAGTGATCAGGAGTTTTTGAGTAGATGATGCCTTTCATAATGAAAAAGAAGTTGCAAACAACTACATATTGGTTCTCTTCCCCTGCCCTGCCCTGCCCGGCCTGCGTTGGCCAATTTCTGTCCCAGGCAGGAGGAGTGGTGTCCAGTCCTGCCCAGCGTGCCCCGTGCTTCCAAGTACTATTCAGGAGGAGCCGGGCCAGGCACCTGCAGGGTGGGCACCTGCTCCAGTCTACCCACCTTGCCCTTACACAGCGGCAGTGCCTGTAGCAGTGCCACTGACTTGGGGGTGGGAAGGGGTTGCCAAAATACAAGTTAGCTGAGGGCACCATTTTCCCTCAGGCCCGGTCTGGAAGGAATGGTTTCATATAGACAGAGGAGCACATTCAAAGACATGTGATTACCAATCTATCACTTAATCTTTGCCAGAAAGTAAATAAATTCAAAGTTATTTAAAACAAGGTGTGTTTGTTTTGGCTTGACAAGGAGGGAGTGGTTGTTTGCAAGGCTTGTGAATTATCAAGATTTACTCTCATCTGGTTCTGCGGCATTTTGGAAACTTCTGAGCCATGCTTCTACTGAGATCTTCTGAAGCCTGGATTTTATGTCATCTTTTCCAGGCATTTAGGTCACAGGTTGTATCTATTAATTGTCTCTGAGGCTTGCAGTAAATTGGTCACCTCAGGTACTTTCTAGTATCTCATTGGTCAAGGCAATGTTGACAGTGAACATGATGCCTGTTTCCAGGACAGAAAGCTCTTAGCACTCTGAGCATATGTAAGATACACTAGAGCACTTGAATGCCCATGAAAATACTCTGAAGAGTTTGATGTGAGCATCCAGGCTATTTTTACTGCTTTAAACACATTGGTGTTTACTGTGTTGTTAGTCTTGTGTTACAGATCTTTCTGTGTATTCCCTATCTTGACATAGGAACACTTTTCTTGCTTTTAATTCTGCTGCAAGATCCTATCAATTCAATTAGCCATTTGAAGTGATCAGTTAACCAGCTGTCTAGTGATTAGTCCTGGACACTTAGGGTCAATTCGTACACATGTTCTTTCCTTGCTCTATTAATATTTCCTGACGTATCTATTTGCATGTGAAAGAACTCACAGGTGCATACACAGATCACAGTCTGCATGTACAATTACAACATCTGCATTCTGATTGCCTAAGTGTAGGCCAGACTGTGGCCTGTATAGAAGGGTTGTATTGCAAAAGGAGCCCTAGAGGAAACTTAAGTTCACAGATTCATAGACTCCGGCCAGAAAGACCCCTAGACAATCCAGTCTGACCTCCAACATATGCAGGTTGTAGAATTTCTCCCAGCAACTGGATTAAATCTTATATTTTAGCAGGAGAACTACTCTCATTTTAAAAATTCCAGAATATCTTCTAGATCATTTGTGAAAATGCTGAATAATGTTAGACCTGGAACTGATCCTTGAGGAACCCAACTACCAACAGTTCTGCTGACAGATCTCTACCCATTACAACTGTATTTTCAGATTTGTCAGTGAGACTGTTCTTAATCTGGAGGGGTTGATAATGTTTTCTGGCAGGGGACTAGAATGACCCAGCTTGAGTCTGAGCTGGGTGAACGCTAGGACTCGACATGCTCTATCCTTTCCTTTTGCCTCCTGACTGGCGCAGTATAGGGAAACCTCTCTCTCTGCTGAAGCCCTGGGTAACCTCCTGCAGTATGGTGTAGTGTAGGCAACCCCTGTTGCTGAATGCCACTGGGGCCATTACTGTGCAGGGTGGATCCAAATGCTCTGGAGGCTGCGTCCATTCTGCAGGCTATGGGTTGTTCCCTGGTTTGGCGTGTACCCTGTTAATTATCCTAAATGCTTGTTTGACAACACCTTCTAAGGAACCACACTGTCTGACATCAACTGTATTTCTGCTTCTGATTCTTTATTGGTGGAGTCCCAAATTAATAATTCCATTATTTTTTCTGGGAATGAAGTTAGGATAACTAATAACAGTTCATTAGTTCCAGTTGATTCAGCCAGGTTTTTTTGCACAAGTTCAAAGTAAGAACACTCTAGAGCAGCAACTCTCCTAGTCTGATCATCTAGTACCACTCCGCTGACACATTCAGTAGGAAAATAAATCCCCCTCTAAACATATTTTAGGTATTTAGATCTCATGGAGTCACTAATATTGCATATTCTTTCAAAGGAGACTGTACTCATTAGCTACACAGAGATGCAAAGGGAAGAGGGAAGTTGGGGAACACTCTTGATACTCTGTTCTCTAGTGCTCACCTAGATTAGGACAATCCTTCTAAGTGTAGGGGGAGCAGGTTAAGGAATTAACTGAAAATGCAGTCCTTTGTTGTTTCTTTGACCTGGGTCCTATTACAGGTTTCATAAAAAACTCTTACAGAAGGTACAGCAGCAGTGTGGTCTTCTGGACAGAAGAAAATCTGACCCACCTACACTTGTGGTGGTACTTGGGTTCTTCAGAGTTGGATTGCCAGAAAGCTCAGGAATTCAGAATGCCCTTTTGCATCTGGGTGTGCTCCATATCCACCTGATTTATTTGTTAGCATGGAACAAATAAATCATAAATTGCATCAGCATAGAGTGGGAGTCACACCCATTTATCACAGCAATTCATATTGCTCATGCGTACTCATTTCTCCTGTTTTTGAACGTGCTATCATTTTATGTAGCGTTCATGATGGAGAATAAAGGAGATGGCCTTCCGGTAGTTTTACTTGTACACTGATCTAAATACTGGGTTATTTTCTTTCTGCACACCATCAGCACTGATAGATTATTTTTACAGGTTGCTTATGGCCACTTGTAGCACTCAAGGCCTGGGAAGAGGTGAGGAGCACCCTCATTTCCATTTCACTCCTATTAGAGCAGTGAGTACCAAGCGTCCCTGAAAAGTAGCCTTCTTGGGTACGTCCAAATGAGTGCACATGTGCATTACCCCAGGGACAAATAGCAGTGGCACATAGTTGTGCTGCTGCTACTTGTCCCCAGGGAACACCCCTGCACTCATGTCCTGGCATGCAGCAAATTACCCCACGTGGGGTAGGGGGAGGCTGGGCACCTGGACTGGCCTCATTAGCCTTACCTGGGAGCCTAGGAGCCTCCCTGCACTGCAGCGGTGGCAATCCAGGTGTGTGGAGCCTGGCCAGCAGCTGGAGTGTGGCTCTGGCTGGCCAGACTCCAGTTTTGGGTGGCACACACTGCCACCATACGCATCACCCCATTTTTTTTTTCAGTACCAGATTAGATGCATTGCATGCATTTTACAGTGCCTCAAGAGCCTTTGAGGCATGACAAAACACATGTTCTTATTCATCTAGATGTGCCCCTTGGGTACATCCCCATGAGCATGCACGTGTGGTTTGTAGAACCTCAAAGCTGTTTGAGGCACCACAAACTATACGCAATGCACATGCACTGTGCTGCTAATTTGCAATACGGCGGTTATCTTGATGTCAAAAAAAAAAAAAAAAAGCTTTAAAAACAGCATGGTGCACATGGCAGCAGCATAACTGGAGCCTGGCCAGCCAGAGACACGCTGCTGGCCAGGCTCCGTGTGGCTGGCTTGGTGCTGCTGGGGCCAGCATAGCTGCTGACCCCAGCCTCCCTTACCCGACCTGGGTCCCTTTGCTGCGTGCTGGAGCATGCATGCAGGGGCATATCTGGATGCAAAGAGCAGCACAAATATGTGCTGCTGCTATTTGTTCCATGGGAAACACGTGCCCCTTCACATGTGTGTTCATGGGGACATGCCCATTGAGTGCATCAGTTTTTACTTATAGAAACAAAGACATTCTGACTGACACAAAGTTGGAGTGATGGCATCAACCAGGACGGGGCAGTCACTGAAGCAAGCTCCCTCCCTTGTAGTGGGTTCTGTGTCTCAGTTTTAGTGCATGAGGAGATATTAAAGAAGCTCTGAGCTTTTTTGCTTTACCTAGATCACTTAATTAGGATGAAACTTGGAAAACAGCAAATAGTTCTGAATAAGAGCTGAAGTTCACATGTTCTGGTTCTTATAACCTCAGCTGTTTTGTATCTATAAGGCCTATCAAAACTATGGACACGTGATACCAAACAGCAGAGTAGTCCAAGTCCTTTCAAAGGTAGAGATAATCCTGAACTATGCTGTTCACTGCAAATCTGTAGCCAAAGGTATTGGTGAATTCATGAATGGGATAATATACATCTGGGTAGATAAACTACAAAATGGTCGTTATTAGACTAAATTGTTTTCTGAACAATAGCAACTAAGTTTCAAATCCTTCACAGGAGGATTGCACAGAAGGACCTTGGCAACAGTGGACCTATGTAGTTCTACATAGTAGGAGTTGGAAGAAAATCCCTTTTAAGTGCAACTTGTAGGAGAGTTTGGGATGATGTTATTTAAGAAAGGGAAAAAAGGGATCCAGGGAACTACAGATCAGTCAGCCTCATCTCAGTCCCTGGGAAAAAGCCACAGAGCAGATCCTCAAGGAATCCATTTCTAAGCACTTGGAGGAGGAGAAGATGATTAGGAACAGTCAGCATGGATTTACCAAGGGCAAGTCATGTCTGACCAACCTGATTGGCTTCTATGGTGACATGACTGGCTTTGTGGACATGGGGAGACGAGTGGATGTGGTATGCCTTTATTTTAGCAAGGCTTTATATACGGTCTCCCACAGAATTCTCACAGGCAAGCTAAGGAAGTACAGGCTGGGTGAATGGACTGTAAGGTGGATAGAAAACTGGCTGGAGCAGTGGGCTCAGAGGATAGTAATCAATGGCTTGATGTCTAGTTGGTAGCCAGTATCAAGTGGCGTGCCCCAAGGGTCAGTCCTGGGAATTAGTTTTGTTTGATGTTTTCATCAGCGACCTGGAAGATGGCATAGAGTGCACCCTTAGCAAGTTAGCAGGTGACACCAAGCTGGGGGGAATAGTAGACATAGTGGAAAGTATGGCTAGGATTCAGAGTGACCTAGACAAATTGGAGGATTGGGCCAAAAGGAATCTCATGAGGTTTAACAAGGACAAGTGCAAAGTCTTGCACTTAGGACAGAAGAATCCCATGCACCAGTACAGGCTGGAGGCTGACTAGCAGGGCAGCAGCTCTGCAGAAGAGGACCTGGAGGCTGCAGTGGACAATAAGCTGAATATGAGCCAGGACTATGTCCTTGTTGCAAAGAAGACTAATGGCATACTGGGCTGCATTGGTAGGTGTGTTAACAGCAGTTCAAGGGAAGTGATTATCCCTCTATACACCACTGGTGAGGCCACATCTGGAATACTGTGTTCAGTTTTGAGCCCCCCACTGCAGAAAGCTATGGACAGATTGGAGAGAGTTCAGCAGAGGGCAACAAAAATGGTTTGGGGGCTGGGGCACATGACTTGTGAGCAGAGGCTGTGGGAACTGGGCTTATTTAGTGTAGTGAAGAGAAGACTTTCAGGGGTTTTGACAGAAGCCTTCAACTACCCGAAGAGGGATTCGAAAGAGGATGGAGCTGGGCTGCTGTTCTTAGTGGTGGCAGATGACAGAACAAGGAACAACAGTCTCAAGTTGCAGCAAGGGAAGTTTAGGTTAGATATTAGGAAGAATTTTCTCACTAGGAGGGTAGTAAAGCACTAGAACAGGTTACCCAGCAAGGTGGTGGAATCTCCATCCTTGGAGGTTTTTAAGACCCAGCCAAGGGGGTTGGATTAGATGACCAACCTTCTGAGGTGCTTTCCAACCATAATTTTCTATGATTCTATGATGCAAGAAAGAAAAGAGAGAGGACAAAGGAAAGTAAATTCAACTACAGTGATCCATCAGCTATTGTGCACTGCTGTAGTGATGACAGCTGTAAACCTGCAGCTGCAAGGAGGGGCTCTGAAACAGCTGTGCAGCCTGACGGGAAGGATCCCATTCTGCCCTGCCCTGACTATTTCTACAGACACACAGCTACTGTAATTCAGGCTCTCCATTTTAAGGGCAGGATGATATCTCAAGTGTTCCTTCTTATTACTTCTCTTTAGTTTCCTATAAGTGGCACTTACACCCATCTAACCTGTAGAAAAATACTTTTTAAAATTTAACTGTTCTCTCAGAATGACATCCATTTAGTTTTAATTTAATGTAACACTTTCCCCCTGTCGGAGAAATCCTCAAGTACTTGAAGAGTCAGAGACCTTTGGGAAGACTTTAACACCAAGCCCTCTGACTCCTGAAAAATAGTATTTTTTTGTAGAGCTTCTGTAATTTTCTCTATAGTAGAAGTCCTATGTTTAAAAAAAGAACATACTAAGGAAGAATGATCTGGTTTTGATTTCAGGTGGATACTCATATCCATGCTGCTGCCTGCATGAATCAGAAACATTTGCTGAGGTTTATTAAGCATACTTACCAAACAGAATCAAACAGGATTGTTGCAGAGAAAAAAGGCAAGAAAATGACATTAAAGCAGGTGTTTGAAAGCCTTCAAATGGATCCTTATGACCTCACAGTAGATTCGTTAGATGTCCATGCCGTAAGTAAAATGGAGAAAGTAGCATTCTGTTAATTGTAATCATTTGGGGTGAGGAACGGGAATTTTTTGTATGGTCTTCGTTGAATGAACTGTCCTTTAAATGAGTTTTTAAATTATGTTTATTAGTATTTTCTAAAATATTTGCTTGTTCTAAAGGTGTTATTCTTTCCTAGGAATAAAGCATAATTAGAAAGTAATTTGATTTATAAGTTTATTGTACTGGGTAATTCTTAGCACTGCTTAGTAGTTACCATGTTGAAGAGGGTCTCTTTCTGCAGGGTCGACAAACATTTCACCGATTTGATAAATTTAATTCCAAATACAATCCAGTTGGTGCCAGTGAGCTAAGGGACTTGTATCTGAAAACTGAGAACTACATTGGTGGTGAATACTTTGCTCGTATGGTCAAGGTAAATAATATTTGTCCTTCCCCACCTGTTGAGGCACAGTGTTCTGTTAAAACATGTAAATATATGTTTGCAGTATGTGAAGCGATTCAGTGTTTTCTCAAACATTTCAGGCCGCCTTACCAGTTTATCAGATAGAGGGTTCTTCTGAGCGAGGCCCCATCTGCTGTGTCTTGTTACAGCTTTTTCCTGTGCATGCTTTTATGTAGCTTGGACTGTTTCAGATTCATGGAGTGAATTTAAAGACTCAGTGTGACCCCTGAGTCTTTAAATCAGTCACTGGGCCCTGGCCCTGGCTGTGAGTGCTTCAAAAGGCACCCAGTCTTCTGGCTCAGATCAGAGGGCTTTCCTAAGGAATAAATCCTGGTCTTTCCACTTGGCATCCCCAAGAGTCTATTTTAAATAAACAAACAAAAATCGGGGCAGAATTGCTGCCCCTTATCAATTTCCGGTACTTGGTCTTCAGCTTCTCGTCCAGGGGACCTCGCCCTCTGACTTGTTGCATTCTTATAGCTACTTCTACAGTGCTCCAGTTGGTCAGGGCCAGGTACTTCTGGTGTGGCTGTCTCCCAGTCTCCTACAGGTGAATAGAGACCTTCAAACTGAGGAAAGCCCATAGTGGTACCAGAACTCCTGGGCTTCCCCAGTATCCTGCACACGGTTTCCCCCATGACCTGTGTGGGACTCCTCCCCCGCTCTCCAGCCGAGTCAGCAATGATGGCTTGGGCTGTGCTTTGATGGAGGTTGGAGAAATAGCAGCAGCCCCTGCTCTTGCTTCGGACGGGGTGGAGTGGGGACAGACAAGGACCCACTCTGCCAGCTTGGGCAGTGAACCTGCAAGGCTGGTAGGCTCTGGGACCCCCTCTGGTAAAGGCAAGGGTGCAACCAACTAATAACATAGTTTTTTTGTTAGAGAAAATTGTTACTAATGATTCTGGTCCTGATTCTTCATTGTTCTGTATATTGTATAGTCATTTTCAACAGTATACAAGAGAAACTAAAATTATCTATTTTGATTTAGTAGCAGTTGCATGTACTTTATATTGGCACAAACAATTACAAGGTTCAGGACAAAGAAGAATCGAACCTTGTAAATCCAAGTGGTATAAATCCATGTTATGAAAGCCATTAAAAAGTATTCTTCTAGCATGCTAAGTATGATGTTTTATCAACTAACAATGACTATCAAGTTCCTTTAGTTTACTAGTAGGCATGCACAGTTCTGCTGTGCCACATTATAAAGTCTGAGAGAGGAAAAAAAGATGGACAGAAATTGTACAATCTGTTGTGTCCTTGCCAAAGTAAACATGTTTAATGATTTATTTTTTAATAGGAAGTAGCCCGTGAACTAGAAGACAGTAAATATCAGTACACGGAACCTCGGTTATCCATTTATGGACGGTCTCCAGTTGAATGGCAGAACTTAGCGAAGTGGTTCATTAAACACAAGGTTTATTCGCCTCACATGCGCTGGATAATTCAGATTCCCAGAAT
Organism: Crocodylus siamensis; assembly: GCF_052110815.1. Classification (NCBI taxonomy): domain Eukaryota; kingdom Metazoa; phylum Chordata; order Crocodylia; family Crocodylidae; genus Crocodylus; species Crocodylus siamensis. Next base: position 191,526,221 of record NC_143396.1, read on the forward strand.
CTAGTAAGTAACTGGGTCTATTGGTAAGAAATTAGTAACAAAATGAAATCTTGCTAAGCGACCCATTTTCCTTTTCGCTCTCCCTTTAAGCTACTTTATGTAATTTTATATAGAAATAGGCTCTGGGAAATTTTTTATGGCTAATTCTGTGGCTGCATTATTACTTCAGCTTCCTTAGTAACATTTTGGGAATAAAATGTGTTCATTAAACCATTCAAAACTAATGACTTCTTCCAAAATGTTCATGGGCAGCTAACACAAATGACAAACCATCGGCAAAATGTTTGAAATGCCATTTATCAAAAACAGGTAAAAATGCCACTTTTCATTCCTTTGAGTGATGAAATAATGTTAGTTTCTCATTACAGAAATGCTGCATAAGGAGGAGAGAACACTTTGCAAACTTCTACTGTCTGGGTTTTCTGCCTGATTAGTGAATGACAATTTCAACCAAAACAACTGTAAATTGCAAAATTAAATCAATATGAGTTTTCATGCAATTGCCAACTGTCCTTAGGGACCTAGATTGTGATATTAAACACTGTATACTGTAACTAATACTATTTAGTCACAGATATTTGTCAGAATAAATAGTAGCTGAACTTGCATGTTTTGAATTTTGAAGCTGGAAAATAAGTTTGAGAAGAATTCCTATGACAGTACAGAATATTGAGACACACTGCTCATTACGGGAAAGCTTCTCTCTTAGTTCCCATGTAGCATTTTCAAATGGGGCACAATTATTTCATTCAGTCATACAAACTGGGCCTTTCAAAAGAGGACCTGCAGTTGTATGAACTGAAAAATAAAGCTTTCATTTAGCTTACCTGTAATCTTGGAGAAATGAATCATTCCCAATTGCTTGCCAGTTTGAATGTCTTGATTGCTTTAAGGAAATTGATTGCTGTTCTCAGGACTTATACATGAGAATTAGTATTGCAAATACAGAACAAAAAGAAAGTCTAAGCTTAATTTTGTAAACCATGTAATAGAGCTTTCAGATTTTCAAACAAACAAAACTCAAACCTAATAATGTCAGGAAGAAATAAATTGGCCAGCTAAATGAAAAGTAGTTACAGTGATGTATTTGTTTCTTTCAGTGATATATTTAGGTCAAAGAATCTGCTGCCTACTTTTGGGAAGATGTTAGAAAACATTTTCTTACCTCTGTTTGAGGCAACTATCAATCCCAAAGACCACAAAGAGCTGCACCTCTTCCTCAAATATGTAAGTCTGTAGTATGGGATTGTTTCTCTTTACCTCAGATATGCCCGTTCTCCACCATTAGAATTTTAGTTAATATCAGCAAAGAGGTAAAGGCTGTAGACTTAGTTAAACACCCGCCCATAGAAATGTCTGTTAGGATGTTTTTTAACACATTATATACCCTAGTAAAAAGAGATGTGCATCTGTCTTTCCTATTGAAATGAGTAGTGACTCTGTGTATAGGGCAAGTAGTTATGCTGGTTTGGGCCAGAAAAGCATCTTGTACTGATCCACTGCCAAATAAAGAAAGGGAGAAAAGTTTTCTTTGAAATCTTCATAAACATTAGAAGACCTCTAACAGTGTTTCCCCCCGCCCCGCTCACAGTGGGTTCTTAATTAGTTGTTGTCATATTGGGAAAGAAGCATTCTTATCAGTAGTTCAGCTCTAACAAATATACACAGAATTTTAACTCCAATTTTAAATGATTTATGTAAACTTACACAGCTATATTGGTTGAGCAAAAATGTGAATCATTTTTATTATAGGATTATTTATTTTTAAGGTGGTTTTTGTTATAACTGTTTTAACAATCAGGTTAATATTCCGTGTTCGTATTATGCATCACACTTATATTTGTAAGTTTCCTGTAATGCCAGCTTGAAAAATTTATGACATTCTATAGTTTCTGCTTGGAGCCTCATAGATCCCCAACACCTATTAATTATAAGGGAATTTAGGCATTTATCTACTTTTGAGGATCTGAAGTAGTACATCTTGATGTGCTTCAATATGTGATGAATACATGATTCAGAGTTACAAAGCCATATGAGGACACACCCCTCTTCTAGTTGGCCCCTCCATGTAGGATCTAGGAACTTACATTAATCCTCTGTAATAGTTCATGTAGCCTTCAGAAATTTGTTTTGTAATATTATCTTGAGGAGTCCTACAGAGATATAAACATACGTTTTAGATTAGGGGTGTCAAAGATATGGCCTGTGGGCCAGATTTGCCCACCAGAGCCACATCATCTGGTCCCCAGTGCTGGCCCTGGGTCTCGAGTTGACGCATATGCTTCACATGGCGCTCACTGGATTGGCTTTGCACCCACTCTAGGACCCACGCTGCATATAAACACCCATGTGGGACCAGTCCGGGACCCTGCCACATGCCAGATCCAGTGCCTGTAACACCTCCTTTGGCCAGTTTGGGATGAACACTGCATACAGCAACTGGTTCAGCCAGTCTGGGATGCGAGTTACATGCGACACCCACTTCATTTGATGTGAGGTAAATGTGGCACAGTCCCAGACTGGCCCAAGTGGGTGCTGGATCTGGCAGGTGGGGGGGGCTCTGAGCCTGACCTGGCCTACAGGGCTAACCCTGTGTTAGTCTTCTGGCCTGTGGACTGGTCCTTCATCTGGCCGACAAGGCCAGGTGAGTTTGACACTGCTGTTCTGGATGATAGCTTGGGAGTTGAATCCAGTGCACTAGTTATTACAGAGCTACACTGTCATGTTAAATGAGCACCATCTAGAGGCATAGTAGATCAAAGGATTTCAATTAACATATAAAACCCGTTTTTCTGATCTGTCCAGAGAGACTAATACAACCATGTCCATTTCAAATGTCTGCTAAGGATGATACTGTACAGTTTGTGGATTGTAGAGGTGCACCAATACATTGGTCCAATATTATATCAGTACTGATATGAAGAAAACTGTCCATATCGGATATTGGCCCGATGGATGATAATTTGGCTGATTTGTAACAGGATAGGCATCCTAGGGGTTGCTGTGCTCTATCCTAGTGCCTCCCTACTGTGCCCAGTAAGTCTCTAAAGCACCCTCGGTTCTCTCCTGCCACGTGTTTGATGCTATATATATTATAGGGAGGCTGCCTCTTTGTCTCCCTGGACACGGTTTTCCTCCTGTACAGTGGCCTCGCTTCTCTAATGGGTGCTTCCTCACACCCTAGCCTTATAGGCTATGCATGGCTCCAGCCAGTCTCGCTGATGTACCAGATGTTGTTTGGTCACACGTTGCGCCTTGCCTCGCTCTGTCCCTCTCTGGGGCTTCTCGCTGCCCCCTCTCTGGGGATGGGGTCTATATGCTACCATGGGTCCCCTATGAGGCCTCCTCCAACCCTTGATAGCCTCACTCTAACCTTTGGTTTCAAACAGCAAATACAAAACACAAGCCCCTGGGCTATAACATAAAATCTAAGCCACCCAGCTAAAACATTATTCAGTCCCTACCAGGGAATTCTCAATCCCATAACAGCAATCAGGAGCTGCTTGTGCAGTCAGGCCTCTCCCCTCTGCTTGCTCTGACAGAGCTCCTTTTCCCTCGGCTGCCAGCAGGAAGTTGCTTCCTGGCCTCTGGCCTGTGTTTTATATGGGAGCCAGGCCCTGCCCCTTCTGGTCAGCTGACCAGGCAGGTGTGGGTCATTAGTTCCTTCTGGTTACCCTAGCAACCTGCACCTGGGTGGTTATCCTGGCTCTCCTTGTAGCAGGCACCTTAGTGTCCTGCTACATTAATAAATGCCAAAAAGGCTCCTGCCCCCTCCCTCCCTCACTGCAGAGGGGCGGGAGGGGAGGGTGTTGATCTGCCTCCTCCCCTTTCCCTTCCACTACACTGGACTTACCAGCTGGAGGCAGCTGCATTGGAATTCAGATCCGTATCAGCCAATACGCCTCCTTAAATGTTGGCTATTGGTATCGGCCCCAAAAATCTCTGTCAGCGCACCCCTAGTAGATTATGCTTTAATGGTTTGGGGGATTGCTGGGAGCATTTTTATCTACTATAATGGATACAGTGATGCTTAAATTACCTTTTTCCCATATCATTTTCACTGTTCTCCCACAATATAGGGATAACATTTGGTTAAGTTCAGTTGAAGTTAAGGTCTACAGAATGCCTGTAGGATTTGGTCAAAACCTTTGGATCTAATTAACACTCAGAGGCTTAATTATCTTTTTTTAACATTCAAGAGGTTCAAGTATCTTTATTGGTTCTTACCAGGTTCCTTTTAGCAATAGACCTGGATATGCCACCTCAGGTCTGTCTTGAAGTTCATTCAGTTTGCGTAAAAACCAACACACCCTTGTTCTGTAGTATTTATTACTTGTTAGGCTTTTTTGGTGTTTCATGGAATCATAGGAAATTAGGGTTGGAAGGGACCTCAGGAGGTCATCTAGTCCAACCCCCTGCTCAAGGCAGGACCGTTTCCAACTAGATCATCCCAGACAAGGCTTTGTCTAGCCAGGTCTTAAAAAGCCTCCAAGGATGGAAATTCTACCACCTCTCTGGGTAATTTGTTCCAGTATTTTATTACCCTCCTAGTAAGAAAATTCTTCCTAATATCTAACATGATATTCCCTTGCTGCAACTTGAGACTCTTGCTCCTTTTTCTGTCATCTGCTGCCACTTAGAACAGTCTAGTTCTTTCCTCTTTCAAACCCCGCTTCAGGTTCCACACATGCAGAACAGGAGGAACAGTTTTGGATTTGGGGATCAGATCCCAGTTATCCCATTACAACTTGCTTGGGTTCTCCCTGAAGTGGCATGCTGGACTAGGGTGGAATAAACTTAGTGTAGAGTGAGTCCGCATGCTCTAAGCACTAAGCTATTGGTAAAGAAGGGTGGGGAGGTGGCAGCTCATCCTGGTTGTGTTTGCAAGCAGAGCAGCTGGTGCCACTGCATTTTGTCTAGAGCTGTGCTCTGAGTATGGCTGCTACATTAGGCAAGTGGAGGATCCCTGTCAGGATCCCCCTTCAGGGTCTAGCTGTGACATAGGTACCAAGCTGCTCAACCCTGTGAACCCTGAGCTAATCTACTGAGATGTAGATCTTTAGGCCCCTAAACATCTTTAACATCAAAACCATAGGTATCTTTTGCCTTTAGGTGCCTCCAGGGTTAGGCAGAAGCTGAACTGGAGACTCAGAGGATTGCAATTTTGAATTTAGGTCCTTGAATCTTTGTCTGATGTGGACTTAGTTATCTAACCAAATGAAAAGCCGTCCTCTTATATTTTGAACCATTTCCCTGGACTGTAAATGTTGCTTTTATGGAAAAATTGGCACATGGCAGAATCTAAAACTGTCTATTGGTGGACTGCTTATTTTATGGCTCATCCCTTTTTATGTGTAGCTGTCATATCATGTTCTTTGATGTGCTTCCTGGAAGCTTCCCTTTTGGCTGGAAAAATACCCAGGAGCAACATTATACAGAATTATGGTTGTTGATTCAGCAGCATTATGACATTGGCCATGAAAGCAGGGATCTTTGTAATATGGTCAGAGACTGACACTCTCGAAGAATGGAATGGCTAGAATGCTGTCAGAGGAGAGCAACTGCTTATGGAGAAAGTGGACTTTTAATATTAGTAGCACCTAAAACAAGGGTTGATCAATTTTAACATTTCCTTATTCAGAATAATTGTTCCTGCAAATCTCTTCTTTTGCCAGGTAACCGGCTTTGACAGTGTTGATGATGAGTCCAAACACAGTGGCCATATGTTCTCTGACAAGAGTCCTAGCCCAGATGCGTGGACCAGTGAAAGAAATCCTCCATATAGTTATTATTTGTATTACATGTATGCCAACATCATGTTGCTTAACAACCTTAGAAAGTAAGTACAATACAATACTAATTTCCTTCTGCCCAATTCTGTGCTTGACTGAGAATAAAACCCAACAATTTTGACCGCAGTCTAAAACTATGTCCAGATTTTATATTAAAGCCCAGATTTTATATAAAGTATATTAAGGTTTTATATTAATGTCAAGAATATTTAGAAAGCTAATTTCAAAATGTTTAGAGTGACCCCTTATATTCTGAAAATACATAAATTACATAAAGAAATTACATTTAATATTCAAGCTTGTGTGTGGGATCCCTCAAGCAGCAGATGCCATATTTACTTGAATCCAAAATGAGTGTTTCTCCCTCCTGTCACCAGTGCTGGGGTGGGGCAGATACCAGGGTGGGGGGTGAGGGATAGGGGAATAGACATAGGCATGAAGGGGGCAGGCACAGAAGGTGAGGGGGCAAGGAGTCTGGCCCCTTGCCTCCCCCTGCTGCTTTGTGGGCAGAAATTTAAAACAATCCTCCAATAATTAGATGCTGTACCAATTTATAATTTTCCATGATAAAATCTAATTATTGAGGGGGGCCATCATAAATTCAAAGTCATATTGGATCTGGGTAAATATGGTACATATGACTATTTTGCCCAACACTCACATTTACTCACTTTGTTGATGGAAGCAAATATTTGTTTAACAAAATCCATTAATCTGCAGCTATGCATATTAGAAACTGTGGCTCCCCTTGCCTCTGTGAAGGGTGTTTTCCTTAGTTTAAGATGCTCTAAACTAAGTATGTTTGCTTATATGTTATACACTTATCCACCATTGTAACTTGCAGCTGCCAGTTAGTTACTTGATGCATTGTGTCAGAATGAAAACATTGAAATGTTGACTCAGTAAAAGCAGCTCATAATCAAAGATACAGGAGGTTCTAATTATAAGAGTAAACTATTCTTATTAAAGTACAAATTGTCTAATTTTCAAGTAGAATTTAGTAGCGTGGGAACAGCTTTCATTGGAATGCATTTCATCACATGCTGGGTTTTTGAATACAGCATAACACAGGTTTTCAGAAGGCACATCCAACAAGAGAAAGCATGTTATCGCTGAAGCATTCATTCCTGATATATTTGTTACTTCACCAAGAGGCATGGCTGATTTCCTGGTTTGTTATCTGCAATGTCCACCACATAGTTGTCCGAATCACAGGTTTTTGATATAGTTATGTGAAAAATATTACCTGCCTTATTCTTATAGGTGTAAACTAGTTCTGTTTCACAAGTAAAACAGGGAGTGTAATTAAATTTCAATAATTCTCTCAAGTCCTAGCATCTAGATTTCTTTTTCTCACCCAGCTAAAATATGGTGGAGTGATCTAGACATGTACAGGCTCAGAAATGTATATTTATATGCATTCATGGACAACTGAGGGGTTGAGCATCTATGATTTCCATTGCATCTGTGTGCTCAGTGCTATTTCAAGTCAAGCCCTAGTGAGTTATCTTTTGAATTTTAGAACAGTATAGGTTTAATTTAAAAACTTCTTGTCAAAATTATCTTTCTTTGGTTAAATCATCTTCCTTTAAGATGGGGGTAAAATATATGGTCCACAGGCTGATCTGGTTCATGGAGCCATAAGAACCAGCGTATGGGTCTTGGGTCAATTCTGGACTCTGCATTGGAGCACTGTTCATAGCACACAGGCACAACATGCAGTGCCCCAGGCTGGCAGGGTGCAGCATGCTCCATGTGCTCTGTGCTAGCCCAGTAGGCTGTGGGTACTGTCTATGTCACTGAGCCCAGCTTGCATGTCACTTTTAGCACAAGCCCCAGAACAGGGCAGATGTGCTATCCACAGTACAAGGGGCCCATGCAGGGAGTATGCTGCTTACAGTGCCTCACTGGACCAGCCATGTGCACTGGATCCAGTGTGGCCTAATCTGGCCTGTAGACTGGCCCAGAGACCCTCATCTGGTCTATGGACAGGATGAGTTTGACACTGCTGCTTTTAAAGATTTTCCATAACAACCTAGAGTGTATGTAGCTCAGAAGACTTACAGTTTATGCCTTTGGATCTCCCCCACCCTAGTTTTTTTATTTTGTGCAAGGAGAATATTGGAAGGAAGTGAGGGGCTTTTATTATTTGTTGTTATTAAATTTAATTAAACTTTTTTTGGCTTATTTTATGAGGGGCTATTGTGAGCCTTTAAAATACTTAACTGCAGAGTTATGCAAGTAAGAAAAAAAAGACCAGAATTTGGCTTTGTAATGTGGCAGCGTCTCATGAGAAGTAGAGGATTCAGTGCCTCCTTCATGCAACAGAAGGGTACACTGAGTACTGTCCATGAAAGGAGACTGCACCCTTCAGCTAATTTATCTTGGTGTGATTGCTGACCAATTCAGTATCTTATAAAATGAGTAAAGTCTGCCTAGGCAAGGAATACAGGGAGAGTCCAGCAGTTTGCAGTAAAATTTGAGCCTTTTGACTTTGGACTTTTTACCTCGACTTCAGTGACTTTAGGAATTCACCCGTAGATTCCATTCCTGACTCTGCTGTTGACCTACTGTGTGACCTGTTGCAAGGTCACTCTTGCATCAATGCTACAGTAATATTATTTCCTTAATTCATGAGAATATGTGAGGATTGTTTTCATTACCTATTATTATGTGTTTTGGGATTCTCATACAGAACGGTGCTATATGTTTGCAAGCATGGCCCATAATTTAATTTGTCATTGGTATTTCCAAATTATCATTCAAAACAATGTTCTCTCTCCCCTATTCTAAATGTGTCTTTCCTCCACCATGTCATATAATAATGAAATGTAATAGCAACATATTTTTTAAACTCCTTGTACTTGTATCAAGCCATTTTTCTGTTACTGTTCAGTTGTCCCTTTCCAGTGGAACATTAGAAATGATTAAACTATTTCTCCCAGATTCCTTTCCCTTTTTTCTGTCCTTGAAGTTCTCTCTTGAGAAGGCAGAGTTTCTCTCAATTTTGAGAGAGTTCTTTGCCAGTAATCTTGACGTATATCTATATTTTTAGTAGCTGAGAACTGTCTGTACAATCTATGACCATTACACTTGAAAAGATTGAGAGTAGGTACCTTTCCTAACCTAATCCTGCAAGACCGTTTCAGGCTGGACATAAGGAAGAATTTCTTTACTGTCCGAGCCCCCAAGGTCTGGAACAGTCTGCCAGTGGAGGTGGTTCAAGCACCTACATTGAACACCTTCAAGAGTAAATTGGATGCTTATCTTGCTGGGATCCTATGACCCCAGCTGACTTCCTGCCCTTTGGGCAGGGGGCTGGACTCGATGATCTCCCGAGGTCCCTTCCAGCCCTAATGTCTATGAAATCTGAAACAGAATCCATGGAAAATTTCCTAATCTACTGTGAAACAAAATCCATATACAATAACCCCTTTTCTGGTTTCTATTAACTCAGTAATTAACCATAAGCTCTTCTTAAGCATGACTGCTTCAAATTCCAAGCTCAAGACTACCTTCACTCCACAGCTTTATACTACAGAGTTGACTTATTACCTCACTTAGGGTGCTTGTACATGTGCTGGGAGGCTGTTCCAATACAGTGTGTTGGAACAGACTTGATAAGCTGTGTCTGCTGGAACATGCTAATTGGTGTGCTTCAGTCAGCCTCCACATCTTGTGTGTCAGCGTCCCCACACTTAAAAATGGTGGTGGGAGTGCTTAATTGAAGCTTGTTTGATGAGCTTTAGATAAAGTGCTCCCCCACCCCCCACCTTTTTGAAGCGTGGGGATGCTGATACATGAGACGCTCCAGGTGCTTTAATTACAGCATCTCTTGGAGCCACTCTAAAAGAACCTCCTCCCCCCCAGAATATATGTAAAAACACCCATAGATATAGAATAGGTATGATCCATGAACTCATCTGAACTCTTCTAAGCCTTATTCAGCAGAAACACCTGTTAAATATTGGAATCAATATTCTGGCAGCTTGTTGCAGAGCCGTTTCATGTTTTTGAATAACATATAAGTCAGTGAAGATGGAAGATGCTTTCAAATCTTTCTGTCAGTACATTTATTAATTGAGCTTCTTCAGGAACTGGCAGGCTGTTTCAGTTTATGCAGGATAACTGAGGCCTGTTATAGTTTTGGAATCTTAGCAGCGGTGTCAAGTTAAGGCACTAGTAATTATAATATAAGCACACACCTGTGTGACTAGCTTCATAAAATAATAGCTTTGGGGGTCTGTTCTCCCATTGATGTGCATTGTTATGGCAATGGAATATTTATATGAAATAAGTGAAATTATGATTTTCCATATTTTTAATTTCTACAGGGAGAGAGGCATGTCTACCTTCTTGTTTAGGCCTCATTGTGGAGAAGCTGGGTCAATCACTCATTTGGTATCAGCCTTTCTGACAGCTGACAACATTTCTCATGGACTACTCTTGAAGAAGGTATTGAAGCTAATCAAAGCAGGCATATCAATTAATAAGAACAGCACAATTAATATGAACGTTTTTTCATTCTCTTAATGCATGATAAATGTAGAAGGTGGAATCCTGGCTTCATAGAAGTTAATGGGGAAAACTCTCCTTGATTTCAGTGGGGCTAAGGGTTCACACATTGTTTGGAAAATTTGGAGTTAAAATAATTGGCCACAGGGTGGCAGATTTGTATCAATTACTAATAATTCTGGTACAAATAGTTTTCCTTAGAAACAGTGATTTATTTAGGAATGCCAAAGAAATAACTGGAAACTGTGGGTACTTACTGTCCTAAAATTAAACCCAGACATTGTACTAGGGTTGTACATATCCACAACACCATGTTATTTCCCTCTTCAATCTATCAGCAGTATTTTTGTGAGACCAAGAATGGAATAAACTAGAAAGCTAATAGAGCTAGTACAGACTTATGTCTATGTTAGTGGGCTTACTAGCCAAAAATGATTATGAAGTGAGTCCTTAGAGACTGCATACATTACATGCTTGCCAACATTTATGACCTCTCTCTATTGCTTCTGAAAGCTGACTCACCTAGTGATGGCCTTTCAATGCTCAGCATGTTCCATTGTAGCTGTTAAGTACCTGAGTTTAAGTTTTCGGGGGTAGAGGCAAAGTGCAGAACAAAGCTGTCTCTAGCTCAGTGTTTTTCAAACTTTCTAAAGACATGGAACCCTTTCATGCCACTTCTGCTGTGGAAGCACTACGCCAATCCTAAAGGTTGATGTGGAGCCAGGCACCCTGCCCTGGCAATAGTAGCATACTGCCTCCTAACCTGCTCCGCTGCTACCTCCAGTCTCTTTGCAGAACCCCAGGGTTCCACAGAACACAGTTTGAAAGCCACTGCTCTAGTGCTGTCTCCTTTCTAGGCTATGTTAAGGCCAAATCATAATTATGAGTTAATGAGAATATTGTCCTTCTGCTTCAAAAATTCTAAAGGTATAATTTAGAAAGTGTAGAGGAAACCTTGATACAAAAAAAAAAAATAACTCCACAAAAGGCAGTTCAGTTTTTCTGGTCATAATCCTTCTGGACTAATTTTCAATGAGGCTCTATCCTTTTTCTCTGATTAAAAAAATCCTTCCTTATTTATCTGTCACAGTGCCATTAAATAATGAATATCCATATTGTTTTTCTACAGACTCCAGTTCTCCAGTATCTTTATTATCTTGCACAAATCCCTATTGCCATGTCTCCACTTAGCAACAACAGCCTATTTCTAGAGTATTCAAAAAGTCCACTTCGGGAGTTTCTGCATAAAGGACTTCACGTTTCTCTCTCTACAGATGATCCTATGCAATTCCATTATACAAAGGTAAGTAATGCAGAAAACTCTTGTTATGAATTTAGCTTAGCAAATAATGCCACATGGGTGTAAGGTGACCTGAAACCCTCTTTATCTCATTGTATAGTACAGTGGTTCTCAGCTTCTTTGGAAACAAGACCTCCTTGTTAGAATTGCGGCACCACTCTATAACTTGTGAATTGAGTGACACCAATTTAAAAAACTAATTTATAAATTTATATACAGTACAGTACTTACCTCTTTGCAGAGAGGCCAGGCAGTGGGGCTAGGAGATTGTCTAGGCAGAGAGCAAGCCAGAGCGCTGGCACCCTGGTAGAGAATTACTGGTATAGTATCTGATGCCTCATGTCTTTAATTTAATCTTACTTCTAGATTTTATGATTTCCATTGGATTTCATTGGGAGGAAAGTCTAATTGTCCAATTGCTTTTCTTTAACTCTTGCTTCCTCCAGCTACTAGCTGCTACAGTACAGAAGACAAGGAGGAGGTAGCTGGGAAGTTTCTTTGCTAAAGCCTTGATAAAACAATGAATCTGGATGAAGCACATAGATTCATAGATTGTAAGGCTGGAAGGGGCCTTGGAAGGCCATCGGGTTCAGCTCCCTGTACCAAGTAGGAAAGACAACTGCTGCCAGGTGACCCCAGCAAGGTGACCATCCAGTCTCTTCTTGAAGATTTCCAGGGTAGGCAATTGCACCACTTCTGGAGGGAGCTTATTCCACAGTCTGGACACCCTAGCTGTGAAGAAGTTTTTCCTAACATTGAGCTGAAAATGGTCTTCCAGGAGTTTGTGACCATTACTCCGAGTTTTCCCCAAGAGTGCCCTGGTGAACAGTTGTTCACTGAGCCCTTAATGTATGCCTCTGACGTAGTGGTAAGCTGCTACCAAGTCCCCTCTCAGCCTTCTTTTTTTCAGGCTGAAGAGTCTCAGATCTCTCATCCTTTCCTCATATGGCTTGTTGTGCAAGTCTCTGATCATATGGGTTGCCCTTCTCTGGACTCTCTCAAGCTTTACCACATCCTTGTTAAAGTGTGGCGCCGAGAACTGGACACAGTATTCCAGCTGCAGTCTCACCAATGCCGACTAGAGTGGGAGAATCACTTCCTTGGTTTTGCTGGAAATGCATCGATTGATTGATTGGAGATGCATTGTTAGCCCTGCTGGCTGCAGTGTCACACTGCTGGCTCATATTCATACAGTGGTCTATTATTTCCCCCAGGTCCCTTTCATTCATAGTCTTGGTCAGGTTGGCATTGCCAAGCCTGTAAGTGTGCCAGGGATTGTTTGTCCCCAGGTGGAGCACTTTACATTTCTCAGTGTTGAATTTCATCTGGTTCCAGCTGCCCAACTTGCAAGCCTGTCTAGGTCTGCCTGTATCTGTAGCCTATCTTCAAGTGTGACCATGCTTCTGCATAACTTGGTGTTGTCCGCAAACTTGGTCAGTGAGCTCTTCACCCCCACATCCAAATCACTTATGAAGATGTTGAATAGCACTGGGCCAAGCACCGACCTCTGCGGGACACCACTGGCCATTTCCAGCCAAGATGACTCAGATCTGTTCATTAGAACTCTCTGGGTCCTATCTTGCAGCCACACATTTAGGAAGAAGAAAATGTCTTTGGAAGACTCTGAAGGCTGGACTGTACTGACCTATGTGTCAGTCTATACTAGACAAGTGGATATATAATTTTTGTATTCTGTAGGTCAACACTTTGAAGAGCCGTGGTCTGCTTCATTGCCCCACTCATCTCTGCATCCTTAACAAGGGGGCAAGGCAGCTTGTGTAGGAATTTGCTCCACACAATTTGTTGCATCTTAGAGTAACCTGGTGCTGGCTTAATATTTCACCTCTTTATACCACACAAAAGAGCCAGATTAGAAGTGAGAAATTGTCCTGCCAGGTGTATTTATTAAATATTTAGGACCAAATCCTGAAAAGTATGTAGGTTCCTACTCCCATACAAGTTAGAGACCTAAATACTGTATGAGGGCCTGTGAGCCATAGTCTGAATTTTTCAAAGTAGTCTCAAGGAAGTCATAATTTGTCTCCTTCAAGTAACTGTCCACATATGAATTCTTATCCCCTGAGCTTTGACTGGAAACATTCTGCCTTAGCAGGAATTAGAGTGCACCCCAGCTCTGCCCCCTCCTGATATCCCTGCACTGAGGGGGTAAAGCACTTCTTGCTCTCGTTGACCCTCAGAATGATTCTGGGAATGAAGGAAGGTTTGAGTAGCCCATTCCACCAAAATTAAGCACCCAAGAAAACAAATTTAAATAAAATTAAATTGCAAGTTTAATAATGAATTGCTTGCAATATATATATATGACTAACAGTATAGGTAGGGCATATCAAGCAAATGATTAAAAATGATAAGATAACATGGGTTGGCCTGTTGGGGAACCTGACTTCTTACTTAGATTTAAAAAACTATGGGTGCCTATACACACATTCCAGGGCGAGATGTGCATTTTAATTAGAGTGGCTCTCAGGAGTGCTCTCAGGTTTCTGGCAGCATACACTGCTGCCATGTGCCCTATGCTGGTTTTTGGGTTTTTTTTAGAGAGGGGTTGTTGTTGGTTTTTTTGACACTGGGATCTCTGGATATCCAAAAAACCTGCTGCACTGCAAATTAGCAAGGCATATAGGTATACATGCTGCATACGGTTTGTGGCGCCTCAAATTTGAGACACTGCAGACTGCACATGCATGCTCATGGGGACATCATTTAGTTAACCCATTCCCTGGAGTTTTGCCTCTAGAGAGCACTGAGCCTATTCTAGTCTCTAGGGCTTGTTATCAACCACTGGAAAAATCAAATGTGGTCCCCACACAGGCCATAAACTTAACTGGAGCTTGCAAATTATCAATATCAGTGAAGTCATATCTCCTACAAGACTGCTTTTAAGCCTTTTAAGGAGCTTACCCTATCAGTCAAGTAAAACAAGATGAAAACTTTAAGGATGTTCTCATTGCTCCTCAGGCCTGTAGCCTTGTGTACCTTTGATGTCCCACAGGGTACTTCAGAGCTAACTGCACACAATTCACTCCCCAGACACTTGCTGGATATGCCCATTCCAATACCAGAGTCAGTGTTTTCCCCACAAAGATTATGAGGATAGGGGTGTCAAAGATACAGCCTGTAGAGAGTCCTATCATCCAGATCATTTATTTCACTGATAGATGTTAAGAGGTTTGGCCTACTAGCTTCATAAAAACAAATGGTTCAGAAAATTTCCATAACTGGGTATTTGGCTGTATAAAATTATGCTGAGACCACTAAGGTGGGTCTGCTGCCAGCGGTAAGAACACATTCAAACAGAGTCCAAGTTACTTCTACAGTATCGCTGTGTAAGCAACATTTGCAGGACAGCCATCTGGAGCTCTATTCACACCTTCACAAAGCATTATATCATTGCAGAAGCCTTTAGGTATAACACATATCAAGGTTGGCAGAGAGTCATACAATTACTGTTCACCCAGGAGGATTTGGAGACCCACCTGCAGGTATGTGGGTACTGCTCTGGATTTGCCCACACGTGACAATTATATATGAGGTCAACTACTAAAAGGAGAAAATGAAGGTACCTATCAGTAACTGATGTCTGAGATGTCTTATCTGCATGGACATTTTACTCATGCCCTTCTTCCTCTCTTCCTTAGAGTCACTATACTATAGGACTCTGTGGCTGAGAGGAAGAGAAAATGTGCCTTTGTCCCCTGGGCATGGAGGCACAAGGTACTGCCAAGGTATTGCTAAGGTAAAGTCTCTGGTCAGAGGTCAGGGGCATGAGACATACCCAGAAATGAGAATGTATGTACAAATACATCTTGAAGAATTCCAGTTTCTGGTCAATATGTTCCAGTCATCCGTAGTTCTAAGTTGAAAAACGTGCTAATAGGTCATAAAACATTTTTTTTTCAGTGAGTGTAAAACAAGTTGCTTGACCATAAGTGATTCCATATCAAACGTAATTTTACTGAGCACTGCATAAGTTAATGCACAAATGTGGTTGTCTAGGAAGCCCTTATGGAGGAATATGCCATAGCAGCTCAAGTGTGGAAACTGAGCACTTGTGACCTGTGTGAAATAGCAAGAAACAGTGTACTGCAAAGTGGATTGTCTGATAAGGTATGTTTGATGTTGTATCTTTCGGTGTTATTTGCTCAGCATATAGTCTATGTACAAATAGTTTTGTTTTCCTGATTAATCTCAGGAAATAAAGTTTTGCATTCTTATTAGGCTTCTGGGAGACAAAAGTTATACTTTAGGAGGTTTTCATCTTTGGGGATTTGTAGTGCAATTCAAACCCTTTGATGTAATGCAATATTACATCAATATGTAATCCACCGACACTTATGATGTCGGTGGATAAACCAGGCAGCCATTTAAATCATGTAAGTAATGACTTCAATATTAAAGACATTACTTAAACCCAGGGTGTTTGCCAATTTGTGCAGGAACAGCCAGCTCTGAGTTGTTCATGCTTCATTAAGCCTCTTTACTTGGTTAGTGAGAA
Source organism: Crocodylus siamensis (assembly GCF_052110815.1). NCBI lineage: Eukaryota > Metazoa > Chordata > Crocodylia > Crocodylidae > Crocodylus > Crocodylus siamensis. The sequence goes on from NC_143396.1 coordinate 191,542,344, forward strand.
CTTTGCCTCTAATAGTAGCCTTAAAACTGACCGTAACTAATCAGTTTTAGGGCTTATATTAGCAAGCTATTAGTGAGCAAGATGGATTAACTACCAGCTTTACAAGTATCATGGAGTTTTCTGATTGACAGACAAGCCTGCTGCCTGAGGCTTGACTTTTGTCACTGCCTACCTGTGCTATGTTCATTAGAGCTCCATATTTGTCTGGTAGCCTACACTATAAATATGACAACTGCTAAGAAAAAAAAATTATAGCTGATCTAAGATAAGATTACTGTACAAAAAACTAAGCTCAGAAGGGGACATCGGATCTTCCAAGTCTGACCTCTGTGTAACACTGGACTTAGAATTTCACCCAACAAGCTCAATAACTCATGGATTAAAGCGGAAAGGCATCCCCTTTTATGGTGACAGTGTCCCAGTCCAGATAGACTGGCCGTAAGATCTCACGGCTTCAAGCCATGTTAGAGAAGCTTCTTCATCTTTTCTAAGTAGCCATCTCAGACTGACATTACATATTAGACTTAAATCATACTAAAACTATGGAATCTAAAGTGGTGTTAAAAGTTAGAACATGCTGCGAGCAGTCTCATGTTGAGGATTAATATAATTTCTGGCTTGTACTTCTGACTTAGCATGAGTGCTAGCAAGCAGGTGTGTGGCTAGGAGTCGGGACACATAGGCTGTATACTACTTTGGGTCAGGGGGTTGGGGGACAGGGGAGGAAACAGTGCATCCTAGAATGCTAGAGGACTGCAGATTGCTCATCTTGTATCTGTGGAGCAGACTGAAGTTACTCGACACAAGCTGGGTATCACAGCCCATAGTTAACCCTCACCTGAAGTAGCATAAAACTTTGAGATGCTCAGAGGACAGTTACAACTTAATGATCTGTACCATGACAATGCTCACATTTTAAGTGTCCTTAAGATGGTCTAAATGTAAATGTGCAATCACCTATTTTCTTACAGACATGAAGTTCAGTTCCAACTTGTACAAGGAATCTAAGCCTCTCTAACTTCTCATTTGAAAGTTTTTGCATTCTAGCACCAAGATTGTCAGCCTCCGAGATGGCATACAACATTGGGAATAAAATACATAATCATAGGTTTCATAATCCTGAAGAAAGTAAGGTCCTGAGCTTGAAGTCAGTGGTAATTTTCCCATTGATTTCAGTGCGTTTTGGATCAGGCTGTGAGAGTAGATGTGCTATTTGTTTCTTGCAGCATGTGTATGAGCATGATGATTTTGGTTAAAACTAGCAACATTCATTTTTTAGCAGATTCTAATTTAAGTAAAAGGCAGTTCAGGAGAAATGTTAAACTTGGGTAGAAAGAAAAATCTTTTCTTGTTGAACCAACTAAGAATATGGATATAGCAAGTTAGATACCTAGAAAGAAGTTAAGAATTATTAACCAACCACCTGATTAGCTGGCATGATTGCTCTTTTCATTTATCCCAGTGCCATACACTTAACAGATGCTTTTACTTGTAGCCTCAGTAATGGCTCTTTACTTTGTTCACAGGAGAAACAAAAATTCTTGGGAATAGATTATTGTAAAGAAGGGCCTGAAGGAAATGACATTCGAAAGACAAATGTTGCACAGATCCGAATGGCTTTCAGGTATGAGACACTGTGCAATGAGCTTAGTTTCCTGTATGATGCTATGAAATCAGAAGCAATTACAGCTTTATCACAACAGTCGCAGCGTCAAGAAAAAAGCCAGTTTTGCTCCTGACTGGATTTATTACCAACTGCTTTCTTAATATTGAATTGTCTGTGTCTGAGAGATGCCAAGATGGAACTGTTTGAACAACACCAAGTAGTAAAGTATCCATGAGAGAGGGAGCGAACAGCATTTGAAAGAATCTTCTACACTTTTACACTGTTATGTAGTGTTGGTTTCTACAGCCATTAAGCTTTAGATATCAGATGCAAGCTCAGAACTCTGTAATCATACTGCCTTTAAACTGTACTGTGCAATGTAGTTTTAAAACCCTAACATATTGTTGATATTGCTTGCATCTGTGATATTCTACTGTAAATGCAAGATGCATGAAGACAACAGATGCTGGTAGTACACATGCAACTTATTTTGTCATGCTGGGTGTCAGTGACAGTCACAGCTAACAACACTTAAATTTCAGTCCCTGGTTTGTTAGAAGATTTTAGGATGCACAAAAATTAGAAGAGCACTTCTATTCATTTTGTAAAATATTATGTGGCACTCACCAGTCTTTATATAAAATATTAAACAGTGATCTGAAGGGGAAGAGAGATCAATTATTGCACATCTTTTTAGGATTACAAATCATTTATTATATTATTATTACCTAGCACTTGGGGTAGAGATGAGAAGAAACATAGAAGATAAATGCTGTTTCCTAATGAAAATAGAAAAATCAGTGTAAAAATATTGTACATCATAGTACTACAAAGTAACTTTTGAAGGTGTAGCTTCATTATGAAAACATGCCTTGGAAGTGGAGAACAATTTTTGTTTTGCTTGCTTTATTACCAAAAAGAGTAGGTATGTCCTGTCTCCGTTATCTTATTTTCTCACATACCACATGACCCCATGATTTAGGAAGGCAGAATGAAGAGAAAAAGATTTTTCCAGTCATGGCTGAGTATTGGTCACGTGCAGCAGGGAAGGAAACTACTCTTCAGTATCACTCGCTCTCCCCTCACAGCTCTACAACTAGAGCTTGTCACAGGCACTGCTGAATTGACTGCTCAGCCAAAAACTGTTGCTAATTTGGCAGTGGCCATGACAAGGTCCAAGGTTTACTTGCGTATCAAATCTGCCAGGAGAGGGAATGACTCTCAAAAGCAGACTCTTTCCCTGCTGCACATGGCTGGGAGCCCAGCATCATGCCAGCAGCCATGTGGTGTGAAAATCAATTTTCTTGTTAAAATACACCCTCAATTTTGAGGGAAGGTGCATGTGGTATGCAAGTGAATACGGTACTTGGAAATGCAAGCGACTTGCTGTGGATGCATACAAAGGAGAACCTATTGACTTGAACAAGAATGAACTCTGGCTATTAGTGGTAGAAATTAAAGACTTGTATTCAGGTATGACTTCTGACCTCTTACATGTGTTTTGTTGTATTTTAGCTTATATTTTTATTAATGGATGAGATGGGTGGTAAGTTAAATTGTGTTTTTATTTATACAGAAGTCTACTATTTTGAGATAAAATAGTCTAAAATTACGTATGTGAAACGTTTTATTTAGGGAAGGGGTTGACTTAAGATGTAGCTACTATAATATTTATCCTGTGATTTCACATTCTTCTGCTTGATTGTCTTCCTTAAGACATAGCATTACCATTCAAATGAAAGGATTAAAATATAGTATGCTGCTAGCACCTTATCCATGTTGCAATACTATACGCCGTTCATACCAAAAAAGATAAATTGCTTGATTCAGTAAAGGACTTTAGTGCTGCAGTGCCTAACTGGAAGTTGCTTGGGCTCTGGAGTGGAATCTAGAGCTTGGTATTTAGGCTTCCTGTGCAGTGCACTGGCACAAGTAGGCCTCACAAAGTCCATCCGAGAAATTCCACATGCTGAGCAGGCAGCTGCCTACAGCTGGTCAAAAGAAAATGCTTCAGAGAGGGACACTACTTAAATTATCATTCTCTCTAGAGTAGGGGTAGGCAACCCCTGGCACCAGAGCATGGTACTTGAAGGCATTTTGCTTGGCACATGTGCCTTGGGGGCAGATGGCAGGGAAGGGACCAGGGCTGTGCTGCTACAACAAAGATCAGGCCCCTTGTGGCTCCCCTGCCATCTGCCCCTGGCATGCCAAAAATCTTACAAGTCAAGGTTGCGTGTGTTTTTGGCACTCTGCCCAAAAATGTTGCTAATTCCTGCTCTAGAGCTTTGGCACCTGCTGGCAGCTCCAAGTCAGATGACTTCATCAAGTTGGCACCCCCAGCCTGGAATCCTCTCTCAAGGGTAAATGCCTATATCTGTTCTCACATAAATAAGAGTGAATCCTCTTCAATTTAAGCATGGTCAGGGTATGCGGGCAGCGGATCACGGCTCTGCCCTGGCTCCAGACTATACGGTTACTGATGCAAAATCCTGGCCCTGGAGCGACTCCCTGCCCAGCCACATACCCTGCCAGCACCACTAGGGCCAATTTCCATGGAAACCCTGGCCCCACCACAGTTGCTGCTGGGGTTTCCATGGAAGCCAGCCACCATGACATGGGCAGGGGCTGCTGGGAAATGGAGTCCGTTATGGGCCAAATCCAGCCCATGGGCTGACCTTTGCCCACCCTGGTTTAAACTCACATCATCTCATCTAAGAGTGACATAACCACTATGTCACAGGATTGTGCTCTCTCTTATGCTGTCTGTGGCCCAGTGATTCTACATCCTTTTCTGTGCTTCTGCGGGATGGGTAGGTAATGCCCACCTACCCCAGCCTAGCCTGTAGTCTCATGCTTAGTTCTGCTTTGTAAGCAGAGCTGGATGGTGCCTATGTCTAAGGGCAGTTTTATAGGGTGGGCACTATCTGTACCACTTTGTTTTTTACACTTGTAAAATAAATTGACCATAACTGCATGTGATGTCTCTTATTGCCAGGATGTGTTAGGCCTGCTCTGTGAGCACTGAGCAGCTTAGGACATTCTAGGGGCCTAGGCACTGAGCTGCTCAGGGTGACTTTCAGGCAAATGCAAAAATGCTACTTAAGGTGTCTAGAATAACCAGAAAAAAAAAATCAGACTACCATATTTTCTTGCATATAACGTGTAACAGCCACATAAATAAGATATGCATCTTGTTTTTGAAAGGCAGAATGAAGAGAAGAAATCATTTCTTGGAAACATCAGTAAGTAACAAAGTAGTGGCTTCCTCAGCAGGAGCCTGTGTTGGTATATGGGAGAGGGAACAAAAGTATACATAGTAAGCCACTAGGGAACTCAAAACATGCAGCACTTCCACCTCACTTTTCTTTCCCCTGGCAAAGATAGAAACTTCTCTTACTGTATTATTTCATCACTTATCATTTACACCCCAATTACTAGAAACTGAATTTTGGGGGAAACAATGCATGCTTTATGTAATTAACATACAGTAACAGTGGCACCTAGCAAATTCAGCTGTCTCTAGGGTTATGTGGCAGCTGCACCTCTTTTTTTGCAGGGGGGACTTAGGCATCACAGTTCTGCCAGTGCCTGTTATCGGGTCCAGCCCAACATCTTCAGTCCCCATTTGGGGTCAGATTCCTAAGACTCCCAGTGAATGCAGTGGTATTATACAACAACACACACCTAATACTGTTTGAATGTATGCCAAGAAAATTATACAGAGGGGTTTATTTTCAGTAAATGCATTAACTTGGTTGTGGGGGGGTGGTTCCCCTCATAGCACAGGATCAAGCCTTTTCTTGAGTTCCATTTTCTTACACTTTGGCAGAGGTGGTAGTTAGAAGTGTGTGTTCAAGTGGTCATGTGAACTACTTGAAGTGAAGAAGCCTTGGGTGCTGTAAGGCTGCTCTGATGTGCTGTAGTTACACAGCATGAGAGAAGACTCAGTTGGGTCTGCTGGAACATGATAGCTAATGCACTCCAGACAGCCTCTGCATCTTGTGCATCAGCATCCCCACTCATTAGCTTTAGTTAAAAGCACCCCTGCTGTCATTTTGAAGCATGGGGACACTGATACATGAGAAGCTGCAGGTGCTTTAATTAGAGCAGGTCTTGGAGCTGCTGTAGTTACAGCCCCCTCTCCCCCACAGACCATGTGTAAAAATGCTCCTTGTTTTTATTAATAATGGATCATTAAGAAATGTTTATCTGACGTGAATTACCACTCTGATTGTTTTGGAGCTTTTAACTTTTCATGACATGTCTTCTTTATCTCCAGTGAGAAGGGAATGCCTTGTTTTTCTTGGGTTCTCTCCCCTAAGATTGCTCTTTTCTATCTTGTTCGATCCGAGTCTGACTTTTGTTTAGCTAGTTGAACCTGTTGTATGGCTTAATACCTTTTCAGCTCCTTGTGCCTTGAATCTTTCTCTCTCAACACCAACACTATCTTCTGTAAGAAGTGTTAGCAAAGATTTACTGTGGCTTGTCTCTCATTGGACACCAATATGCTGAATATATCAGTTGTTTGTCATTGCAAGATAAATCACTTATTTTAGATTGAGTTTTGCTGCTGGTGCCTTCCAAGATGCTGCTGTAAACTACTAACAAATTAATAGAAAAATATCTATTCTTCAAAGGCTTCCTCTATTCTTTGTCTCCTATTTTGTTGTCTTTAAGTGAGGGCTTTGCAGGCTCAGGTCTGAAAAGATTCCTTTATATTTAAAAAAAAACAAAACAGAGATCTGTGTTTAGTATGAGTGACATGTATATATGTGTGTGTACACACACACACACACACACACACACACACACACACATATGCTTCATTCTGCTTTAGAACCCTTTTAAATGTGCTTGTGATATCAGAAAATCCCATACTCCTGCTATGACTTTGTGAGAGACTTCTGGGTTAGTTTTCTGCCCCCCCCCCCATTTTTTACTTGGATGTTAACCTAGGGAAGGGGTAACAATTGCTCAGCTAAGCTGGTATCAAGGCACACATGCATCATCTGCAGGTTAATTCTAGTGAGGGAGTAGAAAATAAGTATCAGAATTTCTTGAGTTTCAGTTCAGTATTTTATTTTGTTCCGTTTCCCACGAGTCCTGCATCTTAATTATGATGGTAAGTTTTCCCACCTTTGCTAATTCAGTAGAGTTGATCAGCTCACAAATTTTCTTTAATCAATTGGTAAAATGAAATTATAATCTCAGAACTTGATTGCCATAAATAGCTCTCTCTCACATTTCAGAGAGTTTTATACTGTGCATCAGAGCCCAGATATCTTTTGAACTGATCCTAGTAAAATGTACCCGTTTTCTGAAAACGTAATATTTTGATTATAAAGCACTAATTTACCATATTTGCTCAAATAGAAGATAACTCAGATTATGAGATGACTAATCAATAATTGGATTCTATATATGAAAAATGTACACATTAGTTATAGTTTTCCAGGTACAGAATCTAATTATTGGAGGTTTGCTTTGAATTTGTTCCCTCCCACTGCCACAGCAGAGAAGATAAATCTGAAGGGTCAGGTAGTCCCCCTTGCCCTCTGCCTCCCCCCAGCTTCTCCCTTCTGCTGTCCTTTCTCCGCTTTCTGTCAGACCCTGCTCTCCTTAAGGAGCAAGTTTGAAAATACTGACCTTGAAATAAACACACCTGTAGTAACTTGTGTATAGTACACATTGTAGCACATCAGGGTCCCAGGTGTGGCCATGATACCCCACCCCCCCATGGCTCTGCAACTGTGACCTGCTCCACCCCTAGGGCACCTTCCCTTCTTGCCTACCACACCTTGATGTAATAACAGTAATAAGGAGGCTGCCCACAGGCCTTACAAGTCCCAGGCCCTTTGCTAGGCCTCTCTATGACTGTCACTGCAGGACACCTAAGTCTTAGGGATTAATTCTGTGGCCTCAATCCTCCCGTACACCACACCCCAAACCTTGCAGGTGCTATTGTAATGTTCTCTCCTGTTGGGGCTTCAGCCTCCTTGGCCTCTGCCCCTTTACTCTGGCTAGGCCTTCTAGCCTGGGCCCACCGTATCAGACCTGGCTTTGAGGCACTAGCTCTGGTTTGGCTCTTTTGGGCCCCAGGACCCCGTCTGCCTGGTTGTGCCCTTCTCAGGCACTGGGCCCATGTAGCTCTGTGGCCTCACTCTTTGCTCCCTCTGGGCTCAATAGTTCAGCGTTGAGCCTACTGCTGGCAGGGCTCAAGGCAATCACATGCCCCTTGGGCACCAATGATACCTCCCCATACCACCCCTACAGTCCCAACCCAAACCCAAAGTGTAAAACTATAATGCAAACCATAAGCTCCCAAGCTATAACATAAGCATAAAGGGGAAGCAGCCTTCTGCCCCTTTAAGAGAGAAAACTTTCCCTCACCCAAATAGGACAGTCTTCTAGCCCCAAACTATCTCCTAGTGAGCTCTTAACCTCACCAGGGATCCATGTGTAGCACCACAGTCCCTTCAAAAGCCCTGCTGCTGGGAGCTCTTCACCCTATGGCTGCCATGGAGAGACTAGCTTGCTAGCCTCAAGTCTCGGGTTTATATCCCTCCAGGGCCCTGCCTCCTTTCAATCACCAGACTGCCTAGGCTGCCTGCAGGTGCCTGCTAATTGGCCCAATTGCCCTAGAAACCTGCAGCTGCCCTGGCAACCAGCACCCTACCTGCCTTGCAGCCCTCCCTCACTAGGCTGCTTTTGCCTTAAAGGAACAGCGAGCCCCAACCAGCTATATTCATAGACTTCAGTTCATCCAGAATTGATGCATGCTCCCTCGTTTTAAAACTGCTGCAAGTTTTAACACAGGCATTACATAAACATGCTTTTGAACAGCACTGGAACACTTGTTTACATGGAGTACAACCCATATGTGGTACTAGCCCAAAGCCAAAGGCTTGTGATTTACTGCAGTTCACTGGGCTGGGCCCCATCAGAATGGACAGTATTTCAATCTATGGTGACCATGGCTCAATAGTGCTCAGTATATGTATGTACTTCAGGTACTCCCACCTCCCTCCACAGGGGATCCATGTACTAATTAGCATCCGCTCATGACTGGAAGTCTGTGTTCATGTCACAAGTCCTGCAATACTCCAAAAATTTATGTGCAGATGGAGCACAGGGGGACCTGACCTGACTTTACTTCATGGAGGGTAGGACCACAGTAATTGTATGCACCAGGCTGAGAGTGGGTGACAGATAGATATTGGGTGAATTATTTGGGGCCCTGTTTTGTGCTGTTTGGATGGTGAAGAAACAACAATCATTGGCAATGGAAAGCAAGGTGCAGTTCAGCTGTGGAAGTGAAGAGGAAGTAAAAATGTATACAGTGTAGTGCCTCACCATGACTTGAGTTGGCTGTGGGGGGGGCTGTGTTTAATGGTCACTATCATATGGCTTATTCAAATGGGCTGCACTAACCTATTCTTGTGGTAGGTTGGGAGTATCTGAAACCCAATGCTGAGGAGTCTGAAAGGTAGGATACTTGATAGTGGTAGTACCACACAGCCCTGAATAAATGAGCTCTGCTCAGTCAATGGAATTCAATATTGATTTGGCTAGAAATGAGACCTGGAAAAAAAATCAGTATTTTTGGCAGCTTAGGAGAGTGTTGGAGCCTGGTCAGGTCTCTCAGAGTGCTGGTCTGGTATTACAATACCTCCAGGCGTGGTACTTGTACCCTCTTTGGGGAACAACTGCCCATTTTAAGGACCCAAAAAAGGTATGCTGCTTTTGGCAGTAGTTTAATCATAGACAATGTATTTAGTGCAATTTCCTTGTGTGTGATTATAAGATGAGGGGCTTTTCTCCTCTATGCTAATTGGGGGAAAAGCCTTATCTTGTATTTGAGTAAATGTACTCTTTCACAACAGAGACGATACTTTCTTGTCTCAGAGGTGTACCTTAGTTAAGAATATTTTCTCTCTTGCACTTTTCTTTAGAGACAACTTTTTCTCCAATTCACTCCTAGTATTTTTTTGTTATAAAATCCACTTTGAAAAACAATGCATCATTTGTTCCTTGTGTTCTGACTGAAAAGCATCTGGGTCAAACTGTTTTCTGCCTGTCATTTAAAAGGAGAGGAAATAAACATTACATTGAAATAAATGACCAACCACTTTCTCATAATGTAGCAGGATTTACAAAAAGATCTTGGTGATGTAAACATCTCTTAAAAGGAGACTGTGTTCAGGAGTTGGTTATGCGCAAGTGAAGTCCATGAAGGAAAATTACTGACCCCAAGAGATTATATGAACCTTTCCCTTAACACCAAGTCCTTACATTTACAGTATTTTGAGGCACTCAAAATGGAGAAGACTCCTTAGATTTTTTTTATCCCACTAGCACTACCTAGCATAGCTATGATGGGTAAAATACCATACAAAGTCCTGACCTGCATATCCAGGGCCATAGCTCATTGTGTTAAACTTCAGTATTTAGGAAGGAAAGAATGCTTGGTCTGTGAAATATGGCTTAATAGATTCTAGACTTCCTTCTTCATCTGTCTAGAAGGAATGTCACAAATAATCTTTAATCAGTAAGATGTGTTTAAAAAAAATCAGAAGTCACACTTATGAGCTGCCCATGAACCAGCACTTAGGATAAACCCTTGAGACTTTACATGAAAATGGAAGGGAAATGTAAAATTTGAGATGGATACATATTCAAAGGCCAGAATGCGTCAGTTTGCTTCCAGCTGCAGGTGCAATGAACAGGAGTTAAAATCATACAGTTTAACCTATGATTCTCATTGTGTTATGTAGCCGAGGTTTCCTATGGATGGTTTCCCCCAGTCACAAGTAGGGAAAACTACAGCAAAGTCCCATAGCTAGGTGTTTATTCCATTAAGAACAGGCCTTACCCCTAGAGGTGAATACAACTTTTCTATTCCTATTTTAATGTTACTAAGAAGTGTCACTGGCTGTTTTGTATTACTGGAGCAGGGGAGGAATCTGGATCAGAAGTTACAGAAATTGCCAGTTTCTTGCATACAACATGCCATGGAATATCATACATACCTTGTTTTTGAAAGGCAGAAAGAAGACTACAACTCTGAAAAAGTCTTTTCTTCTTAATGGAGTAATGGCTGCATAGAGTAGGTATAGAGCCTAATCTTCAGTTGAATCACCCTCCCTTTCCTGCTTAGTGAAAGCTGAAGCCCTAGCTGCTTTTGAAGACCCATTTCCATCTGTAATTTTGTGGATCTGTAATTTTTAGAAGATCTAAAGTCTCTAAGGCTGTGAAATAAGAGGAGACAGACCCAGAGCAGCTAGCAGATAGCAAGATTGCCCTAAGAAAGGTTAGTTTGATACGCAGAACATCAACACCATTAAAAAAGGAGACCTTGTTAATACCTGTGGAGTGAAAAACAATAAGCCATTAAGTCAACCAATTCCCATCAGCTGCCTGAACAGTAGTGCAACAGCTACTGCACAGTGGTAGAGCAGGAATCAAAGCAGGGTGCTTCTTCCTGGGCAGAAAATCAGCTTCCTTGCTTAATACACATACCCTGCTTAAATACGCACACCCGATTTTGGGGGTCTGATTTTTTTGGGGGGGGTGCATGTTTTATCTATCTGAGAGTGATACAATCACCCACAATAAGCAACAGTATTTACAGAATTTGGTGGCTGGCACTATTTACTTAGACTCTGATTTTGAAATCCAGGACTTAAAAGCATCAGGTGCACTTTCAAGAGACACTCCTTCCTTTTAGTACCTCTGCCAACTTTTGTGTCTTTGCACTCATATGTTTCTCATCTTTAAAAGCGGGTCACATCCATCCCTTTCCTACAAAGGATCCATGCAAGCAGAAAAATCAGAGACAGTGACTGACTACACATGCAAATATTGTCTAGAAACAGGGTAAATAGATTAAAAATGAAGATATTTTGATCTTGCAGGTACTGTTTATAACAGTAATAGATACCCTAAATTGTACTTCTGAGAAAAATTGACGGTGCCTCTGTGAGGTAAGAGGTTCCAAAGTTGCTTTGCTGGGGGGATAGAATAAATGGGGTGGAGTAAACAAATCCTTCCCCAGAACTATATTTAGTTTGCTGTTGACATCTGTAACAGGACTGGCTGTCAACAGTGGCTGCAGTGGCCCTTACAGGACAAACCACTAGTTTTACTCAGTTCCTTGGGTAACCTTCTCACTGTCCCCCCTGCCATCTCTTGATGGAAATTGTATTTTACACTGGGAGGCTGTTTGCCAGAGTCCCCAAGTGCGCTCAATGAACCCACTTGACCTAGCTTCACCTGTTTGCCAGGCCCCAAGTCCTAATCATGGCGATGGGCCCAAAATCTGCTACCCCACTCCACAGTGCCCTGCTGGCACCTGGATCTCACTAGCTGATGGGGCCCCAGTTGCCCTATCTGTGCCCTCAGGCACTAGCTTGCTTTAAGGGCATTAACCATGGCTTCCAGGTGCCCCCACAGCCATGCCTATGCCTCACACGTCTTACTGTCTTAATTCATTGGGCTCTCTGACTCACCTTCTCTCGACTTAGCCCGCTCACTGGGCCCTAGCTTAGTGCCAGGAGATGTTTGCCAATCTTGACCCTAACCTCCACTGCTTAGGCTTTGGACTTCTCAGCCTTAGCTTGCCTCTGCTCCAGACCTCAGGGTCCCTGACCCTAGGCTAGGTTGTTATTACCCAATACCCCTCCATGCCCTTCCCCACTTTGCCCCACACCCCAGTGACTTCACTCCACCCCCATAGCCATGACCCAGTCCTCCAGTTACTTATAGCAGCCAATACTCAAAACCAGTCCCTCTTGGTTTCCAGCAGATTCCTACCCTTTGTCCCCTAGTGCTTTGCAGTTTATCCAGGTAGCTGCATTGCCTAGGTTCCCCTTGCTAGCAGCCCAGGATGGCAGAAGCTCTATCCTCAGCAGAGAGATCAGGACTAAACTAAGCTCTCTAGCTCAGAAACCAGGATTCTGGAGCCCACCTTGCCTGCTTAGTTTTCCACGGCTGTTTCTACCTTAGCTGGCTACCTGAGTGCAGCCCTCTAATGCTGCCTTCCCCTCATAGAAACAGGAGCCTCTGGCTCCCTCTTATAACATCATGCTGAAATTTAAATGAGTGTCATATGTCATTTGTGGAAATGGCATGCAAATACACTGTATTACATGCATGATAGAATGGAATTCAAGTTAAAACTTGATTCAACTAATATATATGAAAAAGAGGAGATGAACTTTAGAATTCTTTAAAGTTTTCTTCCAAAGTATCTTTATTACACAAGTTATTATACAATCTATAGCATTTCAGTTTCATCTTCATATCAAACCTTTAAGAAATCTTTGCTGCAATACTACAGAACAAAATCGCAATTTTATGCCACCCAAGAACTATTTACATTAATTCACATTCAAGATCAGATTTCTGAAACATACTACTCAGTTCAAGTCATCTTGATTTGTATTCTTTTCTAGATTCCAGTCAGCTAAATGTAGTATCTCAGACAGTGAAATACTACTGCTATCAAACTATAAATTTTTAGTGGTAACACAAACTACATCCTTTGCAACATACAGTACATACATTTTACAAGGCACACATTACATTAAAGAACTTACATCACAGCAGTGTGCATTAAAGTAGCTTAATTAAAAAGCTGTACAGAATATAAAGCTTATATTTTTCCATTTAAAACAAATGTACAGTTTTTGCTAAGTTTATGGTGTGATTATATGGATCACTACTTTGCAGTTAATACTCAGGCTGCATCATTAAAGTCCTCAGCAGAAACTCGCCATGTGCATCAGTTCAGTAGTATTTTTTCTTTTACCATTTGAAAACAAAAAATAGCAGTTTGAAGCTGTAATGATACTAGATACTTATTTGTGCTCCAATAATATAAAAATACTTAACCCCCCCTCCCCCAAAAAAGTTATCTTAAAGTCCTGAATATGGATGAATACTAAGGTGAAAAGGAAAAGGAGTAAAAGGCTTTATGGTTTGAAATGTGTTGCTAAATATTAGTAGTAAAACCTTAAATATTTATGATTTTCAATATAAGAGATGTTATGCTATGCTTAATGCAGCAAGTAGTCCACATTTTTTCTGAAAAATCCAGAAGGTTTCACTGACAGGCATTAAAGTGAAGAAGGTACAGTTATTATTGATATGCATTCATTTCAAGAAATGTTTCAAAATTACACAATAAGCCCTACTGACTGTAGGGGTGATTTGTACAAGATGTCACTGTTGTTTGTTTTGAGCTTGACACTTGTGCCATAAGTCCAATTTAAGTGTGTGTCATATTTTGTACAAGTCCTGCAATTAACAAGATGACAAGCCTCTTTTAAGATTTGTTTCCTACTATTTTTACTAGTTACTCTTTTATAACCAATTTTACAAAGTGCTGTGCATGGGTACATGCATCTCTGAAGCGCAGAACCCATTATCAATGCAGAATTTGTTTTTCAGCTTTAAGACATCAGTAAGTTTTATCAGGTACAGCCAGCACAGTTTAATTTTTACGAAGAATTTCACTGAATGGAGCAGCTGTGTATAAATGCATCTGACTCAGACTCAAATCAGACTACATGTTAATTACAAAACGCCACCAATTATATTCATTAACTCATTCTTTACAAAGCCAGTGGTTTTCCAAGGTGTTATTTATGTAAAACAGACTTCAAAATTTATTACTAGTTCACTGACAAATTAGACAACACCGATAATGGTTGATGATTTTGCTACAGAAGTATATTCTTACTTTCCTAATCATTACTGTTCTTTTCCTGAGTTTTCATAACTGCACATTCCATTAGAAAGAAAAATGAAGCCATTATCAAAGCAGTAGTTTATCTCCACTACAGAAAGGTATATTGCACTTGCAGAAAGTACAGCACCATTTGTTAGCTTATAATCACACTTTACATGGATAATGATATGACTGAAAACTCAAAAAAAGTGGAGAAAACTAAAATATCAACAGTAAACCAAACCCGAGTAACTACTTTCCAGGGGTCTTTTTCAGATGTTTAAGGAAAAAGGAAAAATTGGCTGTTGCCGATTTAAAAAGCTGCTGGAACACTAATTTATCCTTTTGGGACTGCACACGAAGCTGTTTAAAGATCTGGAACTAATGAGGCTGTTATAATGAGTAGTGCATAAAATATCTTGCTAAATTTTACTTTTACTTCAATTCCATTCTTTTACTAGGAAAAAAGGGAAGTGCACAAATAGCTTGCCATAGCTGTTTTTGTACTACACGAAAATAGAATTAAAAGTTTATACTTAAATTTCAGCTAGTTTAAAGTCAATAAATGGAAATGCTAAAAAAAAGCAGCAACAACTGAGCATAGGTGGGCAATGGATAGCCCTCAAATTCCGCAGCAAAGCCTTGTTTTAAGAATAACTGCTTAATCCTAACTAACAAACAATCTCTATTCATGTTAGTTAGCCCATTTAAAATTAGCAGAATTATTTATCAAGATAAGGGCTACAGGGTCAGGCCTTTCTGGGAACAGCATATAATCAGTATGTGGTACTTGGTCACCACAAAAACATAGCTGTGCTGTTATGGTTCAACTTGCAAATGATTCTATACCAGTTTTTTAAATCATGTAAAAAAAATTAAATGGGCAGACAACCTTTGCTACTGTCACTGATCAAAATAGTTTAGAGCATTTAATAAGAAACTACATAAAATGTTACGAATGCTCACAGATATATTGGGTCATGTATGCTGTGTTTTAAAAGAACAGCGTAAATCTATAGCAGCCAAGAAGACTCCTATATTAAACAAAGTGCAGAACAGTGTCAAAGTAAGATGGAAGTGGGAAGTCACACAAAGAAAACCTCCAAGTGCTTCTACTATTAGTCACTGGCATCAGGGTCTGTGAGGCTGCCCTGCTTCATCTACCATATTAAGTATGTAGCTAGCAACATCATCTTCTGTAGGTGCATCTGACACAACCCAAGAATCGTTTGCCCCAGTCACCTGAAGACGGCAGATAGGACAGTTCCTGTGACGATCACTCCTGTTTAGGAAGACAGAGAGAAGCCCATGCATAATTCTGAGATGCAAGAGTTTGCTGTCTAACTTGATGCTGTGCTAAGTTAAATAATCTGAATTTTATGCATAATATTTTGTCTCAATTAAAAACTTAAATATTTTTCTCTAGAAAAGTTATAGGCCATACATTTTATCAAAGTTAAGGAAAAAATTACATTATAAGACATGTCCAAGAGAAGTCTTTACATGCAGCTTAAAAATAAGATCCCTTTTATAGTATGTTTATCAAGATAAATGGTCATTCTAATTTGCCTTGGGCTTGTAACATTCAGAGGACTAAGTACTTTTTAATCAGAATGTTGTGATACTTCTGACGTTAAAAGCAGATCAAGAGGTGGACTCAGCATTTCTTCTTTATCATAAATATTTTTACAATATTTTAGATAAGGACAATATTTTAAGTAAGACCAGGGTAAACAGGACATATCCATTATTTTTGTGAAGTCCACTGGAATATTTCTATCCAATTAAGAGTTAAATCACTGTTTTCCTATAAAATAAGCTAATTCTAAACTTATATCTAATTGTGTGTTTTTTTTCCTGTCGTTTCCACCATTAAGTGATTTCTCTAATTGGTATTTTTCCAGATCAATTTCATAGGAGTTCTGAAGTGATTCTTCATTATTCTGCTGCAATCCTAGTCTTTCCTTAAGCTTCTTATCCATCGCATGTATATTGCTAAGACATCTTTAAACACTAAAGCACATTAACAGTGAAGAGTCCTTCATTACCAAAGCCAACAAGTTAGATGTTTGATTCAGAATTTAAACTAACTAGTTCTTTTGTGAAAGCATTTTACCATTTATCAATACATTTCTGACAGAAGCTGTGAGCACATGGTAGGATAAGGTCAGCACGTCCATCCATACAGATGCAACATTCTTCTTCATCAGTCAGCTGTTTAACCCTGTATTACAGAAAACAGTTTTATCAGAATAGAGTTGGAAATTTATGCTTTGACTATTATTTAAATAATTCATTTTGTGCACATGTAGGCAAGAGATATTTATTGACATTTTATTCTCATATCCATTAAGTTCATAGCCTCTGTTCATATCACTATCTACAGTAAGTATCTTTAGTGTAAAGTGGTAAAATCAGTCTCAGCTACTGTAGCTCCTCTCAGTCAGCAGTTATGGCCTAAGGTCAATGTGTGCAGCAACAGCAGAAACAGCACAAAGGAACTAGGACTTCAGTAAAATTATGCGATACAAAAATCAGTGCACAGAATTGTGCGTCAGTTTATTTTTAATATCAGCAAAATATGTAAAAGTTCTTATTCTGAACAGTTATATATTGTATCTTTGGACCAAGAAATTAATTGACTTTTTTTTTAGAAGGACTGTCTGTGAGTTGTGACTGTCTAGCAAAAATGAAGGACCATGGAACTCAACAACTTCTTTGTTAGCTGTCCTGGTATGAATTCTGAATTAGAATAGCTCCCCACTAATGTAAAGGTTAATAGTTTAAGTGTTTTTGTTCTGGTCTTTACTTCTTTGGAGCCAGGCACATGTGGGGTTTCCCCTCCTCATTTCTGATGTCTTATTTTACGATGTTGATGAGAGACTAAAGAAAGCATGCTAGAACATGAGAGTTTCACAGGGAAGTATTCTTTACAAGAGTAGCTGGTGATTAGAATACACTGCTCGGTTGATTACAGGACTGCATTGCTAATAAGGAATAGTATCCAATTACTTTCCCGTGATCCCATTTCAGAGTATGAAAGATATGCTAGGTGCATACAAGTTAGTACATCTGTGTACAGTGCAATTTTCAAGAAACAGATTTAGAGCATCATAAGACCAAATGCTTAAAAAAAATATATATGCAAGCCCTTCTTAGGTAGAGAGGAAGCAGAATAAAGATTACATACAGAAAGCAGTCTGGAAATGTACAAGTAAAGATACAAATAGAATTAAATATTTGGGTGACAAACTAAGGAAATACTTATGTTTCTCTATTATTTTATATAAATTTGTGGATGCTGTGAATAGGAAGTAGATGTTGTAGAGAAGCACAATACTGGTCGACTGGTACAGGTTCAAGGTTAGAGGAAAAAAAAGAAGTGAATAGGTAACTGTCATGGAGTGGGGCGCAGGGGCGGCCGTGATCCCGCTAGCGCCCCCTGCCGTGTCAACTTAGGTGATCCAGCACCCTCTTATCCTCGCCCGCCATGTCTTTGATGGTAATTGGTTCAATTAGGGAGGCTGCCTTTATTTCGCAGCTGTACCGGATGTTCTCTTGTCATATATTTGCCCCTCCTGGGCTTCTATTCCTCTCTCGCCCTCTCCCGGGCCTACTTGCCCCACCTGGGCTTCTGTACGGCTCTGTCGAGCTCTTATCGATCTGGCCCCTATCTGGACGTCAGCCCCTCTCTGGGCTTATGCCGCGTGCCTGTCCCTCTCCGGGACGTATACCGCGTGCCCGCCCTTCCCCGGGGCTTCATGCCAGTCGGGGACTAATTGCTCACTCCGGAGCCTCTTGTTCTGATTGGCCCTCTCTGGGGCCTGTGCGGCACCGCTTGCGCTTCCCTCGCCCTCTCTGGGGCTCCCGCCCTCTCTGGGGCCTATGTTGCGCTTCCTGCACTTCTCGCCCTTACTCAGGCTCCTCAAAGTTGGGCTCAGGCGGCCCTATCCCCGCCTGGCCCCCAGACCTGCCTTCTCGGGCCTAACTCGCGCGCCTCCCGCACTTGGGGCTCAGGTGACCCGCAGCTGGGCCTGGCTCCTTGACCCTTTCCTGGGTCGTTTGCCCCACTGGGCAAAATACCGCCCTCATGGGCTGGGGTCCGAAACCCCGCACACGTGCCTCTCCGGCGCTCACTCACCATGCCAACTCCGGCACTAACCACTGTGCCCTTACAGGGCACCAGGAACCCCCGGATTATTGGGGAGCTCCTGTGAGGCCTCCTCACACCCCTACAGCCTCACCCGGTCCTCCGGTCTAAGGATAACTAAACCAGCAGCCAGCCGGCTGTAACGTAACAATGAGCCTCCTGGCTAAAGCATAGAACCTAGGCCCACCTGGCTCTCTTGTAAAGGCCTTCCAGTCAGGGTTCTCTCTCTACCCCATATCGTGCCGTAGCTGCTTGGGTGGTCAGGCTGCAACAATCTGCTCTGTCTGCTCCGCTCTGCCGCAGAGCTCCTGCTCCTGCGGCTTCCAAAAGGGAACTGCCCCCCTTAGGCTCCGGCCTGGGCCATTTATAAAGGGCTGGCCCTGCCCTCTTCTAGCCAGCTGACCAACATTAATTGCCCTGGCAACCCTTACCTGTGCTGCCCTGTTGATTGGCAACTGTCCTTATTACTATTGCTAGTGCTCTGCTACAGTAACATTTACTACTTTTGTGCAGTAAGCCATCTGAAGGGAAGCAGTTTAGGTAAGTGTGGAGACTTCACACAAAAAAACCCAGTCGATTTCCTTTGCATAAGAACACTTGAAAGTGCTTCTTTGCTTGTTTTCCAGTATCATTAAAGGACATGAAAAAAAATTAGAAGATGCACTGGACTATGCCAGCTCAGTGGGCTCAGTCTCATTAGAAATAGCATTCTAACATTTCTACTTCAGTTGACAGTTATATTCCTACAGGAAACCCCTTTACAGAATCACAAGGTTGGAAGCAACCTCAAATGTCATATGGTCCACCCCACCATATGAATCCAGGCATGGTATGTCTAAACTATCCTTGTCAAAGGCTTATCCAGCCTCCTCTTGAAAATCTATGGTGGAAGAGAATCTACCATTTCCCTGGGCGGTCTATTCCATTACTTTATTGTTATAACAGCAGGGGAGTTTCCTGAGATCTAAGCAAAAAGTCTGCTTTGCTGCAATTGTAAGCCATTGCTTCATGGCCTGCAAAAGAACACTCATTTTCCTCCTCATTTATGGCAGCATTTCAAGTAGTTTGTGAAGACTGTTTTCATGTCCCCCATCACCACTTGAATCTTCTTTTCACCTAGCTCTCGTATCCTCTCCTCCCATGGCTTTCCTTCCAACCCCTTTATCATTTTTGTTGCTTGCTTCTGAATTCTGTCCAACAACTCCACATACTTCCTAAAAGGTGAAGCCCAGAATTGTACACCTCCAAATTAAATAAAGCAAGGCACTTAAATGGAAGGGATGTTGGCCTTTCCCATCCTCTCAAGGCTAAAATTGGAAGATAAGACAAATTATAAAATGCCATACCTTTATTGCTTAGTGTAATAATTAAGCAGTATAGTAACATTCCAAAAAGCATCTTATACTATAAATGCATTTACATATGTCTCTTTGTCTTAATAGTGTGAATAGAAAGTAGGGAAAAGCCACCTCTCTCAAATATGCCCAATATATTTTTGAACAGTGTTATTAGCATTTCAGTCAGTCATTCCAGCTGGAAGTTAAGGACTGATGGTTCCCATGGAAGATACAGATGAAATTAAAATCACAGCATGCTTTGCAGGAAACTGTATCCAGCCCAGTTTAACTTGCCCTTCCTTGTGAAAGAGGGGCTGTGGAGAGTTTCTTTGCAAAAGGGTTTTAAAAGGTCTCACACACAAGTTCTAATCCCTCCATTTTCAAATTTTAATCTTTTTCTGCTGTAGTATATCATAGTGAAAACTTCAGTAGCAGGATTTTAAAAGTAAGTGACTTGGGAGAAAGGACAGATTTTAAGGAACTTGTGGTTCCTGTTTTTGACAGGCTCTTCAAAAATCTGGCTAACCATCTTCATTTGTCAGCATTACTAGAAGGCCAATTACAAATGCTCAATAAAATCTATGAAAATGATGTATTATACACAAAACGCTTTAATTGCCGCACACTATTCATAAAAAGACAGTAGGACAAATATATACTATGCTACAATTACTATTACCAGTTTCAAAAATATTCCGTCAATGTGAGCTTTTTTCTTCTATTTAAGATTCTGAAATAGTCAATAATCTTAAAATGGAAGAAGCTAAGTATGACCATTGTAAACGAGCTGGAATTAGAAATTTTTTTTTTCACATTTTTTAAAATACAGCCAAATATTATTACCTGCAGTTGCACCTATGCAACTCCTGACATAAGTGGCATGGGGCAATCTGCAATCTTCTATTGCTAAACATTACTCTTTTAAAACATACTGCCATATATAATGAAGCCTTCTAGGCATGGTTTTACATTACAAAATAAATGAATAATTAATTTTCACCACTAATATTTTGTATATTCATGTTAGAAGCCACTGGAGACTCTCTCCTACCAAACACATTATCCAAGAGACTGAAGAGAACACTAGACTAACAAGATAATATTCCAGAAGCTTTGCATTTGGTAGCCAGAAAGAATCAATGGGCAGAAGATATCAGGTTACAACAAAATTCCCACAGAATGTGAAGAAGTATCTCCAATGTAAAGTGTGCAAACTGCACTAAGGGAGCCATATAACTTTGAGAGTTCAAATAAAGAGACACAAAGCCAAAATATCATTCTACTAATAAATCAACAGAACTGGGTTTACCAGGTCCCTGGTGTGCCTACATAGGTGCAAACCCTAGTATCAGTAGGCAAAAGGATGCTATGTACTGGTGAAATTCAAATAAAGTTCAGCTTCACTAGTACAAGCAGAACTGCTTCCCATCCATGTTAGGTTTTTATCAGTGTAGAGGTACCAGTAAGACATTCCCAAAGCAGACAAAGCTTTAATATCTCATCTCACTGTTAAAGAGAAGCCTTAAAATACTGGAGATTTTGGGAATAATCAGAGCAGAGTTTACATATACAGCAAAAGCTGTGTTATCCAGCATCCATGGGGAGTAGGGAAGGCCGGTTAATCAAATATGCCAGTTATCTGAGAGGCATCTTTACCTGTTTGGGCCTCTGCCCCTTCCACCGCATCCGGTGTGCCAGGGATTTCACTCCCTGGCATCAGTGTGCTGGGGGACAGGGAGGGGGCCCCTGCATGGGCTGCTTGGACCATGGCCCAGGGCAAAAGTCAACAAAGTGGTACTCGGCAAAACCAAAGTGCCATGGTGGGATTTCTGGTTTCACTTTTGCTGCATCGATCTGCATGCCGGTTAATGGAGCATTCTGGATGGTAAAGTGCCAGATAACACAGTTTTTATTGTAGCTCCAAGTTCTAAACTGAGTCACATCTGCAAAAACACCCTTTGTAAGGCAGTTTATTGATACCACACCATAATATGAACAAACATCTTTGTCAGAGAGTCAGCTTGCCAACTTAGCTGGTTTTCTGACTTATGATGGCCACCATGGCTGCACTGCACCATATACAGCACCCACCCCAGCAGCTCTAGGACCATGCTGTGTGCAGTGCCTGCTCCAGCCAGTCTGAGACCACACTGCAGGTGGCACCTGCATGTGCCAAGTGCAATGTGGGTTCCAAACCAGCTGGAGCGTGTACTCTGTGTAGTGCAGATCCTAGGGTGGGCATTGCATGCAGCTGAACACTACTACATTCAACTAAAATTTGCCATTTTATCCATCTTGAGCTAGCAGGTTCTGCCGGTTTTGACCACAGTTTTTTGCTTCTCCCATGATTAAAAACAGGATTCACCATGGACGAGCAAGTTTGTATTATTCCCCCACTCTTACAGGGTAAAATTAAAGTTACAGCTGGTGGATCTCTAGTGACAACAGCTGGAACTGTCACACACCAAAGTGTAAGAGAAGAGGAAAAGAAAGTTTAAGCGGAAAAATAACATTAAATCTGTTTAAATAAACACTACCGAAACAAGCGTTGTAGCTACAAGTGATTTCATTTCCTCCCATTTTCCTCATTCAGAAGATAAACAAATAAGGTGCACATTAGAAGAGATCACTAACAAGACTGTTCCAAAGCTAGTGCAATGACACCGACAGTAACATAACTAGGTTGACTGCAGGGTTACAAGTACTAACAAACCATTTGCTCTATACTCCACTTGAAGTTTGTCTGCCAAAGACAGAAAGTTCATTCTAAGTAAGATTAAACACAAATATATATATCCTCCAAAATTAGGTAATATAGTGATACCTTCCCATCCATAAACTGGCCTGACAAGATGACACAGATGTCAAATTCTCAGCAGTTCCTCCAGAGGCACTGCTCTGCGCAAGAACTCCTGCTGCTTGACTGGTGATGTCTTTATAAAGCTGAATGAACTGATACAGGTTCATGATTCTTGAAGCTTCTAGGATGCCACTTGTTTTGTTTATCTAAGATACAAAAATATTTACAGAAAAAGTTTATACAATTAAAACAACAGTTACCTACTGTGAATTCTCAACTCTTCATTGTAAACATTACTCTATGGGAGGAAGTTTGCTACTTTCCTTAGTGCCCATGATAATGCCAGAGACCTAAGTCAACATCTAGTTAAGTTGTAATATCCCTAAACAGAGTTCCAGGTAAAGATCATAATCACTTACAATGGAAAATACAAGCTTAACTGTAATAAGACATACAAGACCATTATCATGGTATTTGACACCATTAAGCTATAAGTAGGATGTATATCCAGAAACTTGATTATGTTGTTCCAGGTTCCAAGCCTCACCATTTTAAGAGCATAAAATAGACTGCAATATTGGCTGCCTTCGTGAAAGTCATAGATTTTCTTTGAAGTAGAAATATTACATAAAGAGTAAGAAAAAAATAGCTATATTAAGAATCATTGGCTCCAAGTATGATAGGTTAGTGATCCATGCTTGGTTTGTACTCTAAAATATTTAAGAGCTTTAGAAAAATTCTGGCTGATGGGCATGGACAAGTTAAGAAAGGAATAGAACCATGCGTTTAATAATTATGCATGTAGCAAGTTCCTGATCATAAACCATACAACTTTAACCAGTAATACTGAGATTGTGCACAATAGCTAGAGACTTAAATCATGGCAGAAGTTCATGATGCAGTGGCACTTTTAATCTTACCCTTTTTGCCATGTGCTCTCCTCTCCCCTTCCCCCCGCCCCGCTTCTGCCGAGTGGCAGAGGTAAAAACTGCAGTATTAATGGCCTCTTACCCCCCAAATGGGGAGGAGATGTAGCAAAAAGAGTGAGATTAAAGGTACCGCTGCACCACAGACTTCTGTCATGATTTAAGTAGGTCCCTAACAATAGCTTCTGGATGAACTATGGCACTTGTTCTGATTTGAGAGATTTTTTTCTGTTAAGGTATCTCCTGTTTGAATTTGTCTAGTTTCATCAGCTAGTAATTTGTTTGCTAGATTAAAGAACCCTCTGATGTCAAGAGTCTCACAGACAAACTGTGATCAAATATCAAATTTTCTTTCATAAATTAAATAGACAGATCTTTAAATTATGGAAAAAAATTTACAGAGACCTACATCATTATTCTACCTCTTTTCTAAATCCTGTTCTCTTTGGATCTTACTCTCCATTTCCCAAAAATTCCTTTTGAAATTGTCACAGAAATTGGATCCTGCTGCAGAAGTCTCATTAATGCTACATAGAGAAACAACACTATTTTCCCTATGTTTGTACTTTTGGATCACCTTAGTGCTCTCAACTCCACCACCACATTTGAAGTTCAAGTTCAGCTGATTATACAGTGACCTTCATACACTTTTGAGTAACTACTCTCCCCCCATTCCCTCCATCTTGAAGTTTAATTTTTATTCTTTGCTCCTAGACCTAAAACCTTGCATTTTACCACATAAAAAGTACACTTGCTTGTGCGCACCTTACCAAGTGATCAAGATTGCGCTGTGTAACTGATCAGTCACTACTACCACTATAAATCACTTTACCAACTCTGCCATCATCATGTAGCTTTAAGAGCAGTTATTTTTCTCTTATTGCTGGTATTGGGGCCAAGAACAGATCTCTGCAGAAACTCACTAGAACCATCCCCATTCAGTCATGGTTCCTCATTAACAGTGAGAACAGTTAGCCTATTTGATTTGCTACACTGATTTTATATGCTGTGCTTTATTTTTAGTTGTTCACTGTCACATTCTGGTTTTCTCAGCTGACTGCTATTGTAACACAAACCAACATGCTGAAGTTACACTCTATGTGCTCTTCTGTGAAGAACCGTCATTTAAACAAGCATGTTCATTATACGTTACAGGATAAAGTGGTCCTATAGCAAGTATATCAGGCTAACGTCCTGCACATTTGTTAGTTCGTGTATCAGTTGTACCCCCAAACAATGCCAACCAAATATTTATTGTGCCCTCATAATTTAGCATAATTAATTTATTGTGCCCTCATAATTTAGCATAATTAACAATAAGGCCCCCATTACTGAGGTTGATCTAAATGGGTGAACTGATGTAACCACTTGGGGTTACATCAATCAATCAATCATTAAGAGTGATTTTCCTGCATGCTGCAGTTTACAGTTAGGCCTAAATTAGTAATGCTAAAAGGCCAAAACTTTAAAGTGAGGCTTCTTTTAGTTTTGTATTAAATATGGATAAATTATCTTATCACTTAGATACTGAATGTCAAATCAAATCCTGCACAGACCCTTTACTGGACTGCCACCTCTGTCCAACTAGTCAGTTTCAAACTTGGGTTCTTACCTGTTCTCAAGACTGCCATGAATTGGCTAATGAACACTGCAAGGGAAGGCATTATTCCTTTAGGGCTGGCCATTAAAATATTTCTGTTGATGCCTCAGTTTTTAGAAAAGACCAAAATTTAGGCCTAATTTAACAATATACTTTAAACCCTTTATGTTAAAATGAAAACTGAATGGTGACTGACCAAAAACATTCTTAGTTTAGTTAGCTTCATGTTAAATGCTAAGCTAAAAGGGTTGATAATCTTACTTTAGTACAGACTATCCGAACTGCCACCTTCCACAAAGCAGAGGAATCAGAACCTGGCTGCACTTCAAATAATAGATGTTTGTCTTGTCCAGAAGCCAACTTTGCCGTTCTGAAACAGAGGAGCATTGATCTGACTTTATGCAATAGATATACACTGCAGCAGAGCCACTCTTCCCATTGCAATTCATTTACCTATTTAATTTTAACCATTTTCATAAAGGACAATTTCACCTTAATGGAAAGATTAAATGAGTTTTAGATTAGTGACTTTACATGACTGCAGCTTAAATATACAGGTGATTTCTATTCCAGTCATTCGTTCATTTTGCAGGAATCGCAAGCAAGTCTTTCATAATCACACCTACTCTCTGCCCCTTGATCAACCCCAGTACAAATATTTAGGAAAGTTTGTACTTTATTTTTGAATATATTCCATTGTTTATTACAGGGCTAAATGTTTTAGTTCGACCCAATAAATTATTTCCTCACCATTTATGAAACACAGCTTGAAAGGATCAAGATACTACTGGGTAAGATTTTTAAAATAACTGCTTTATTTAATTCGGAGGTGTACAATTCTGGGCTTCACCTTTTAGAAAGTATGTGGAGATGCTGGACAGAATTCAGAAGCAAGCAACAAAAATTGACTATTGAAGGTAAAGTGCAAAAATTCCTTTAGGAATTGCACAGCTTCTAAAGGGACAGTCCATTTTGTGGATCTATACTACTACCATTTCCTTTTTTATAGAAATAATTTTATAGTCTAATTTGTATGTATCTGTATTTGTCCTGTGTAGTGGTATGTTTTTATAGGTGACTACTACACGTGGACTTAGGATACTGAAAGCTGCTGCTTTTAAGATATACATTGAATTTCAGACTTCCCTTCCATTTTGCTTTAGACCTCAAATGTACTTTCAGTTATTTGGCACTGGAATGTGGCTGAAGTTCAAGTTTGTAACTGTAGAAGAAACTCAAGAAAAGTAGTTGGCTGATCTGGTTTTAAAAGGTGGGGGTGGGATTAACTGTTTATACCACAGAGACAAGATTCAAACAATCTTTTCCTTTGACTCTGCGTACTGTTATGATATTTATGGCTGTTTTGGAAGGAAAAAAGATAGACTTATAAATCAGGACAATATATTGCATAAATAAAAACGAAACAGCAATAGAATGCCTTCTAATTTTAAACTATACTTGCAAAAAGATAGGGATTTTTACTTTTAGTGGCTCCTGTTACTTTGAGAAAGAGCAGCAGGTTGCCCTACTTTATCTGCAGGCAGCTGAACAAAAGCCAGCTGTAACAAGCTTACTGTGTGGGGCAGATTCCTAGGCAGCCTGACAGTAAAGGCTGCTTCAGCTTGACCCAGCTGCTTGCAGGGAGGGGCAGGCTGACCATTAGGCACAAGGGGAAACCCCTGTGCTTGGTTAGGGAGTCATCTATGGCCAGAAGGGGCAGTGCTCCAGGGCACTGAGCCCAGCACCTGAAGGGAATGGATCTCTTGGAAGAGAGGGGTTGCAGGAGATAGCTTTGGTGGGCACCAAAGTCATCCAGGAAAGCTAACAGGTGAGAGCTTGAAGGGAAGTATGGCTTGTAGGATAACACTGACCCTGAGTGAGAGTGACTTTTAGTTTAGAAGCAGGTTCTTATGTTTATGTTGCAGTTAAATTAGATACTAGAAGACAAGGTTGTGGTTACAGTATGGAGGCCACAGGGACACCAGAGACACCCTGCATACAGCCCTGTAGGGATGCAGGAGGCTGAGTGATATACAAGCTTCCCCCGGGGGCTGAAGCGCCAGAAAAGGTTGAAACCAGGTACAGGGGCCCAGAAACCAAGGTTCATGGAATTGGATCTAGGGTGAGGGGTCCACAGGCAGAGATAACGGGATGAAGCCCCAACACAGGTTTGGGACCTGAGGGGGCCAAGTGTTGTGGCAGGGCTATGGGCCCCTCCAAAATGATCAAATACCACCTGCAAGGCATGGGCATGGCTATGGAGAGGTTGGAGGCCACACAAGAGGGTCTGAGGCTCACTTTGGGACTTGGACAGTGGCCCAAAGTATTAGTAGTACTATGGCAGGCAAGGTTAAGTGGCAGAATACTCCAAGGAGCTGTGATAGGTATGCAAACATTATTCACAAAAATCAACTCAGAGTTTTCACATAGGGAACCTACAGTGTTAAAAACATTCTGACCTGCTGTGGTCCAAGTTCTCTGCAACAGAAGAATTGCTCTAGTATTTTTCTGTAATCAAAAAACAAGTGAAAAGCAAGAGCTGAAATTTTCTGAGGAGAGCCTTAAGCATAAGAAGGTCGAGAACCACTGCACTACACAGGCTTGGAAAATAGAAGAACACAGTTGAAGGCCAGATGGTAGAGTACGGATTGGCCAGCCCAAGACATTATACTGTTTGTACAATTTTTAAAAGGATAGGAGACAAAGTCTTACACATCATTAAGTTCAGCTACTCTTCCCAGAAACTCTTCATACGTCAGGAAACCACTTTCACGAACCAGAGCTGCATGTTTTGCTACTTTTTCTGGTATCTTGTTAATAACAGTTTGTGTCTGATTTGAGAAGTGCTGACCCATGATGAAATTCCTCAGCTCAGTGTCCAGGAAGAAAGGGGATTGTATTCATTTGTACATTTTCTCCTGAATACATTAAAGAAAAAGGAGAGACAATATAAGATAGCAAGTCTCCACTTTGATTTCTCCCAGCTTTCCTTAAGTAGAGCAGACTACCTAATTTCTTGGTAGTTTAGAAAAGCACTTATTAATTATTATAGGGTTGTCTTCAGGTAATAGTTAAAATCTGCAACAGCATAATACAGAAACAAAGCACAGCACTTATGGGAGGGTCAGTTTCAAACTAACAACTTTTAAAGTGTATTTTCTTGCTGGTTAAGTTAACATATATTTACTATTCTATATAAGCATCCCACTGTGTCAACAAATTGGTAAGCAGCCTTAAACCAAGCCAAGTGTTGAGAACCACTCAGACTGAAACAAAGGAGGTCACGAGGACAGACTATCACAGGTTCTCTCTACATTCCCCCATCACCTTTAGTAGTGCAAGGTCCTGATTTCCAGCTTCTGATCCTAATAAAAACAAACCTTCCTCTGTTTTGGTGTGGGGTTTTATTCTGGGTTTTATTCTATTTGATTTCAAGTTATGTAGAAGTCCTCATTTCCCCCTCACCTCCTCCAAAACAAAAAAAAAATAGTAAAAAGGGAGACCAATCAAATCTACAGGGTTTGGAGCTATATTCCTACAGTCAGTCAGTAGTGCAAATTTATGTGGCTTTAAAGAAGCTCTACAGACAAAGAAGTCCATGGTAACAGATCCAATTGCAAGATGGACGCTAAGTCGCATGCAGTTTGGGAGTAGGCACTTTATATAAGCTACAACACAGGATAAGGCCTTGACCCTGAAAGTATCTGAACATACATCAACATCTTTGAGCACAACACCTAGATGTAGACATAGATATCTTCAGTTTTATATGAATTCTGACAGACAAAATGCAGACCAAAAAGCAAACTTGCAACCCAATGCTTTAACAAACACCCAAGCCTCATGTTGCATACATCAAGAATGCCTTTTTTAATTTAGACTCGCCAGAACTGGGGCAATTTCTATTCTCACATACACAGGAGCTTCCAATGAAATGCCTTGCCTCTTTCCAGCTGAGGCACCCAAGCCTGGACTTCCCACTCTGGCTGGCAAATGTTGTTCAAATAATTGCTGTCATCATTGTTATTACTTTTTAATTTTATAAATATATGGGTATTGATGGCTGTGATAACAATGACGATAGTAATATAAACAACAATACTGATATAAGCATTATTAGTTATTTACACAGTGACACCAATGGCAACAGGAATCATCCCACAGCCTTTCCCTACCATACCCTGCATCCCTTTCATTTCCCCATCCCAGCATTTCCTTGCTGACTCGTGCCTACAGCTCGACACTCTTGAGCTTCCTGCGGCAGCCAAACCCCGGTGTCATTGGGGTTTCTGGCAGAAACACCGCCCAACGCTCATGGGTGCAACGTTGGCAAGGAACCACCCCCACCCCGGGGGCTGTTGAGGCACCTCCGCAAGCAGGAGTGCTGGAGCCACCTCGAAAACTAACTGAAGGAAGCTCTTTTTCATGCCCCACGTCCGGGACACGGCGCTGCAGCAGCCGACAGTGAAGCCAGACTCCATAAAAGGGCAGGGGCCCGTCCCTGGGGGAAGAGGGTGCGGGAGTCAGGGGCACGGCCACTGAGGGAAAGTCCTGCTGGGACCCAGGCCCCTCTCTCTGCCCTGGGGTGCAGGAGACGGGGCAGGACGGAACCCATGGGCTAGTGCTGGGATGCGGCAGGAGGTGAGGACCCCTAGGAGGGGCCTCGAAGGCAGGTCGCACGGGTCTCCCACCACCCCCGCCCTTGCACAGTGGGCCCGTCCGCTTGCAAGCGACGCCCGGTACAACCCCGCGCGCAGCTACGTCACCCCCTGCAGCGAGCCGCGCCGAGCACCCGACCCCTCCCCCGGAGCCGCGCCCCTTCGCCCCTCGGCGCTGCCCCGCCGGCCCCAGCCGCCTCACCCCCGCGCCGCTGCATCCTGCTCCCGGCGAGTCGCGGCGCTGGCGGGCAGGAGACGTCCTTTGACCCCCGCTGCACCCAAGTAGCGCGAAACCGCCCGCCGAGCACTCCACCACAAATGGCACTCGGCGGCTCCCGTCGCGCTCCGCTGACGTGTGTGCGTTCGCGGGCCGGCCGTTGCTAGGAGACCGGGGGTGCCACCGCCCTGCCCCCCTTTCCAGAAAGGTCGTGCCCCCCTCCCCTAGGCACAGCCGGCACGTGGCAAGCCGTTGAGGTGGGGGAGGGGGCGGGGCTATGGGGAACCCCGCCTAGTCAGGCTGACTGGGGCTTCCCTGTACCACCTGCCTGCCTTGCCCCTCCCCCACTGCTCACGCAGGGAACAGCCCACGCGGCCCACGGCCTTGAGGGGGCGACTGGTCCACAGGGCAGCCCAGCAGCCGTGGCGCCCTCCTGCTCCCCCCGCCCTGGCCGGCATCCGGCGTGAGGGAGCGCAGGGACCCAGGGCAAGGATGTGGCCGGGGGGTGGCCCCATGCCACTTATCTCGTCCATGGACCAGCCCCATGCTGCTCATGAGGCGCTTGGAGCTGGCCCTGCACTGCTCTTCTGGCCCCCAGACTTGGCCCCACACCATTCATCAGGACATTCATCTCACTCTCAAGCTGGCCTCACACCATTTATCGGGCCCCCAAGACTGGTCTCACACCACTCATGGCCAGCAGCACCCCACAAGTTAGTCGCCCCTGTGAGGGCCACAGCGTGGCAGGGCGAGCAATTGGTTTTGGCATCTTTCCATTCTGTTCTTTGTTAAAAGGGGAGAAGAGATCCCCCAAGCTCCAGCATTTTCCGCACCGGTGACAGTGAAGAGGACCCTGTATCCTCAGCTGCTGAGGCTTGGCTCCGAGTTGCGAAGCCTGACGAGTTTCCTGCAGGAGCTGCGTAGGCTGAGCTCCCCCCACCCCCGTAAGGTCAGCCAACATCTGCAGCCTCCGTGTGGGAATCCCAGCCGCGTTGCTTTTGAGAGCACAGCCCAGGCTGCAACTTTCCATTAGCCGGAATGAGCCTGGTCAGAAGAAGCTCAACTGTGCTGGCATCTCACGTGAGGAGAGGGCAGGGTACATTTGCACCTTACAGGCTAACCAGTGTAGCACAGGCCATCAGATGCTGTGAAAGGACAGGCTCAGTATAGCTGTCTTCTTCAGTTAGTCTAGAAGGTGCAAATGTACCCTACCTTCTCCTTGGCTTCTTACTGCTAACTACAACTCATTTATGAGGCTTCTTGGAGGCAGGCATGTAGAGTCTGAGTGCAACTATCTTCTGTAGAGAATAAGGTTTTGAGCCTTTAGTTGGGATCAAAAAGGAGTTCCCTACGGTAAGAATGAAAAGAAATCTGTATGGCAGCCCAAGTAGACTTTAAATCATGTTTTTCTTTCAGGCCTACGTGCTTTGGCAAGGGAAACACGGGTCTAGGCCCACCAAGGGTATAAGCCTCCCTTGATCAGGGAGGCCACTAGAGGCACAGCGACTGATTACTGGTGCAGCTAAAGAGAAAATGGGGATGAGGGGTGGGTCACAGGTTTATAATGAATGTTCTAAGGGGGGGATGTTTTCCTTTTAGGAAGCAGGGCACATCTTTATTCTCTCCACAGCCTCTTTCTCCTGTTCAGGCAGGAGCCCAACAGGAGTAGGGAGGGAACAAGTTACTGCTATCAGTGGTCTGCAGTTCCTCTTGGCTTTATATAGTGTGCAAATCTCCCACAGCATGTCTGTAAAAGGGCTGGGGAGAATCTGGTACTGTGTTACAAATCTGTGGTTTAGCTAGGGTTACCATATTTCCAGTTCCTAAAAAGAGGACACCTATTGGAGGGTACACCTTATTCCCAACCCACAGCCCCCTGGCCCTGCTGGTGCCTGTCACCCCCCACCCCCCCAGCTATGTTGGTGCCCCTCAGACCCAACCTGCAGCCTCCCAATCCCAGCTGCTGACCCTCACTCATGACCTGCAGACCCCTGGCCCTCCTGGTGCTCTGCACTCCTGACCCATAGCCCCATACTCCCCATAGCCCTGCTTGAGGTGGCCCCCAACTGCCTCCGTCCTGACTGGGCCAGAGTGCAATGACTTTGATTCATGTGGGCAGTGGTGGAGTGAGTCTGGCCCTGGTGTGGGCAGGAGGGAAGAGGGGAGGCCTGTAGCACCCCTTGCGTTGGTCTGGGCTCCAGTGCTGCACCAGGCAGCCTGGCCATGTCCCCCCAGCCAGTGTTTCCCAGTTGGCCCAGCACTGTGAGCAAAGGCACTGGCTACAGGGCCGCTGGCTCAGCCATGGAGCTTCCCGCTTCTTTCAAAGGACCCCCCCCACCTCCTTCCCCCACCCCCCTGCCCTGCTGTAGCCCCTGCACCAGGACATCTTTCCCCAGTGCCAGCAGGCACCAGCCCCTCTCATACACCCATCCTCTCATCCCCTCTCATACACCCCACCCTGCCACACACACCCCTGCAGCTTCCGGGACAGTCCCCAAGCCCTGGCCCTGCATGCATCCAACCACTGGGGCTGCTCCTATGGCCCGGCCTGGCTGCATGCCAGACACATGCATGTACACATGCAGAGCACATGATGCCCCCTGCCTCCAATCTTCCTCCTCATGTTCCCAGCACGGAGCAGAGCAAAATCCCAGACATTGGTTCAGATTTCAAAAAATCAGCCTGATGGAGATTGGAGGATCCAAAGAGAGGACATGTCTAGGAAAACTGTGGTGCATGGTAACCCTAGGTTTAGCCCAAAGAACCCTTGTAGTTCTTCCTAGAGCTTCAGCACTATTCACAGATGTTAGGTAGCTGGAAGGGAGCATATTAAGGATAAGGCACCTATCATCCAATGCAATCTTGAAAGCTACTGTTTTTAGAAATCTGGTACAAGAGGAACTTCTAAGTTAAGATTTTACCACATCTTGATTTTGAGACTGCTTCAGCTCATGGTTGAGTGGTAGAATTGTGACATCAGTGGTAACACAGGCAATCATAACACAATTGATTTTTAAAAATTTCTCTCATGACCAAGATCCTTCAAATGTTTACTCACCTCAGTATTTCTTACAGAAGTTTATTTTCATACGTAAGAATTTTTCACATTATAAAAGTTTCAAGGATCATATGTGTGCCTTCAAAAAATAGTAGGTTATTGCCTTTTTGTATTTACCTGAAGCTGTTTGGATACTGCATCTTGTATCATTTCCTTAAATCAGGGATGTCCATCTTCTAAGTGGCTGGGTGGGGGCTGAACCATTTGGGGTATGTACTTCAGGGACTGCACTAAGGCAAGACATGGGCCCTGAACTGTACCTTCCTACTTGCATTTCACATGTAGCTCCTACTCCACTCCCTGCTGCATCACATGTGCAAGTGGACACTGCACTGCCTGAGTGGGTGGTATCCCACCACCACTGTACCCTGTTGCGGGTTTCCATGGAGTGGGAGCAGGAAATGAAACCCGAGGAAGGGAGGGGGAGATTAGAGACCCCCGTTGCTGTAGGTCACCTGTTGGACAGCCCCATTTTAGATTAATTTCATATTAGAGGGCCCACAAAACTAGCATGACTAAGGAAAAATTAAAATATATATATAAATATTTGTAAATATTTTTAAAATAAAATTTGACTTCCAGCACCTAATGGACATGTTTAGATCTGATTTCAGCTTAAAGTAATAGCAAGTTGTAATTGCTGTTTACTACAAGAACTTACTACCCTGTAAGAAGCCTGTTTCATAGTTGTTTCACTAGTACCTACTGAAGAACTGAAATTGTTTCTTGATGATAAAGTCATTATAAAAGAGATCTAAAAGGCAGAGGCCTAGCAACAGTTTATGGTATATCTTTTTATCACTGAAACCATCAGTTGAGGGTTTGGCTTCTGAGACTGTCTTTACATCCTGATCTCTTGAATCCTTTTCCTGTTTTCTTTGTAGTGGGACATAACTTGTCCTAATTTCAACAATGATATTTTGTGTATTTTATTATATTTTTATATCATATTTATGCAACTTGGAGATGGCACATAGTGTTTCTACCTCTGTTGTCTTAACAGAGTAAGTCTCTCACTGTCCAGAGAGGAGTGAGCTACCTCCTTTGATACATAGCTGTCTCTATTCTGCAGTGCTGGAGTAATCTTTCTCTAAAAATATTTGCAGTCATTGCAGACCCAGGTAAGTGGAAGCAACTCTTTAGCTATTCTAATAAGCCCAGAAGTGCTATGTACACAGCAGAACCAAGATAAAGAAAATGCAGAGGGACCACTTGAGCTCAGTGTGTTTTGTCTACAGCCAAGAATCATTTCTAGGTATATTTCACATGTAAAACAAAACTATTTTTTTGTGTTCTAGGACAGGTGTCCAACTGGCAACCACAGGTTGCATGGGCTTCCACATGGGCACCACTCCTCCCATTGCTCCAGCTCCTATGGCAGCCAGGGGCTCTGGGCTCCCCCTCTGTCTTCCAGCTTCTGTTTCCTGTCCTGCTCCTGGAGGCAGGGCAGTGTGGTAGGAAGGAAGCCAGGGAGGTGCAGCTGGGGAGAGCAGAACAGGGCAGCTGAGGTGCTGTGTCATCCTGTTAAGGGCACTCTGGCATGCTTCACAATATTAACACTTAGGTGTGGAAATCCCTACACATGATTCACAAGAGAAACCCAGAGATTTCAAATAGGAATCCATAGTGTCAAACCATTGCTGTGATCTTTCTGGGTTCAAAGGAATTGCTTTGTTATTTTTTTGAAGTGATGATCCTCTATTAGAGTGGACTCCAATCTTTTTAAGGTAAAGATTACTTTTGGAAGGAAAGGGCAATCCAGGATCACAGACAGACAGACACGCACGCACGCACGCATGCACACACACGACCTCCACCCTCCCCAACTGTCGATCACATGGAGGCAGCCCTCTGGCCCCCTTTCCCCTGTTGCTAGCTGCCCATGGTTCAGTCTCACTCCTGCCTGGCCTCTGTTACACTTACCTGCAGGAAGCTGCTGGCCAGCTGTCCCGTGCAGCCATGCAGATGCAGAAGGCCGGGCTGGGAGTGCCGTGTCTCTGCAGGTGGGCAGCAGCACTGGGAGGGGTATCTGCGTGGGGGCAAAGATGAATTTTTGGGGCTATAGCTCCCAAAACGCTCCCAGCGCTGCCACCCACAAAGGTGCAGCATGGTGCAGCACTCCTGGCCTGGGTTGGGCACAGTGACAGGAGCCCCCTTGGGTGCCTGGACAAGCCGCCTGGGAACTGACCCTCCCCTGGCCTGGCCTGGCCTAGCTGAGGCCCCACTCACCAGTGGCAGGGGGCATCGAAGGGGATCGTCCCTCTCCCCTGGCTCGCTCCCAGTGGCAAGGGGCACAGCTCAGCCCAGCCACTTGTTTCCTGCCGCTCCCCATGTGTGTCCTGCCACTCCCAATTGTGGAGCCTCTGTCAAATGATTTCAGTCTGGGGGACATCGACTGTCAGAGGCTCCCCGATTTACCAGTTGATTGTGATCAACTGGTTGGTGACCACTGCTTTATTATTTTCCATAGTTATTTTTTGAATGGACTGCTGCTAAATTCAGAAAAGTTCTCAAGCACCTTGAGTCTAAAAAGGTTGAGAATAGGTTCATTTCACTTTTGGCTGCAAAATTATTTTTGTGTTGTTCCTTGTTGATTGGTATGCGTTCCTTACTTGTAGGCCTGATGGTTAAGCTGTATCATGGACTCTGTGTTGTAGACTCTGGCATATCACAAATTTTACAGGGCACTTCCTGTTTTTCTGCAGCTATGTGTTCAACATTTTTTTCTCTGCCTCCTGAGGACTTAGCCACAGCTTTCTTTTTTTATGCTGTTTTGACCACAAAAGCAGTACATTTCTCCTACCCTCTGAAGCCTGGGGCACAAACTTCTGACCCTAAAATAGGGAAAGAAGTGTTAGAAAGCATTGGCTCTCCTAGGGTGTCAGTACCTTCCTTTCTTCCCTTTTTTATAAGTGTGCACTGATATCAGAATGTGAACTAATTAATTTTGTAGCCTTTTTTTCATTCTGGTAATAGCCAGAGGACTAATGTTTCCTTTCAGGGAATGGATCTCTTATTTGGGTAATAGTTATAGGGATTCTATTCAAAATGACTTCTATAAGTTAGGGTATTTTGAAGTCTCTCAAAAGAGGCCTAATGGAGATAATTGTTATCCAGTGTTTGTTAATATATATATGTAACACATTGATATTATTACTGTTATTAATATTACTGTTATATAAATCAATCTTTACAAGTTTAATATTGAAGTTATATCAACTATATGTTTGGTCTTACAAGGTAGTTTTCAAGTGAATAAAAATGAAATAGTCATAACCAATAAATATATATTTACCATACTTTATTTTCTTATGTAATGCTGTAAACTTCCCTCCCACTTGGGATACTTTTCTTGTCAAAGCAAATTTAAATATACATCAGAGACCTTTATGACAATGATTGTGATACAGTTTTGAAGGCTTTTTTTCCTGTCACTTGCTTAAAAAAGAATGATGTAATTTAAAAAAAAATAAATACAGTTGTAAAATACTGATAGAGAATATTTCCAGGACAAACACTTCATTGTGGATTACGTTATACTCAGTATAAATATATTGGTTTACTACAAAGATGATTAAAAGCACCCTTATATGGGAACTTTAAAATGTAAGGAGATAATCCTGCAACCTTTACTTGTTTGACTAATCCCTATTAATATGAGCTTGTCCCTTTGAAAACAATGAGACTACTTAATAGGAATAAGAATTACCTCATGAATAAAGGCTGCAGTATCAGATCTTAATTTTAGATCTTACTACATTAGCAGACAACAGCCAAAAGGATAAAAAGAATTGTCTATTATAGATGTGTTCCTCTGAGTTCTAGGGAAACAATTATACACTGTATCACATTCAATAGAGCATTCTTAGACCTAGTTATTTCATGTTAAGATGGCAAATGCTGTGTTGCAATATGGTGGTTTTATTTTTTTGTGTTCATGCCAGTAAGGCTCTGTGATCCTGCAAAAGAACATTTTCTAGCAAAGAACAAAGGTAATTAGGTATAAAATTCTGACCATTCAAATGTATGTACAAGAAATATGCACTCAACTTTCCCAGCATTGATGGTCTTCCACTTATAAAGGATTTAATAGTTTCTCCTTTTTTAAATTTTAAAACGGTCAAACTTGCTAAAGCATTCACTGTCTTAAACTTCAGCTTCCACACATTTTACAGTGGTTTCAGATTTGGTTTGAGGCTCTTCTGCTTTTTTTCCATTATTCTTTGGTTCCTTCTCAGGTTCTCTGTCACTTGGTTTAGCATCTTTGATTACATTAGTTTCAATCATTTCTTTTTTCTGTGTCTTCTTTGAAAATGGGAAGGTTTTCTTGTACCTTTAAATATAAATATTTAAAACAAAAACATTGCCATATAGCAAAGAAAAGCTCTGAATAATCACTGAATGAATGAAATACAGAATGGTATATTTTCTTGCATACAACACATACTTCTTCCTAAAAAACAAGTGCTGAAAATTTCAGTGCACATAATATGTGAGAAATACAGTAAGAACAGTTTTTCCTGGATACTGACAAAAGTGAAAATAAAATCTCTCTGACTACAGTGACGCAAGTAGTAGCAAGGGGGAAGGCAGTAGGGGAGTCAGGTGGGCTGATTTATCCCTTGTCCCTCTATTCATTGCTCTCTGTTGCCTTTCCTTCCTCATCACTTGGCCCTCCTGCTACCTGCTCCTCCCATGCCTGCACCCCCTGCCACTTGCCCCCTCCTAGTACCTGGGCCACCCTGGCACTTGCCTCTCACCTGCAGTTCTTGGGCCCCCCAGCACCTGCTCCCTGGCCACTTGCTGTTCCCCTCCACCTTGCTGCGTCTGCCCCCAGTGCCACTTACCCTCAGTCATGGTTCCAGCTCTGGCCGGGCCACAGAGCATACAGTGGTTTGGGCCCCTGCCCAACCATATAGGAGCAGTTTTAGTGGCTGCAGCTCCAGCCCTTGCCTTGACCTTGAGCCTGGGACTAGGTTGGAGCAGGAGCCAGGGCTAGACCAGCTGCCAATTGCCACTGTTGCTGCTGTGTGGCTGGGTTGGGGCTGGAGCCACCATGTATTCCATGCCCCTGGCTGGACCAGAGTCAGATCTGGAGCAGCAGCTGAGGGGGACAGAAGTGGTGGAAGGGTGAGGAGAGGCAGCAGGGGTGGGGCCAGAGGCAGCAGGGGACAGGAGGGAGACTCCAGGCTTGGATCAGAGGCAGTGAGGGGTGAGAGAGAGGACAGAAGAGGTAGGAAAACAGAGGCTGTGGGGGGCAAGTGGTGCAGAAGGGATAGTGGCTGTGGCTCCAATTCTGACCTTGAGCTTGGGCAGGGCAGGGCAGGAGCCAGAGCCTGCCCTCCTGCCTTGTACCCAAATCTAAGACAAGGGCCTCTCCCCCCCGCATGCAAGTTGAATGTGGGGGAAAACCTTGTCGTGGATTTGAGTAAATATGGTACTGTAAGGAAAGATCTTTTAAAATTCATTGTGTGTTTCCAAAAAAAGATGTGTATTTTATTCCGCGTTGTATTGTTCTTGAGAAAATACAGTATCTAGAATTATTGCCTGAATCTGCAGGCCAAATGCAGCAAAAATTTCACTGAAGATGAAGGGGATTTTGGATCACCATTCAAGAGAGATACTTTTTAGATGCAGTTCTTAAGTATTTTAAATATAAATCAGCACTAATAGAACAGTTATACAACTAATCAGTCTCTGATTTCAGAAATAGGTAGTTTTTAGAACTGAATTCACAATCTGTTGCCTTGAAAATCTGTTTGCATCATTCCTATAAATTATATCATTTTTAACCTTTGACAAGCATTATTCAGAAATAACTCTTCTATATGGAATTTTGTGGCACAAAGGTACAAGAAACTATAGGCCATGTTCAGATGTTCAGTTTCTACTGGGAGAATCCCTGTTCTCCTGATAGAAACTATAAGCGTATAAATGTTCATGCTGTTTGTCCCTGACCAAAAATGGTGGTTCTGTGAAAACCAACCAGATAGAAGTTGCTCCTAGGACACTGAACTTTTATACACTTTCCCATTGTTTAACTCCTCCTACGGACCAGGAAGACTGGAGCCTCACAGAAACCCTCCTGTGACTTCCTGAGATGAAGGTCACCCTGGTCTGGAGAAGGTATGGGGAACAGCTGCTTCTCATGCTCACTTCTCATGCTGGGGTCCCTGGAGTGAGAAGTGGAGAAGTGGTGCAGCAGAAACCCCCCTGCCTGCTTTTCACTCTGGAATCCCTGGTGTGAGAAGAGGTCAGGGGACTGCTTCAGTCCCTTGGAAATGGGAGGACTTGAGTAGCCCATAGTTTCCCCAGATTGGGATCACCCAGTGTTGGGAAGCTGTAAAGAGCAGGGGAGAGGGGTTGGCTGCAGGATGAACATCTGCACTTCTTCCTTTCCTGGAATTATTTCTGGCAACGGAAGTTTGAGGGAGCACTGGCCAGGAATTGGACCTATCATGAATTATCCATAGGTGGCTTAAACAGAGTTTAGTGTATATTATTTTGTGTGCAGGGGCAACAGTTAACATTAAAAAATTCCTTGTGAAAGAATTACTTACTTTTTGATATAACAGACTGCTAGAACAACCGAAGCTAGAAAAAAGAAGAGTGCCAGGACGAGGAGTGCAGTGGGTACACCTAGAAATAAAAGGAAATTGATAATGAGATGTGTTTATGTTGAGATTATAGTATTCTTTGTTCTTAAATGTACCTGTCAGAAGATTTGCATTTGTAAGTCCAGATTCTTTTACAGGCACCCTTGGTTAAATAAGTACAAATAAACAGAAACAGGTCTTGAAGGCACCTCAGGAAGTCACCTTGTCTGATCTCTTGCTCTGATGTTGAGTAGATAGACCTAGATCATGCCTGCTAGACATTGTACAATCTGTTCTTAAAAATCTCCCAGGAGAGGGATACTATAGTATCCATAGGTTACCTGTTCTAGTGCTTACCTGTTTGTATAGTTTAAATGTTATTTCTTAATTTCTAACCTAAATCTCCTTTACTGCTAGACTAAGCCAGTTACTCCTTATCCTACTCTTAGGCATAGAGAACAATAGATCACTGTTGCCTTAATAACAACCTTTTGCTATGTACCACTTCAGTGATCTCTTACCTAGACTAAACAGGCCCAATTCTTTCACCCTTTCCTTTTTGTTGCTTTCCTTTATACTCCCTCCAATTTTTACATATTTTTCTTTAAGTGTGGTACCCAAAACTAGCTACAGTATTATAGCTGAGGCTTTCCAGTGCTGATTATAGAAAATTGCCTCTGTCTTGCATGACACTTCTGTCATACATCTCAGAATGTTATTTGCCTTTTGGCAAGGGCATTATGCTTTTTTGACTCATATTGAATTATTGGTCCACTATAACTTCCCTGATGGGTTTCTATAGCATTGCTGCCTAGTCCGTAATTCTCCATTTTCTATTTATATACCCAGTCCTTCTTCCTCATTGCAGTTCTTTGCACTTGTCAATATTGAATTTAACCTTAATGATTTCAGATCATTTCTTGAATTTATTAAGGTCACTTTGAATTATAAACCAGGCCTCTAAAATGTTTGACACTCCTTCCAGCTTGGTGTCATCTATTCCATCAGTCCAGCCATTAATGAACATATTGAAGAGACTGGGATTCAGCACAAATTTCTGCTGGCCCCACTTGGTATGTCTACCTAGTTTGGCAATGGACCGTTAATAGCCTCTCCTCAAATATGTTTTTACAAGTTGCAATCAGTTACTATCCATGCACCGACCATGGATATATTTCAGTTTGAATTCAGCAATGGCCTAAGTGACTGCCTGTTGTGATAGGGCAATTTAATAGAAGATTAGGAAATCACCAACCTATATATGTTACAAATTCATTCAAAATATTTAGGGTTAAAGAAAACTAGATATGACCCAAAGTGTTCTCCAAATAAATAATGAACTCTGGGTATAAATTTCAGGGATGCTACTAGTGAAAACATGAGTTTGTAGCACTTTAGACAACTGAAAGGCTAAGGATTTTAAAAAAAAATCTATAGATTGACCATAATAGGCCCCAGTCTAGTAAGGCTGGAGTTCTAGGCACTAATGTGGACTTTAGATCCTGCTCACCCTTGGCTCTCCTTGTCCTTCTGAATATGCTCAGAGTGGCCATTTAAGCTCTGCTGTGATCTTATTCCACCTGGGAAGGCACGTAACTGTATAAATCCCGAAAATCTTAGTCACAAAAAAAGCACAACTAGCAATGGGGGAGATAAGGACCCAACAACCTAGTGATTAGGGCACGTGTTCAACAGTGGTTCTAGGCCCCTTTCAGCCAGCAAGGGCTTAAACCTACATCTCCCACTTCTCAGCCAAGCACCGTAACCACCTGGCTATGAGATAAAACATTCTCCACCGTGCTTTGACGGGCCTAAACATCTTCCATATCTCCTGTTGAAGCTGGCCTGCTTGACAGCCAGGAGGGAGGGAGTACAGAGACGAAGGCTGCCCTGGAAGGGAGAAGTCCTTTGGTTCTGGCCCCTACCTCTGTCCCCAGTAGGACTAAACCTATCCAACTTCTGTTTCTCCATTTTATTAACTATTAAATGCAAAATGCAGAAACACTATTAGGGCAGGAAGAGGTCTCCTAATTACTAGTCTATTGGGCTAAATTGTGGGAGGGCCGTCATCTTGCTTCTCCATTTTCGGTGACTCCCACACCACAGAGTTACCTACCTTTGTGAGGGAGCTAGGCTATAAAATCTATGAAGTAGGTTAGGATGGGGGCTGGCAATGTTTTCCAGTAGCAGGATGGAGTTACCCAGTTCAGGTCTAAACCAGGCTGGCACTAGGACCCAGTCATAGAAGCTTCTGCGTGCTGCCCCCTGGGCAAAGCCTCTCCCCTTCGCAGAAGCCCCAGCTGCTTGGGAACCTCCCCCCCCAGCTGAACACAGCTGGCAGGATACAAAGACTCCATGGACTGTAGTAGGTTGCCAACCTTTGACCTAGATAGAATGCCAGTTAACCATCCAAAAATAGAACTAGATTTGGGCTTTTATACCTATACAGTCTTTACAGGCAAAAATGAATCCACATTATATTTTCTAAGAAGAACAGCAAAGAGAGATAATTTAGGGATTATTGACATGTAAGAAAATTACACATTTTACTCTCATTGTTTAACATTAGGGAGTTTTCTGTTACTTCTCTGTTAGTTTAGGTTTTAGAAACAAGTTCTTTAGTTGCTTGGATCATGTGGTATATGTTGCCATAATTCCTACTGTTTTCCTGAGGAAAAGTCATACTAAGTCCAGAAGAAGGTATGTCCAGCATAAACAGAGTCTTTGGGGAATTTATATGTAAAGCTCTAGCAGTTCTGCAAACGCCTATTAAAGTGCTAAGTGATGTTTCACCTGTACATTCTTCACATATGAATGCACACCTTTACAGATTTGTGTTCAAAAGAAAGACTTCTTTTGAAGGCCTTTTTTTTAGCTTTACAATCCTTATATTCTTATTCTGCTCATAGACAACAGTGTGTAATGGGCCTGTGTGAAGTGGCTAGTATTTGCTTCGAATTTGGCTGATTCAGGGGACAGTGATTCGATTTGGTGATTTGAATCACTGTCCCAAATCGATTCAGCCAAATCTGATTCAGAGATTTGGCTGCTGCCAAATCTGCCGAGTCGCCGAATCAAACAGGTCCCATTCCCCGCCCATTCTCCCAGCCCCCGCATGGCTGCCCCGCTCGGCCCCAGCATTGGCTCTTGAAAAAAAACAAAAAACAACCCCTGCACTCACCAGCTGCTGCCAGGTGGGGCGGGACAGGGCGATCCCCACTTCATCCCAGTGTCCTGTGCAGCATGGAGTCTCTGCCATGAGCCCCCAGAAGCCCTGGTGGCTACTGCAGCAGCTGATGAGTGTGGGGCTTTTAAAAATTTTTTAAAAGAACCGGGAGCTGGGACCAGGTGGGGCATGCATAGGGGAAGGGGGAGGGTTGGGAGAGTGTGTTGTGGGGTGCTCAGAGGGGCTGGGGGAGCAGGCAGGGGATGGGGCCTGGTGGGGGTCCCCCCATGGTCCCCTCTCGCCTCCTCCAGCACCGTCCCCACCCCCTACTTACTGGCATGGAGTCTGGATCCAGCTCCCTACAGTAGTGAGTGGGGACTGCCCAAATCTCTGAAGCTCTCTGAATCTTTTCTGAATCGATTCGGACCTTTTTATTGGACTCCTGATTTGAATTGGATTCGGTGATTCGGTCACCAAGTTGAGCCAAATCTCCTCCAAACTGAATCAGCATCCAAAGCTGCACGCAGCCCTAGTGTATAGCCCACTTTTGATTCTGTTGAGGTTGGACATGCTTTTTCAGAAACAGTTTTATCACTCAGGTCCGTATAGCCAATTTACTAGGAAAGTAAACAACACATATAGCCTTTACCGCCAAATATAACTCGATCGTTCCTAAAGGCCCCTCGCTTTCCATCAGGCGGTGTCATGTCCGTTTGAGTTTCCACACTAGTCTGCTCTGTTTGTAATATAGTTTCTGTAATACACATTCTGCGAATGGACTTTGGAGGTTTTGTCTTTGTTGGCAATTCAGTAGTAGTATTAGGCATTTCTGAAATGTCATCAGTTGAGGCTGTTGAAGATGAGTTTATTTCTGTAGCTGTTACAGGTATGGTGCTTATACTTGTTTCTGGTTTGCATGAATCAATCCAAGTATCTACAAAAAGAAAAGAAAGAGTTAAACATTTTGCTGGGCAGTATTGCAAAATGTTTTATGTATGAGATGTAAAACATTTAAACCTGTACTGAGCATTTTCAGATGTTTTTCTGAAGATTTCTATGTATTGTAATTTGTTTATTTACAAATATGGTGCTAGATTCAGTTTACATGTAACATCTGAGTAGTTTCAAACCATCCAGGTATTTAAAATAAGGCACATGCTTAAGCACCTTACTGAATCAGTGTAACATTCATTCTATAACGGCAACAAAAAACAAAGTCCATGCTACAGAGAGCCTAAAATGTTTCTGTACATGCTAGGGG
Source organism: Crocodylus siamensis (assembly GCF_052110815.1). Lineage (NCBI taxonomy): Eukaryota > Metazoa > Chordata > Crocodylia > Crocodylidae > Crocodylus > Crocodylus siamensis. The sequence goes on from NC_143396.1 coordinate 191,586,449, forward strand.
AACAAAACAAGATAGACTGCAAAAGTTATCAGGAAGTTACCTGCTATCTAGAGGTTAATTTACAAATTTTACTTCATTGTAGGTAAGACTTATAGCACCAGCAGTCATTAATGTTGTGGACACTTCCTACTTTAAAACTCAGTTTTCAGTTTCTTATAACTTTGCCAATTTTAACTAATAATAATTATGTCATTGGAGCATGGTTTGAATGGTGAACAGTAAATCAGGGCTGTGGTTACCCATTGAAAGCTGATGAAATAATTAATACTGAATCACTTGCTCATTAAATTTGTACTGAACACTGAAAGAGACAGGTACCAGATGGAAAAAATAGGTGATTAATGTTACATAGATAACTTTAATTTTGGCAGGTAGTACCTTTTGACTTTACAACATTAATATTCTTTTTAATATGTGTGTAACATGTGTGTATACATATACTTATATACCATAAGTACTTACTCCTTGAGGACTAAACAGTACATCCATTAGCTCAAAGCAGAAGTAGCCATAAAACTCCCATCGTTGTTATATCAGTTTTTATAAGTGCTTTATCTGTAAGCATAGCTAGGAATTAGACAGTCAGAAGGTATGAGTGCTGTCTGTAAGTAACTGTGAGTCCAAAGGTACATCAGTAATATACTATGTAAAAAACTGGAATTCTGGTTAAGAATGGATTGAACACATGGTCCTAACAAATAATTGGTAACCCATATTTTTGGTGGCATCTTACACATTCTGAAAACTATAAAGCAGTGATTCTCAACCAGGGTTCCAGGGCACCTTGGGGTCCTGCCAGATCCTTTGAAGGGTATGTAAGGTGTGAGGAGATAAGTAGATAAGCCAGGCCCAGGCTTGTCCCTGTCTGCACAGTTCCCCACTCCTACTGCTTAGCCCCTGTGTAAGGAGATAAGCACTGTAATATATAAATTAGTTTTTGAGATTGGGTGCCACTCAGTTCACAAAAGTTGTGGAGGATATGCCTCAAATCCAATGAGGGTTGGCTTGAGTCCAAAAAATGTTGAGAGCCACTGTTTTAAAGTTATCCTGACAGTAACCAGCTAAATACATTACAAAAAATAATGGGGGGAAATGACTTATGTACTGTTCTGAATATGAGTCCTTGGTGGAAAGTCTGATGATGCAGTTTCATTCATAAAGTGAGTAGCCAGATGACAGGGAATTGTTTTATCTTTTTCACTGAAGTATTTAAATGACTTCACACAATACTGCCACAAGGACAAATTACCACAAAGTGACCTCTCGCTTAATACTTTTCAAGTCAGTGCTAAAGCAGGTGGAAATTTATCCATCATGATGCATGCTGATTCTTTATTCCCTTTGGTACATCAAACTTATGTTCTATAAATTACTTTATAGCTTTTTAATGCCCTAATTTGCCCTGATGAATGTGAAAACAGCGTAAAATTGGCATACTTTTCTGTATTTACAAAAATAGAGAATCTTTTCTTTATCCAACTTTTCTAACAGGTGAACTACAATGCAAGCTATTTCACACACAAAAAAGTAGCATTGTAAAAGAATAGTTCAAGCCTAAAGACAATCAGCTGCATTAGAAAAAGCCTATTTGAGTAAACAAGATAGACTGGACGTATTTCCTGTACAAGTTTGTAATCTTCATGTAATAGTTCTGAATTGTAGAGAAGGTTCAAATTAACCTCCATTGTCTTTTTTTAAATTTTGTTTACTAAGTGGCTATTGCTGGCCTTGCTGTTTCTCTCATTATATCTAGTAGGTATCTACAATCTGTTTTTTTCTTCTCTCACTACTCTACTACACCAAAACTAGTCAGTTAAGATAATTCCTTCAATCTGAGCCTAACAGTTTTATCTCTAATGGCTTTATCCTCAGATTTTCTGCCACCTCTGCCATGAGGAGTCTCTTTCTTTTGTATAAGTCTCTCCTTAGGTCTCCATAACTTACTGTTCTTCACAAGCTTCCAGGGTTTGCTGCTTCCCTAGCTTTTCCCTGGCCACCTCCAGCATTTCACCTCTTCTTCTTCATCTAAATCCTTCAGAGTTACATACTGGGCCTCTGCCCCTTTCATTAGCTACTCCTTGGGAGGGACATGTTGTAGAGTATAAATTAGGATAGTTACTAAATCTATATTTAGTTGCATTGAGTTATTAGAATATTTAATATTCATTTCAACAGCAGGGCTATTAGGATACTTATAGGAAAGCAAAACTATGAACTGCTTTGTCAGTAGTGGATCTCATGGAAGACAGGACTGAGAGTGTTCTGCTCCTATCAGTCTTGATGCCCTCCAGAACTGGAAGTTGACTTATGAGGCTGCTCTGGGTTTGTCCATTGTATTTGCTCTCAGTCTTACTGAAAACCAAGTGGTTTGAGACTTGGGCACTGTATATGAGTCCAAAGTAACCTCATGGACAAAATTATGGTTCTGGAGTGCATCAACTGACATGGGTAGGCAAGGTATTCTTGGTCCAGTTTCCCCCAACTTGCTGCTGATGTGATGTAGGTTAACCCTAATGTCTCTAGATAAATAACCTTTTGGTACCTATAATGGATCCATTAATAAACAAGTCCAAAAAGAACAACTTTTATGCTGCAAAGATGGTACAATGTGGCCCTGATTTAAAGTTACAATATTTTTAACTAGGCTGGGAAGTGACAAATCAAAAAAAGATCTGAAACAGTTAGGAATTGACTGTGGAATGGAGCTGGGACTGTTGTCAGGGCTTGGATCCCTCACATAACAGGCTGACCCCCCTGTCCTGTTCTTCAACTATTTATGGTCTCCTTCCACCCCTACAGCCATTCCCATGTCTCACCTTGCAAATCTTACTTTAGATCCATGCACCAGCTTATACGGGCTTCAGATCTCCTGGTTTTAGCCCGCTGGTTACTCTTGCTTTTGACTGCGAGACTAGGCCCACTTCTTCTGGTCCAACTTCTGAGTTTCAGTCTGGTCTGGCTTTTGGCCCATCTCACTCTGGTCAGGCTCTTGCCCCCTATCCTGTCTGGCTCTCCTTGGGCCCTCACTCTTCCTGCTCTGTTTTGGCCCTTGGCTCTCTTGGCTGGAGACTGCCCCTATCTCCCTGTTGGGGCTTAGGCTCTGGTCCTCTTGGCTGAAACCTGTCCCTGGTAGGGCTAAAAATCTGGAGTGCCTCCCAGAGACCCCTGTGTGGCCTCCTGCCTTCCTCTCCAACCTTTCTGTCCAGTCCTCTGTTCTAAAACAAACATGAACATTAGCATAACAGAAATACAGGTTTCCCTTCCTTTATGCTGTACTTGTGTTCCTGGAAAACGGCACATAACTCAAAATCTCATAAAGGGAACCCACTTTGCAATGTAACAAATTGGGATATATTCCAAGATTTTGACTGTACTGATCCCCAGACCGATTTCTACCACTTTTACAAGAAACTGTGGTACTTACGAACAGCAGACAGTACACACAAGCAGAGGGTGCTATCATAATGGAGATGGCAACTACAGAAGCACATGTCACAGACAATGAGACACGAGCACAGAGCCACACAGGAGACTATATTTTGGTGCATATCACTCCCACCATGCACCGCACAAGCAGCTGACCATGGGCTTCCACCACACTGATCGCATAAGAGTGAATTTACCTCAAATATAACCAATTTTTGGTATGAAAAGCGTCATCGCATATGAATGAATCCACAAATACAAAACCCGCATAAAGTGAGGGAAACCTGTATAAGCAAACAGCTTTCACAGAGTTCTTTCCCAATCTAGGTCAATACCCTACCACAAGCTACACTTCCGCTCTCTCACTCTTGTGGGTAGCTTGGGTGTCCACAGACCTGCTTCCTGCCATCAGGTTCCCTTGGAAGCTCCCCTCCCTCCAACAGGCAGAGTTTTGCTGTTTGTTCTGATTCAGGCCCGGGGTTATAGGCCTTGAAGCCTCAGCCCATTTCCATCACGTGGCTCTCCAGCCATACACAGAGGTGTTCCCTTTTAATTAAGGACCAGCCTGTGCTCCTGATGCTGCAGCCCCATGCAGCCATCTTGGTCTACTGCATTCTCTTTAAAGTAACAGGAGCCCTTTGGCTCCCCATTATAGGCGGTAACTCTGATATTCATATTCTCCCATAACTTCAGTTGCTGTGCTTTGCTAATAACACTCACATTTATCTCTACTGAATGCTGTCCTTCAGTCCAGTCCCACCACTTGTGTTTAGTTGACGGCTCCTTTGGGATGCACTATCATCATGACCTCATACTTAACTTGTCAGAAAAAATATTTTTTCTCACATTTTACTCTCTTTTTGAACCATTGACAACACTACCCTTCTTTTTATTAGAACACTTCACAATCCTCAGGTCATCTTTATCTCTACTCTGTCTTTTTTAACGCTCATGTTCCAGCTACCTCCAGATGCCTCTCATTCTCAAATAGTTCCAGAGTTCATACATACTAAATATTCGTTATATGATTAGATCAGGGGTGCTTAACCCCTGTCCCATGGGCCAAATCCAGCCTGTGAAGTCATGATGTCTAGCCTGCGGGGCTCCTCACAGGTCAAGAAATTTGGTGACAAGGGAGCAGTGCCAATTAATACAATGCACCCCTTCCCTGCTGCCAAATTCCTAAGCTCCATGGCAGGGTCAGAACCAGGTCATGCCTGTTTGCCCACATGGCTGGGTTGGAGCCAGGCTACAACCTGTTCCCTCACATAGCTGGTTTGGGGCTGGGCTGGGCCATGCTGCATTCTCCCCATGGGGCTGGGCCAAACCCCCTCCCCCATGCAGCCATACTGGGGCTGAGCCATGGCCCCTTCCAGAGGGCCAGACCAATTCTCCTTCCACTCCTCAGCTGGGTCGGGGCTTGGCTGCCCCACTCCCTATGGCCAAATAGGGCCTGGCTGTGCCCCCTTCTGGGTGCTGGATCAGGACCACTGGTAGATCCAGCCCATGGGTGGACTGGGCACTGCCCATATAGCCCACCAGGCAAAAATGTTGATCACACTGATCTAAATAATACTCTTTGCCTAATCACTTACTACTTCACCTGGGACACTTGTTTATTCTCCATTTTTTCATCTCTCCATTCCAAGCCTTTCAAGATGCTTCTACCTTTTTTGCTGCTCTTTCCATATTTTACAGCATCTCAGGTCTTGATATTTGATACGTTTCAAAACTTGCCTTACCCATTTGCTCCTAAGTGCTCCTTTTGTCTCCTTCATTCTTCTAAGGTCATACTTTTCCACTGTCCCTTACATCTGAGACAACCTTCAAATCATCTCAAGCAACTGTTCCTTTAGCAAGAAATACTTTAAAACATATTAGTGCTGTGGTACCACTATGAGGCCTGATCTGTGTACAAATTTTGTATTGGTATTATGACTTTATTTAGGGATGTGATTACTTTTTAAACACCAAAATAATTATACAGGCAACCCCCACTTAATACGGTTTCTTTGAGTGCTATTTCACTATAGTGCTTATTTAAAATTAATACCTGATTCCACTGAGCGCTTGGCTAGTTTCATTATAGTGTTCAGTGGGGGGATGGGAAAAAGCAGCAGCGGCAGTGAGTGGCAGTGGGTGGCCATAAGCATGAGGCCCATGCTGGTGCTATAGGGCCAGGGCCAGCAGGGGCCCAGGGTGAGGTGGCAGAAGTGCAGGGCCCAGTCTGGGATGTGGTGCCAGAGTGGCCGGTTGGTGAGGGGCTGGGGAGAAGGAAGTGGCAGCGGCAAGAAGCAGCAAGTGGATGGGTGGGCGTGAGTGTGGGGCCCATACTGGTGCCTGGGGTCAGGGCCAGTGGGGGTCTGAGGTGGGGTGCCTCAGAAGCGCAGGGCCTGGACTGACATGTGGGGCTACAGTGGCCAGTGGGTGGGCAGGCAGGGGCGTGGGGAGAGGCGGACGTGGCGAGAACCAATTATGTCTATTTACATTCATTCCTAATGGGGAAATGGGTTTTGCTTAACGTGGTTCCGCTTAACTTGTGGTTTTTCTGGAACTAATTAAGAGCACTAAGTGCGGGGTTGCCTGTACTACTGCACCACTAGCATGGATGAAGTTATATTGGGATAAAAGTGCCTTTTACCAATAATATTTATTTCTGTTCCTGGACAGGAACTACTATGCCCACATAAAGCATTAGAAATTTAAAATAATTTAAGAATAATTTAAAAATAACTAAAAATGAACATAACTGGTAAGACTCTAAATGAAAATAGAATATATATTTGACTCTGGTCCCCTGAAAATCAATGTTATCATCACTTCTTAAAATCCTGCCTATCTGTATAATACTTTGATTTATATGACCATGTGTACACACTAGAAATAGCAAATTCTGCATACTAAATTTTAGAAGCATTACTCAAAAATCTACGGGCAACTCAGAGGCTGAAACATGTTAAGAGAGATTCATTTTTTTGTATTAGATTTACCATATTTACATGAATATAAGATGACACCCCCAATAATTAGATTCTATCTATGGCAAATGTATAAATTTGTTACAACCTAATTGTTGGAGGTTTGCCTTAATTTGTCTCCCTCCCACTGCTACAGTAGGGCAAATAAATCTGCGGGTGGGGGGGTAGAGGGTCTCTTGCCCCCCTACCTTTTTCTCCTGTAGCCTCCCCTCTACCTTCCTGCTCCTGTCAGACCCTGCTGTCTCTGAGCACATGGAAGTAAGGAACAAATATGAATACACTGACTTTGAAATAAATGTGCTTGTAGCAAACTACCATGGGTACCTATAGACTTAGTTCATCCAGAATTGGTGCACTTTATCTTTTTGAAACTGCTACAAGTTTTAACACTGGTGCCCCATAAACATACTTTTAAACAGCATGCTGGTACCTACTTATATATAGTACAAACTGGGCACGTCTACACGAGATGCTACATCCCCGTAACAATGAGCTAATGTGCCGTAGCTTGTTGCTACAGTGATGTAGCATCACTGGGCATAAACCATGACAGTGACTCTACTGTACAGTAGCAATGAGCTACAGCTTAGTAGCTTGTTGCTACTGTGCATTAGCAGCTAAAAATAACCATACGGTGACAGGACCACACAGTAACACTGGTGTAGACACGTCCAGTGTGCATGATATTAGTCCAAAGCCAAAAGGTTCATGATTTACCATATAATTAATTGGGCTGGGCCTTCCTAGAGTTAACAGCATTTCAAGCCATGATGGCCCAGTTAGGGAACTGATGGGCGGGATCCCCTGGAAGACCATGTGGGGGGGGAAGGAGTCTCATAGTTTCATAGTTGGTAGGGTCAGAAGGGACCTGAGCAGATCATCAAGCCTGACTCCCTGCCATGGGCAGGAAAGAATGCTGGGGTCAAATGACCCCGGCTAGGTGATTATCTAGCCTCCTTATCTAGTCTAGGACAGCGGATTGTATTTTAAAGAAACCTTACTGAGGGTGCAGGAATGAACCATCCCAATGTACAGGAAGAATAGCAAGTATGGCAGAAGACCAACTTGGCTTAGCAGAGAACTCTTCAGTGAGCTAAAACACAAAAAGGAAGCTTTCAAGAACTGGGAACTTGGACAAATGACTAAGGAGGAGTACAAGAGTATTGCTTGGGCATGCAGGAATGAAACCAGGAAGGCCAAAGTGCAACTGGAGTTGCAGCTAGCAAGGGTTTTGAAGAATAACAAGGAGGATTTCTACAAGTATGTCAGCAACAAGAGGAAGTTTAGGGAAAATGTGGGTCCCTTACTGAATGAGGGAGGCAACCTAGTGACAGGTGATATGGAAAAGGCTGAAGTATCAATTCCTTTGTCACCTCAGTCTTCACAGGCAAGTTCAAATCCCAAATTACTGCACCTGACAGCACAGTTTAAGGAAGAGGTAAGCAGCCAATAGTGGCAAAAGAACAGGTTAGGGACTGTTTAGAAAAGCTGGATGAATACAAGTCCATGGGGCCGAATGTGATGCACCTGAGGGTGCTGAGGGAGTTGGCCAATATGATTGCAGAGCTGCTGGCCATCATTTTTGAAAACTCACAGTGATCAGGAAGGTCCCAGACAATTGGAAAAGGGCAAATCCAGTGCCCTCTTAAGGAAGGGAAGAAGGAGGATCTGGGGAATTACAGACTGGGCAGCCTCACCTCACTTGCTGGAAAAATCATGGAGCAGATCTTCAAGGAATCCATTTCTAAGCACTTAGAGGAGAAGAAGGTGATTAGGAACAGTCATGCCTGACCAACCTGGTTGCCTTTTATGATGAGATCTGGCTCTGTGGATGTGGGGAGATCAGTGGACATGATATACCTTGACTTTAGCAAGACTTTTGGTATGGTCTCTCACAACATTCTTGTAACCAAGTTACAGCACTATGGGTTGGATGAATGAATAGTAAGATGGATAGAAAATTGGCTGGATTGTCAGCTAAGAGGTTAGTAATCAATGGCTCAATGTCTAGTTGGCAGGTAGTATCAAATGGAGTGCACTAGGGGTTGGGCCTGGAGCCAGTTTTGTTCAGCGTCTTCATCAACCATTTGGAAGATAAGATGGAGTGCCTCCTCAGTGAGTTTGCAGATGACACCAAACTGTGGGGAATAATAAATCTGCTGGAAGGTGACCTAGACAAATTGGAGGATTGGGCCAAAAGAAATCTCATGAGGTTCAATAAGGATAAGTGCAAAGTCCTTCACTTAAGACAGAACAATCCCATGCACCAGTACAGGCTGGGGGCTGACTGGCTGGGCAGCAGCTCTGCAGAGAAGGACCTACAAGTTACAGTGGACAATAAGTTGGATATGAGCCAACAGTGTTCCCTTGTTGTGAAGAAGCCTAATGACATACTGCATTAGTAGGAGTGTTGCTTGCAGATCAAAGGAAGTGATTATTCCCCTCTGTTCAGCACTGGTGAGGCCACATCTGGAGTACCGTGTCCAGTTTTGGGCCCCCCGACTACAGAAAGGATTTGTATAAATTGGAAGAGAGTCCAGTGGAGGGCAGTGAAAATGGTTTAGAGGGCTGGGGCACATGACTTCTGAAGAGAGGCTGGGGGAACTGGGTTTATTTAGTCTGGAGAAGAGAAGACTGAGGGGGATTTAGTAGCAGCCTTTAACTACCTAAAGGATGGTTCCAAAGAGGATGGAGCTAGACTGTTCTTAGTGGTGGCACATAAAACAAGGAGCAATGCTCTTAAGTTACAGTAAGGGGAGTTTAGGAAAACTTTCTTACCAGGACATCATATGGAAAAGATGAGTGTGGCCTAGACTGTTCAGGGGCAGGACCCCCACAGAAGACAATGATGACAACCATGATGAGAAAGAAAATGAAAACAGTGTTGAAGAAGGGGAAAGCAGTGAGGATGATGGGGAAGAAGAAGATGATGAAGTCAATGTGGACTAAGAACTTGCAGCAAAACCCCCAGTTTTTCTTTTTTAAAATTTAAAAATACATTCCCTTCCCTTCCCCAACCATTTCTGACTTTCTCTCTGCCCTCTCTATCCCTTATAATTCATTACAAGTAGTACTAGGTAAACTAAACTAAGTTCTTGTATTCTATTATTGTAATGAGCCTATTTTTATATATTGTAAATAGTGTTTTGTTATGTTTGTATTGATTTTTACTGTTTTATATTGTATTATATTGTATTCCTATCATTTTTCATTGATTTTTATTGTTTCATATTAATATTGTATGATTTAGGCTTGTAAAGTGATGTCAAGTACCCATTCCCATCTTGTTTCCATCTTGTCCCTATGCCCTGTTCTGTAAGTATGTTGCAATTCTGTAACCTCTCCCATGTATATTGGTTTTCTTTGAATGCCTGAAACAAAGGAGTGAATGGATGAGTGAAACACAATGATAGCAGGATCCCCTACTAAATCACCCCACCATCAAAACCAATACCTGGACCAATGACCCAGCCATTGGAACCACCCTCTGCATTCAAGAAACAGAAGATGAGGCAGCCCACCATTGTGCCAAGGCTGCACATGCTCAGTATGAACATCTGGAACCCTCTGGATCAGGGCCAACCTTGCCTGGACATGCCCTCCTCATAGGAGATCATAGGTAGTCTGCCCCATAAAAAGGGGTAATGAAGACTGACTCCTTGGGGATGCCATCTTCAGACCTGACTTGCTCCACGTCATGCTGCCTATCAACTCAGAGGCCCTGCTGGCAACCCCCCTCTGGACAACACCTGCTGGAGAAAGACCCCGACTGGCCATCGAGGACCCCCTTCCAGTCTGGATAGGTAGCTATCACACCCACTCTCTTTTCGGCAAGGATGTGAACTCTGTTTCTCTTCCCTACCTGGACTCCAACCCTTCCACTGAGTCTCTTTCTCCTGCTACCATTGTGTGTGTGTGTGTAGGAACCAAGCTGTACAGTACAGTGTTCATTTAATAAAACTGTTATTTGGAACCCTGAGTTGGGCTTTGCTTTACTACGGTTCTGGCCCTGCTCCAATCTCTGCTCCTCTCCCCTCTAACTTCGGTCTCATTTCTCCCTCTCCACTTGACCTTAAGTAACCCCAAGCCTCAGTTCCTCAGCCAGTTTCTCTCTAGTCTACTGCTTGTAATCCTGGTTCCGGCAACTTTCACTCCTTATATTTTCTCTCTCACCTTAACCTTCCCCCAGGTACCCCAAACACACACATGCATACCGTACCATACAAGTTAGGAACTCACCTGTGTGTATGTTTAGGTGGATGGTTTGTGTGTGAACTGGTGAATATATGTCCTCATGCGTGATATACAAATTAATGATCTGTGTATGTACTGAGTCTGCAGTATTGACAACTAATTTTTGTCTAACTTTTGGTGTGTATAGTGTGTAGCTGCTTAAAGTGGTGATAGGTATGGTTGTGCCTAGGCCGGTAATTTTGGATGTGTATGTGCCTGAGTTGGTAGTGTGTGTGTGCACACCTGGTGGGGGTGTATGGACCTGCTCTGTTGAAGTACTGCTCTGTTGAAATTGAATTTTTTAATAGGAAAAGGTAAATTATGATAAAATTATTGGCTCAAAATTTTGGGAAAAAATCTTATTTTCTAGTTTAAAACAATTAAAATTTAAAATTTTTAAAAATAAATTTAAGCAAATTTTAATAAAAACATTTAATTGTCAAAGCCAAAATGGAAAGTTAGGAATGTCCCAGAAATTCTGGTATTCTGGTATGTTCTGGTATGAAACTATATATAAAACTAGGTAAATACCAAGTTTGGAAGTAAGTGACAATGGTGGTTGTGGAGTTTGTCTGTCTTTATGGATGTTCATCAGAACTCATTTAATTGACATGTTTACAGTTAATGATTTATTGGGCATTTTTTCTGTTAGACTATTTCATAAATCCTACTACTCAATGGGCACATCTACACAAGATATTTACTGCAGAGCTGGCTAATTAGCTCCACAGCAAAGTCAGCATCTACATGTGAGATGGTATTAGGCTGGATTAAACTAATTTACCCTACCCCAGGATAGTACTTGTATATAGTACTATACAAGTACTATTTTACAGCAGAGTAAAGTACTCCACCACAATGCACGTGTAGATGGGAATGGGGTTGGCTGGGGCATGAAGGGCCTTCAATGCAGGGGCTGCCTGCCACTTAGCTTCAACACTGGAGCACCTTTGTGTTCCAGGCAGCCCCTCCGCAGCAAGTTGAGCCAGTTCTGACCCGGTTCAATGTGCTACAGTCGTGGGTGCATGTGTAAATGTGGCCTCCCCAGAGCAATAAATTCTGGCACGATTGCACCGGAGTTTATTGCTCCACTTTAATAGCATGTGTAGTATGTAGCAGCCAATTATTGGTTTGTTCATATTTAAAACATTGTCACTCAAATCATTAATGAGCATTTTTACAGTCTTTAAATTGCTGAATCTACTTGATGGAATGTGAAGGAACAAGTCTTATTCAAGGACTTTATAGCATCATGTTATTAATTTGGCTGAATAAAATGAACCTTCTGTCTCTGATATTTGCATTTATTGACAGATCTCTTTTTCCTAATGGGGAAAGAATATAGTGCAAGATGGTGGAAAAAACTAACTACGGTATTTTTATGCAGCCTTCAAAACAAAACAAAACAAAACAAAACAAAACAAAACAGAAAGAAAAAGAGCAAAGACTCTAAATGTAAAGAATCTAGATGTTTTACTTGCTTACCTGAAGAATTGAAGCAGTAACCATCCTGCTTCTTTCCAAGGTCTGTTTTCCATTGCACTACACCAGTTTTGTTCTGACCACATTTTAGGTTTGCTTTTATCCGAGGAATGACAAGCACCTTATCTGCCACCCATCCATACCTACAATGAAAAGCATTGATCTATTAAATAGGGGATCTGTTCAGAAGCCTAGTGCTGAGTATAAGGATATGGAGCTGGTAAAAATTAGTGAAATGCTTGTGGGTGTCTGGTACCTGCATGTTTCAAATCCATGTCTTAAAGCCTTCTCAACATCTGTTGTGTGTGCTAGGGTTAAGCCCAGCTGTTCGCACGCAGTTTCTGCTTCTGTGAAATTCATTTTTGAGACATAACTAATTAAGGTTACACCTGTGATCCTGCAGGCATCAGTCTTGAGATCTGTAAATTAAACATAAACCTTCAAGGTTATTACCTTAAAATTATTCTTTCACTGAAAGTAAGAGTGCATGTTTGTGGTACTGTGCATTTTCTGTTCACTTTGTAATACTGTGCAGAGTTAAGGGCATTAGAAGTATCAGTTACAAGTGAGAGAGTTATTTTGGCCCTTTAAAAGGAAACAGTCTTTTTGCTCAACCCAACAATTTAACATCTTAGAGTGGGGAAAAGGGTGTATTTTAAATCTAATTATAGTTGGCATCATTTAATCTTTGACTGGATAGCCATCTTGCTAAAGAGGATGTAATTTATGACACTACTATATGACAGCCCAAAAGGAGGGACGGATGACCATTTTCTCCCTGTTTAGTAATTTCTTAAAATTGCAAACTCAGGACTGATGTTCTCACCATGCTGATCTTCAGGGATCTTGGTTTTCTCTGCTAAAAAAATCCAAAATTCTGTGATTAAAACCCCCCAAATCCACGTATTTCTGTGATTAAAATGAAACACCACTATATATAGGCATCAGTTGAACACAATGTTTTATTGTTATATTTACAATTTTAAAGCAGTTTGGAAGCCTACCAGTGCCTCAATCATTATAATAAAATAAATTCTAAATACCTATATATTTTGCTGTTTGATTTTGGCTTTTTTATTTGTATTTTTTACCCCTGCCCCTTTTGCTCACCAGGATGTGGATCCAGCTGTGGCTGTCCCACCAATTGCTTTGTAGTGCTGAGCAGCCCAGATATCCCAGTGCCCTGCCCCTGCCCATGCTGTTGCCCCTCACTCCCAACCCACATCCCCCTGCCATTCCTGCTGGTGCCTCTTACTCCTGACCTGCAGCTCCCTGGCCCTGCTGGTGCCCCTCACTTTCAATCCACAGCTCCCCAGCTTGGGCTGGGGCTGTAGCATGCTGCAGTGCAGCAGGGAGGACCAGAGCTGCACTCCACAGCAGCACCATGAAGCCAAGCTCAGCTTTCTGGGCCATACTACAGGCACCAGGAGGATGAGAGGCTCCAGATGATCTCTGTCCCACTCAGGTGGAGCATGGTGGCTGCAGCAGCTCTGGCTCATGTGAGTGGCAGCAGAATGAGTCCAGCCTTGGTGTGGGCTGGAGGAAGGAGAAGGGGATGCCTGTGGCATCTCCTGCCCTGGGCTGAGGTTCCCATGCTGCACCAGGTAGCTGGGCCAGCCCCCGCCACCCTCCTGGGCAGTGTCTCCCAGTCACCTTGTCCCTGCCCCTGAGAGCACAGGCACTGGCCCCTGGAGGTGCCAGCCCAGCTACATAGCTCTCTGCTACTCACCTTCCCCCACTGGAGGGGCAGGCATCTCCAGGCAGGTCCTGCTGGCAGCAATGTGGAGCTGGGCTTACCAGCAGCACCAAGCACTGCCTCAGACCCCCCTGCCCCGCTGCAGCCCTGGTGCCTGGACACTTTTCCTCAGTGCCTGTAAGCACCTGCCCTACCACAGCCCTTCCACACATCTCTGCCACACACACACTCACATATATGCCCCTTTCCCACAGACTCTCAGACAGTCCCCAAGCCCTGGCCCTCCAACCCTCCTCCCCACACATAGACGTACCTGCTCAAGCTTCCAGGGCTGTTCCCACCACCCTGCCTGGCTGTATGCTGGCCACCTGTGAGTGCATGCGCACACATGCATAACACCCCCTACCTCCAATCACACTCCCATTGCTCTCTCCAGTCCCAAGCAGCTCCTTGCAGAGTGGAAGGCTGCCTGCCTTGAAGAGGAAAACTGTGGTTTCCCATATTTTTCTCCTTTAAAGGGGGCAATCCATGATTTTGTCCTTTAAAAGGAGAAAATCTGTATTTTTCCATGGGAAACAGATAACCCGGATCTTTATTTGGTAAGAAATACTGGTCGGAAGAGCTGCCATTAGCAGTGTAGATGGTAGCAGACAGGCTAAATTTACCTACGCAAAGATATACCTTGAGGATTTTTATGATAATAAAAGATGCCATTTCCACTCTTCTCATATTTATCTATCATGTCACTTTTAAAATATAGGAAGGTTCAAACATGGGCCAAACTAACTTACCAACTTGGGCCACTTTGAGCCAAGACTCCAGCTGTGCTGAAAGAGTACCTGGGACAGCTGAAGGGTATGAACAAAAGTGATTTTCCCCCACCTTCATAGTTTATAGTTGGTAGGGTCAGAAGGGACCTGAGTAGATCATCAAGTCTGACCCCCTGCCATGGCAGGAAAAAGTACTGGGATCAAACGACCCCAGCAAGGTGTTCAGCTAGCCTCCTCTTAATGACCCCCAGGGTAGGAGCCAGCACCACTTCTCTTGGAAGCTGGTTCCAGATCCTAGCTGCCCTGACCATGAAGTAGCACCTCCTGATATCTAACCTAAACCTACCCTCTGCCAGCTGGTGACCGTTATTCCTAGTCACTCCTGGGAGTCATCAGGGGAACAGGGACTCCCCCAGTGCCTGCTGGTCCCTCTGACTAGTTTGTAAACAGCCACTAGATCCCCCTTCAGCCTTCTCTTGTGGAGGCTGAACAGGTTCAGGTCCCTTAGCTTCTCCTCCTAGGGCATGCCCTGCTACCCCCGATCATGTGAGTGGCCCTCCTCTGGACCCTCTCCGTGTTCTCCACATCCCTCTTGAAGTGTGGCGCCCAGAACTGGACGCAGTACTCCAACTGTGGCCTGACCAGTGTTGCATAGAGAGGGAGGATCACCTCCTTGGACCTGGTTGAGATGCATCTGTTCTCTGCAGTGGTGGTACCAACCAGCCAGCTGTTTTGCATTGCTTCAGGCTGCAACATTCCCTGCTGGACAGTCGTCAGTTGCCAGAGCGCAGTGGCATATTGGCTATGGCCTCTACATCAGAACTGGGGATAGATGAGCCGAATTGGTTACATCAGCCCTGTACCATTTGGGAGTTCTATGCCACCTCTAGGGAACTGAGCAGACTTCTGGGCCTGGAGGTTGGGAAGGGATCTGGGCCTTCAACATTACATAACATTCCACCAACAGCAGATAAAACAGAAACTAATTTTACATGTACCAAGAAAGTATGTTACAGGAAAAATACACTTTATACAAAAACAAGGACATTGTACGAACAGGAACAGAATCAGTAGGTACTATTAGCAGAGCTTCAATACATAATTTCAAAAGTAAATAGATCCTAGCATAAAGTAGAGGTAATTTCTATGGCTGAACGGCCGCATAGATTGTGGCTTATGTAATGGCCACAGCAGTTACTTGCTCCTCAGATATTCTATTCGGTTAGTATTTATTTTGTATAAGAACATGAAATAAACAAGCCTGTCAGTACAGTTCTGGTGGCAAATGGTGTGGCTGTGTCCACATCTTTTCTCTCAAGCTTTGCTGTCAAGAGTGCTTTGCAGAGGAATCAAGAAGGGTTGCAGTCATTAGGGCGTGGTGCCAGCCACTGACACTGCATATAGCAGGAGTGCAGAGTGGTTTCATGAGAAGTTATGTTCCGCACAGACAGTGGGTGAATTTACACGTGCTATTAATTTGAAGTAGTATTACTGAGCAGGGAGCACATTTACACGTTCCCCCTCTTGGGAAGGAGATTTGCTCCCACCCTCTTCTGCCCCCCTGCATCAGTCAAGGGGAGCTCCAGCCCCCCCACCCCAGGTGCTGGCAAAAGGCACAGTGGTCTCAGTGGGTATGGGGCCTAGAGAGTTGTGCCAGCTGCAGTGGCAGCTGCCTCCTGGCCCCATGCACATTGGGAGGGGACCTAATGTGCATAGGACCAGGAGAGAGCTGCCCCTGCAGTGGGCAGAACTCTCCTGGCCCTGTGCTCATCTAGAAACACAGCTGCCAGCAAGCCCTCTGCTGGGCTGGGTTTTCCTGCCCAGCTGGGCATAGCTGGGAGCTGTCTAGGGTATGGGGCAGCTGTGCACGAACCTCTTGCTAGGAGGGGGGGCATGGGGCTCAACCAGCTGCTGTCCTGCTTGGCATGGAGCTGGCTGCTCTGGGGAGGGGTGGGGGGGTTGGAATCCCCTTGCCTGTCCCCCAGAGCAGCCAACTCCACATAGCATGGAGCTGGCTGCTGCAGGGGACAAGCTGGGGCTGGATTCCCAGCTCCAACTCACTCTGAAGAGCAGCCAGTTCTGTGCGGGGAGCTGGAACAGGGGATGCTCCCCACTCCTGGCGCTGCTCAGTTCCTAGCTCCTGGCAGGGAGTTGGGAATCTGAACAGCACCAGGACCAGGGACAGAGAGCTTCCTTTCCCCTGTGGTCCCCTGCTGGTTAGGCTGCCGGGGAGCAAATTTGCTCCTGGCCAGCATTTATACACATGTTACTGCTCAGTATCTACTGTGTAGTTATTTTACTACTTGTATTTACAGGTAGTAGCTAACTGCACAGTAGACTAATCTACTGTGTAGTAAAGCATGCCATGTAAAGACACTCAGTGAGAGTGGTCAGACTGTGTGGAGGGCTCAAATTTATCTTCTAGTGCTTTCTTGGCATCTAGCATATCCTACATGTAGCCAAACTGCAGCCCAAACTCATCCTGGTCACATCCCCTTTCTCTTCTTGGTCAGACCCTGCTCCCTTATGCTGAATCTCTCATATTCTGCTTCCTACCCTTCTTTGTCTCATATAATTTACACTGTTGTTTTCCTTCCTGCCTTAACATTTCAAACCAAACTATCCCATCCTCACCTCTGTCCTTATTCTAGTCAGTGGTTTTGCTCAATACATCTCAGGACTTGGCCCGGCATACCTTCTGAAGTGTAATCATTAGATGGAACTTTTTATTGACCAGTCCTTTGATGATGATTCTTAATTTTCCAGTCCTCAATACACAGTATGTGAGAAATACAGTACTGCTTTTCAAATAAAGTTGAGCTGCTGATTGAATGGAACTTCCTGACACTTGGAAATTTGGCTGGATAGTTGTAACTGAATGACTGAAGCTTAATATATTTAACAAAAGGAGAATTTCCATAAGGACTTTCAACCCCAGTCCCAATTGCCTTTTAGAAGAAGCCATTGTTGTTTAATTAAAAATATTTCTAAGTTAATTGTATATAATTTGTTATAATGAAACGAATTCTGATCTAAGAGCTATTCCAGGCACATAGTTCTTTTATTAATTCCTCAAATACAGAGGGCGAAATCCTCTTCTACCTAGTAGGCACCAAAGTGGACTTATGGTACCCACATATCATTGTATTTCACCCTGATCAAGTGCCTGATAAATGTTAACATGCCTATTTTCTAATCTGCTGTCCTCTTAGCCTGAAAACTACGATGAAAAAAAGTAGTGAGTGGAAGAAGGACCTGTCAACCTTTTTGGCATTCATTTGTTTTCAGTGACTTGAGCAGGATGGATTAGTTCACACTTAAGTGCCCAGTTCCACCTATACATCTAATAGGTAATATAGGATCTGGCTCAAAGCATATTGCAAAAGTAGAGACCTTCAAAGTTTATTTTTCTAGTAACCAGACAGAGGCATAACTGTCTGGAAGAAACACTTTGAGATCCATTCCCTGTGTCTTTCAGAAGTTTGTGGAGAATCATGCCAATAGATATTCCAGCATCAGACCAGACATTTTTCATTAAGCATATCTTATTTTAGGCACACATGGCTGGTTTCGTAACTTTCTGTTATCACATAACTTTTCAAAAGCTTTGCTTGTGACATTGAAAAAAAATACGTTTGGGCAGACCTGAACTTACTCCCTAAAATATCACTCAAAATTAAACAAGTCTCGTACCACATTTAGACAACATCACTTAAAGCTGAGTAAGAAATAATTAAATCAGATATAAAAATTCAGTGAAACATATTCATTAGCCAAGAACATATACTTTATTGCACTGTTTCCCAAGAAATAGGTTACCTTTAACTATTTAAATAAAGAGAGGCACACCCACACAAACAGAAATAGGAATATACCCACATATCTTATTTGGCAGCATGCTGATTTGATAATTATTTTTCCTTCTATTTGGGAAAAATAAAGAAAATCTATGTTCTGTTATGAAAGATATTTTTTGGAAATTGGGAAAAAGTTTTTCCAAGTATTTTAATTGTTAGTTATGTTAACTAACAGGAAATCCAGCTGCTTCTTTCAACTACTTTTCTATTGCATTAGAACTTCCTGGAAAAAATTGTAGCAATACATACCGTTAACATCAAAGGAGCCTGGAACCGTGAATTTTATAATCCAGATTGAGAACAAAACCAGAGTAACTCCAAAATTATTTGCCATGGTCACTAACACGAACAGGTTAAAAAAACTCAGGCTGGGTTATTTTCTATCCTAATGACAGTTAAGAGTAAAGCATATATGCCAGTCCACTTGTTGTGAGCTTTGTGATGACTGTTCTCAAAGCTACTTAGCTATAACTGCACTGATTCACAGAAATCATGTCAGAGCGAATTTGTTGCTCAGGTCTAAAGCCATTCACTGGGCAAGGTCATCGGCTGAAAACACGTGACATCCTAAGCCCCTTTAAACTTTATTTAATGCATTGCTATTTGGAAAATTCAACTAATGCTGACTCAGAGACTGAGCGGCTGAGGAAAGGAGATAACAGAGAGTTAGGCTGTTATCCTCAAACACTTCGGAAAATGTTTTTCCCTTGCTGTTCATTGCGCAACTGCTCCTGTTGAACTGATTGATAGCTCATTATTCATGTTGTCTTTTCATTTGTTAACCAAAAAGGAGTGAGTATATAACGTAACAGCATGTCAAATAATTATTGTAGAGAATTAGAGATCAAGATTCTTGGTTTTCCTTCCCAGATATGCTACTATATGTAAGGCACATAGGCCCTGATAGAAGTTATATTAAATGTGCAATGAGATCTGATGCATGATCCACATAATCACACTTCCTGCCATCCCACATGTGCATGGTAGGAGCCACAATTGTGGGGATCGGATATCAGTTCCCATCACTCCCCTTGCATTGACAAGTAGAAAGCTTGTCTCCCCAGACTGAGAGACTTGATCAGCTAATGAGGGCTCTGAGCCAGGGGAGTGCAGAGGAATCTTTGGCTCTGATGTGCTCCTCTGGTTGGGAATCCCAGTTAGCTGATCAGGGCTCCCAGTTGCAGAAGTGTGTGGTGCACTCCCCTGGCTGAGAGCCCCGATGACAGATGCTCTCCCAACCTCTGGAACATACAGGAGTCTTTAAGGGCTCCAAGGGGCTCCAGAACCTGGAAACGCTGGCTACTCATTCAATTAAAGCAGGGGCAGGCAAAATATGGCCCACAGGCCAGATCCAGTCTGTCAGGCAATCCCATCTAGCCCACAGGTGCCCACCAACCAGTTGTACCCCACCCAGCCCATGTGGTTGGCTCCCACCCTGGTGCATGGAAGAGCCCAGTCCAGCCAACATGCACAGCTTCTGGGCAGGGCTGCTGCTGCCGCTGCTGTAGCTATAGGGGGACCTGCTCAGCTTCTCCAGCATCCTGCTCAGTCCAGGCAGTAGGTAGGGAAGTGGTGATGATAGGGGGAGCTGAGGTGGTGGCACAGGGTGGAGTTGCACCTGGGCAGAGGGGCTGGGGTTGGGGTTGCTGGGAATGTGGATCCTGCATCCAAGGGGGTGGTGGGAGTTTGGGGCTTGTGTGGGCAGGGTGTGGGTGTAAGGGTGTGTGTGGAGACACTCCTGCACACCTCTTGCCATGGTGCATAGCTCCTGCTGCCAGTGGCAGCAGCAGGCAGGGACCCTCAGGGTGCTCGTGGTGCTGCTGTTTGGCAGCATGCGACTCCAGCCAGAGCTGCATATGGGGGCAACGAGCTCAGCCAGGCTAGCTTGCCTCTATTATGCGGGGCTCCCTGTGGTGTACCTGCAGCTCCTGTACTCACACGCCACTGGGAGAAACCCCATACAATGGAGCCAGCTGCCTTCCCTGCCAAGTGAAGCTGCTGGGACTCCACTGGTAGTGGCAGGCACCCTGCCCCGTGCTTGTGTGGCAGCAGGGAGTGGCAGAGGCAGTTGGCTTCATCGCGTGGGGCTTCCCTTGGTGGTGCACAAATGTCGGGAGCTGCACATGCACCTCAGGGAGCTCTGTGCGATAGAGGTGGGCTCCTTGCCACCATGCACAGGTCTGGTTGGAGCCACGTGCCACCAAGAGGCAGTGCCTGTGCAGGCCACGAGTGGTCCCAGGGGCCCTGCCTGCTGCTGCTGCTGCCACTGCTACTGGCAGGGGTTGTGCACCATGTGGGGGGAGTGTGTGGGGAGTCCCCACAGACCCGCAACCTCCCTCATACCCCACAAATGCCACACACTCACATCCTGCACAACCCCCGCAACACCCATACCCTAAAATACCCTACACCCCCACACACAGCCACCCCCTCACAAACCACACCCGCACCCCCCACTCCTCCCCACAAGATACAAGAGTAAGACTTTATTTTTGATCTATTATGCAGTCACTTCTATATGCAGTACACAAACACAAATCATGACCAACATATTTTTTGTAATAAAAGTAAAATGCGTTATAGTATAGTAGACTCTTAGTATGATTTGTTTCTTTTTTCTGGATCAGATGGCAACCGCCACTCCCAAAAGGAGTACTTCTGGGAGCAAGAGGAGGGACTTTTGGTGGCAAAGGTCAGGGGTTAGGGGCAGGACTTCTGGTCCCAAGATGGTGACCATAGGACAGGGCTGCCCTTGTAGCCCTCAACAGCTTACCAAAAGTTGTGACCCTCCAGCTGAAATAATTGCCCTCCACTGAATTAAAGGCATGATAGGAACCAGCCATGAAGTTATTACACATATTTTGTGTAATAACTTAGGGGTTTATTCTTCATCTTATCACGTTGTTAATTGATTGAACATGTGGCTAGTTAATCATGTCTTAAGTGTAATGTCTGTCAGGGGCCTAGTCATTTAAGTCTTTTATCCCTAGACAAATTATGCCCATATCTCAGAACAGAAATGTCCTGGGATTGATGTGTACACATATTGCTCTTCTAAACACAGTTTAGTGAGTGGCTGAATGCACTGCTATTTTTCTGCCATTGATTCACTGTTGCAATCCCAGGACAACCATTCAGAGGTACTTTGAAATAATCCCAGGTTAAACTGTTAGCACTTCTTATCCCAAGAACCCTTTTAGGATTTATCCTGGGACAACAGATAAGGATGTCTGAACTGTTGTTGCACTTTGTCCTGGGATCATAGAATCATAGAAGTAGGGTCGGAAGGGACCTTGTAGATCTTCAAGTCTGACCCCCTGCCTGGGCGGGAGAAAAGACTGGACTCAAATGAGTCCAGCCAGGTAGTCATCAAGCCTCTTCTTAAAGACCCCCAGGGTAGGAGCCAGCACCACTTCCCTTGGAAGTTGGTTCCAGCTCCTAGCCGCCCTAACTGTGAAGTAGTTCTTGCGGATGTCTAATTTAAACCTACTCTCTAATAATTTGTGTCCATTGTTCCTTGTCATGCCAGGGGGCTCTAGGGGAAGCAGTGTCTCCCCTAAACCCTTCTGGTCCCCCCTAGTGAGTTTATAGACAGTCACCAGGTCTCGCAGTCTTTCAATGTAGGGTCTGCCCTGTTGTCCCCGGATCATGTGGGTGGCCCTCCTCTGGACCCTTTCGATGTTGTTCACATCCCTCCTGAAATGGGGCGCATAGAACTGGACGTATTACTCTAGCTGTGGCCTGACCAGCATCACATAGAGGGGGAGGATCACCTCCCCGGCTCTACTTGAGTTGCACCTGTGGATGCATGACAAGGTCTGGTTAGCCCTACCAACCGTGACCTCGCATTATCAGCCCATGTTCATCTTGGAGTCAATAATGACTCCAAAATCCCTTTCTGCCTCCGTGCTCTCAAGAAGGGAGTTTCCCATTCTATAAGTGTGCTGCTGGTTTCTGCTGCCTAAGTGCAGCACCCTGCACTTGTCAGTATTGAAACGCATCCTGTTTATGTCAGCCCACTCCTGTAACCTATCCAGATCTTGCTGCAGTCTTTCCCTCCCTACTAGCATGCTCACCTCACCCCAAATTTTGGTATCATCAGCGAATTTAAACAGGTTGCATTTCACCCCGTCATCCAAATCGCTGATGAAGAGATTGAACAGCGCGGGCCCAAGGACCGAGCCCTGGGGGACTCCGCTGCCCAGTTCCCCCCAGGTTGAATATGACCCGTCCACCACCACCCTCTGAGTATGACCCTTGAGCCAATCTGCAATCCATCTGACTGTGTAGGCATCAATGCCACAGTCGCCTAGTTTTTTAATGAGGATGGGGTAGGAGACGGTGTCAAAGGCCTTGCTGAAGTCTAGAAAGACTACGTCCATGGTGACACCTGCATCCATTGCCTTTGTGACCTGATCATAAAAGGCAATCAGGTTGGTCTGACATGACCTGCCCCTAATGAAACCGTGCTGGTTGCCCTTGAGCATCACCCTGAAGCCAGCCCATCATAGATGTGCTCCTTGAGGATCTTCTCAAAGAGTTTCCCAAGGATAGAGGTAAGACTGATGGGCCTATAGTTGCCTGGGTCCTCCCTCTTTCTTTTTTTGAAGATGGGGACCACGTTAGCTATCTTCCAGTCATCCGGCACCTGGCCCGAGCACCACGAGCGCTCATAAAGCCATGCCAAGGGCCCTGCAATAACCCAGCTAGCTCCCTCAACACCCTGGGGTGGAGAGTATCTGGACCCGCTGACTTGAACACGTCCAGCCCCTCCAGAAGCTCTCTAACCCAGTCCTTCCCAACCTGAGGTCTGGAGGCGTTCCCCTCGAGTCTGTCTGGCATCACAGCGGGGAAGTCCCAGTCCCCGCACCAGAAAATGGAGGTGAAGAATTGGTTAAAGAGTTCCGCTTTCTCCTCTGGCGCAACCACCAGATTGCCCAGCGTACTTTGCAGGGGCCCCACATTACTCGGTGCCTTCTTCATCCTCCCTATATATTTGAAAAAGGACTTTTTGTTATCCTTGATCTTGGATGCTAGTCCTAGCTCTGTGTCTGCCTTAGCTTTCCTGACAGCCCCCCTACAGGCCCAAGCAGAGGAGGTATACTCCTCTTTGGAGATAGCACCCCCTTCCACTGGGTGTAAGCTGCCTTTTTGGGATAAAATGGTTCATTCTAGAATAAATTCAATATCTGTTTTTAGCCTTAACTTCTCTATGCTTCAGATTCCCAATGCATAATATGAATACACTTATGCAGAGGTAGCAAAAGACTTGGCAGCTTTGAGGATACCCTACCATGAATGAGAAAAGAGGAATTTCCTATAGAAATATTCTCCATATCATACTATCAGGAATGGCTGTGTGGTTTGAACCTCATTCTGAATGAAATCCTTGGCTCCCTAGCAACAAGTACCAGTAAATCAACTGGTTTGTATAGTATAAATGCCAAACCTTAGAATATCATGGGAGAGCCAAAACAGCAAGAGTCTTGTTCCATGAATATAGGGGTGTAGGTTGTAGCTGTGTTGGTCTAAGGACATAGGCAGACAAGGTTCTTTTGGTGAATCTGATATCTTTTATTAGATCAACTTAAATAGTTGGAAAACAATTATTAAGCAAGCGTTTGGGTTCAAAAACTCTTCGTCAGGCTAAGGAAGTTTCTGCAGTTGGTGTGTGCTCTTCCTGGATGGAATGAAAGCTTGCCTAATAATTGTTTTCCAACTATTTAAGTTGGTCTAATAAAAGATATCAGATTCACCCAAAGAACCTTGTCTGCCTTGTTCCATGAATGTCCTTTATCTCTGTGCTGACTCCAGGTCCCTGCCTTAATTATTATTCTTGGTCTGTTGCAGCCACTTCCCCTTGACAATGGGTGTCCCATTGTGGAAAGGTCCTTCATAGAAGGTAACACTGTAGTACTGTATTTGTATATTTTTCTGCAAGGCTGTTGGGATGCATGCTGAGTAGACTCAGCCTGAACCCATCCCATTTATTAGCCTCTTTTATAATATGGAAAGGCTTCTACTGGGTTGTGGAAATGGGGAATGGCGCTGCTAAAGTGGTTCATCCTTTGTCATGTGAAGAACTGAAAACTATGGTGCATTTGTGTCTGCCTTGGATCTGAATGTTGGTAAAGCACTTTGAGATCCTTCTAAAGAAACTCTTATGCAAGTGCAAAGATGTATTTAGGAGGCATTCATTGCTCAATTCTCTTTCCAGACTTTTGCAGTTATAATTTGCTTATATTGTATACTACTTCAGAGTCACAGCAATATAAAAGTTCAGTCTTCTTCTCATTGTCACAAGCCACAAACATACCTATTGGCTTTCATGATGCAATATAAGACTGTTAGAGCTGGTTCTGCAAATTAAGACTCTAATTTTATATAGCGCTGAGGATGTTCTGTGGGGTTCCAGTCCCCACTTGGACAATCTAGAGACTTCAGTTGTGAATAAATAAAGGAATAGATTGGATGAACCTGCTGTTACATAATTCTCACTATTATGTGAGCTAGAAAAGTTCTTCACATTTAGCTTTCTGAAGGGAGGCTTGTTTTCAAGCTGAATGTTGAATGCCACACCCACCTTTAATACCGTGTGCCAAACCCGGCAGCCCTCACTTAGGCAAAGGTCGTTTGAACTAAATTCTGTGCTGGCTTGTCGATTTCAGTGAAAGTTTTGTCTGACTGAACAGTGAAATCAAAAGACCTTTTGTAACATTACAGAAAACTAAAATATGTGATCTTTCATACAGCCTTGGAACAGCAAAATGTAAATTTGGAAAGGATGAAACTACCTTAAAATGGGGAAACAAAATTGACATGATTTTGTTCAGCCATTCTAAGAGCAGTTTCTTCCTCTCCTAATTTACATTTTGGCTCTTACAAAGCCATGTAAAAGAACACATATTTTAACTCTGACATTACAGAGGACTCAAGCCTTTGTTAATTAGAACTCATTAAAGCTTATTCAAGTTAATTTGCCTTGTGTTCAATTCATAGTGATGCTGGGGTATTGTTTATTGTTTGGTGATTAAACATATGCTTTATACAGTTGAGGAGACTCTCAGGGCCCCTCCAGATGACTGTGCATATGTGGTTTGCAGCACTGCAAACCTGTCTGTGTTTATGCAAAAAAAAACAAGCCAGAAAAAAGTGGGGCGGTGCAAATGGCAGCAGTGTGCCACCAGAAATCAGCCTGACCGGCTACAGCCACATGCTAGCTCCCAGCCAGGCTCTTCGTGTCTGGATCACCACCACGGCAGCCCCAGGAGGCTGTCAGGACCCCAGGTAAGGCTGCTGGGGCCAGCCCGGGTGCTGGTTCCAGTCTTCTCTACCCCACCTGGGGCAACTTGCCATGCACCAGAGTGTGTGTGCAGGGGCATTCCTGGGGATAACTAACAGTGGCACAAATATGCACCACTGCTAGTTGTCCCCAGGAAAACACATGTTCCTACTCATGGGGATGTGCCCTTAGTGTCTGGCCTGAAAACTATTATAAAACTGTTAGACATGCTGATGGTTCAGAATTGTTTTTAAAAAAAATGCTAACAAGGATTGCTAATTGCAGAACATTTGCGATTCACTGGACTGTTCCATATGACTCCAAACTGACCTCCTGTGATTTGCAAACCGATTCTGAGGTATTCGCAATGGATTCCCACAAAAGAGATTTTCAACACAACCAACACTCTTACATCCTAGTGTCAACACCACCTGAAGGTGGAGCATGGGGTTCCAGGTGCTCCTTCTTAACACTGCCAAAGACAATGTACTGATTTACCTGTTCCCTGTGGAAAGGGAGCCTTTTTCTATCCAGATCCAGCCCTTCATTTCAGTCAAAACTTTCAGGCCTTCTTTGATAACAAGAAGTACAAATAAGTAAACAGTGCAAAGCTTTCGCTCCATCTCTGTGGGGCATATCTCTCGCTTTTGGCTGTCACCCAGTCTCTCTCTATTGGTCACAAGTTTAACTCTCTTAAGGAGAGAGCAGTCTCCTTGTCTAGGAATATAACAGCAATCCATCTGTTGCTCCTTGGAGTAAAAGGGGAGCTATGCTGTTCCAAGTCAACAAGCATCAGCTTTGGCAATAAAGCAGAAATCAAGGTCATACCTCATCTTGTCTGGTCTCTTCCCTGCAAAGCTTCTTTTCTTACCCTGCCACAAACACCACCTTTCCACCACCATCTGCCATATTCTTTATCAGGGCCCTGAAGATTCTTACTCATTCCTAGTTCTTTCAAGAGTCCCACAGGAGGTCTGTGTTTTCCCTAATCTTTCTTCAAGGGAAAAGAGAATGCCTTATAGCCACACCTGCTTTCCGTGAATGTGTTAATACAAGGCGAAGAACTGCCATTGATCTTGGGAACTAAACCCCCTAAAAGGCCACTTGTCCTAGTCTGAAAATGGCAACAGGGCAATGCCAGATCTGTGCCTGACTTTAAAGGATTCAACATACCCAGTTTTGCAGGAAAGCTGAAAAGCATTTAAGTTGTGTTACAAACAAGCTTAAAAACTCTTTTCCCACTGAAACACGAGCCTGCCATGGATACAGCCAAGCCTGAAGAACACTCCTGCATGCTTCTTAGACACCTGGAATCCCAGTCTGCTGAAGATCTGCAAAACTGAAACAAGGACAAAAAAATCATAAAAAAATAGGTCATCAGTAGCTGAGAGGAAGTGGTCTTTCATATCATTTGATGTGATGACCCAAGTGTTTGTTTTAGGATCACTTCCTAAAACAGAAATAGTAGACTCACAGAGTGGGAAGGGGAAGGGAAAATTTAAAGTTACTTTATGAGGTTATCCCAGCTCGCTTGGGTGCTTGTCAGGCTTGTTCTTTCACCCCTCTCTCCATGGAGCTTTGCTCCCTGCAGCATGCAAGGCCAGACTGCCTGCCTTGTCTCAGGCCTGGGGCTTATATGCTTCTATGCCCCACTCCTTTTGGTCATGTGGCTCCTCAGCTACACATATAGCAGACTTGGCTTACTACACTTTTACTTAAAGTGACAGGGGTTTCTGGCTCCCTGTCAGTTATTTATTACTAATAGTGTGGTAAATTCTGTTGTATGTTGGTAGTTATCTAATGTACAGCTGAAGGCTAAAGGAGGCCTTATTGAATTGGCAATGGAGCCATAGTCCAAGCATCAGTGGCCTTGACTTGGGGATTGTCTTGTATATTTTTCCTGTGTTGAGACTTTTTAGTCATGGTGTAGAGTGAGAATTGGACTAAATAATGTTTGGAATCATATAGCACCATGGCCGGATCTAAAACTTTGAAAGGGGCAGTGCAGAAACTGTGGTGCATCATCTCTTATAACTAGACATGCACTGATACATCGGTCTGATATCAGATCACCTATATACAGAACATTTTCTATATCAGAAATTGGCCTGATATGGCTGATAATTTGGCTGATAAATGGCCTGTGCATGTGCACAGCCACAGTGCAGCATGTAGGCAGCAAGGAGCACAGCCCCGCAGCTTGGAGAGCTGCATGCAGGTGGTAAGTCTGGTGTGGTAGAAGGGGATGGGGGGGCAAAGGGGCATGGTGGTCCCCATGGTGAGAGGAGAGTAGGACTACAGCTGGGCCTGGGGCAAGCGCTGCCCAGCTGGGGCGGGGCAGGCATGGGACGGAGCTGTGGGTCATCCGGGGGCACGAGAAGAGGCGGGGAGCTCCCGCTGCTGCGTGCCACTCATCTGGGAGCCACTGGTCCAGCAGCTCATTTAATGCTCACTCACTCATCTGGTGGCTCCTGCTGCTGCTCCCACGGCTTGTCCGGGAGGGCATGGGGAGGGGGGCATGTGGCCCTGGATCTGTGTGGGGCAGGGTGGGGGTAGGGTTTCGCCAAGCTCTTCCCCATGGGGTAGGGCTGTGCACAGGGCAGGCAGCAGTGTACTGGGAAGGGCTATGGCAGGGGGGCCTGCAATCACCCCCAAATTCACTGTAGTTCCCCCAACCTCCCTCCCAGTGCTGCTGCCACCACCCACCCCATACACTCCCCCACCCTGCCGGGAAGAGCATGGCACAGCCCTGGCCCCAGCCCACTCTGTGCATATCCAGGAGCACATGCCCCCTGCCACCCCATGCCACAGGAGTAGCGGCAGAAGCCACCAGACAAGTGGGCAAGCATTGGGTAAGCTGCTAGACCAGTTGCTCCTGGACCAGCTGCATGCACCCCCCCCTTCCTGTGCAAGCACCCCCCCTTCCTGTGCCCCCTGAGATGAACTGTGGCTCTGTCCCATGCCCACCCTGTCCCAGCTCAGCAGTGATTTCCCCAGCCCTGCTCCTTCCTCACTGCAGGGGCCTTGATTTGGACCCCCCCCACACCCCTTTCCCTCCCTCTTCCCTTCCTTTCCCTCTCCCCACTCCCCTTCCACTACACCAGACTTACCAGCTGCATGCAGCTCTCCAAACTGCCAAGCTGTGCTCCTTGCTGCCTACGTGCTGCACTGCAGCTGCACACACGCACAGATCATTTATCGGCCAAATTACTGGCCACATCAGACCAATTTCCAATACAGAGAAAAGAACAGCTTGATTAGTAGAACATCAAGACGATTAAAAAGGAGAGTGAGTCATTAAGATTTTAGAAGGAATCAGGTAGATTATAATGAGCCATGAAATCAATCAACTCCCTCACTGTTACCTGAATAGAAATGCTGCTACCACTGCCAGGCAATTGGTTCTAAACTTTGGGTGGACCAGGAATCAAAGGGGTTGCAGCTGTACCCTCTGGGTCAACCCTTGAATGGCACAGGCCAATTTATTTTAGAGATGTCCTGGATTATAGATACATAAAGGAAAATCCTAGTCTCTATGAAGTCAACAACAAAACTCCCATTAATTTTAGGAGGAGCAGTTCTATAAATAGCGTTTATATTAGGATAATTTGTTTGATATTAATTTGATAGACTCTGGCCCAGTTAATCACTTTTTAAGTTGTAACCCAACCACATGTTAAAGCAATTGATGGTGTCATAAAACAAAGAGTAAACCACAAAGTTATTTTGCAAAAAAAAGCATAAAAACTTTGTGGCTGGTTCCTATCATTCCATTAATTGAATGTATGGCTAAATACACACCTGAATCTCAGAATCCCTTCAGCTGCTGGGGTTCCCAGCTGCTGGGGTGCACCATGTGCCCCAAGGTTGGGAATCCACAAATGATGGGGATCCTAGCTGTGTACTCCCACTGCTGGGAGCTCTGTCAGCTGAGGGGGCTCCCAGCTGCAGGAACTTGGGCTAAAGTGAATTAATAAACTCTGCAGCAAGATAGTACTTGTAAATATAAACACTATCCTGAAGCAGAGCTTTTTCATGGGCAGCAGTGCACATGTAGATGTTGCCCTGGCTACCTGGGGCATGAGGGTACTTCAGTGAGGGGGTTGCCTGCTGGCTATCCCTGCACTGGAGCACCCTCGTGCCCCAACCAGCCCCTCCTCAGCATGTTGAGCCATGGGCAACAGCCCTGGGCTGGCAGAATGACCCCCAGGACTCCCTGCTAGTCAGTCCTACTCTGATGCAGCTCAGTGTGCTGCAGTCTCGGGCATGCATTCAAAAGGTGCGCCTGGGAACAATAAAATCTGGAGCAATGAGCATGCATTATTGCTTTGCATTACTTGCACCTGTAGACATGCCCATTGTGTACAGTATATATTCTGTTTCTCTGAATTGCAAAAGGAGTATGCCTTATTTGTACCATAAATAATCATATATTTCATACTTAACACCATGTCATAATTTTGTATGGCACTTTTGCAGGATGCTATAAAGATACTATAAAGTTAATGCAGAGAGGAAAACAAGGATGTGATATTTGTTTCCAAAATGTATATAAACAATATATATTGTTTCCAACTAAAGATAGCCCTGAACTACAGCTTTCAGATATGGATCTTCCCAGGTAGATTAACTGAATCTGCCCAAAGGCAATCTTATTGCATGATGAGAGTAGCCACCTGAATACCGTATTTTTCGGACCATAAGACGCACTTTTTTCCCCCCAAAAGTGGGGGGAAAACGAGGGTGCGTCTTATGGTCCGAAGGTGTGGTACCCCAGAACATTTGTTTGTGGTCCCATGCGCCCGCTTACTGTCCGCTGTCCGCTGCCGTTCCCATGCTGTGGATTGCTGTGTGTGTGGGGGAAGTCCCGCCTCCTGGAGTCTCAATGTCAGTCAGTCAGTCAGGTCACATGATCGGCACAGCGCACGCCTCCCCTGCGTGTGTGTGTGTGACACTGACAGACTGACAGGATTAGAACGTTGAGACAGGAGGCAGCTAGGTACGGTACCAGGTAATGTCCCGGCCGGGACTATGTGATGCAGCACAGTGCCCTGACAGGCAGGCAAGGAGCCCGTCATGGCAGGAGAGACACACATAGTCTCTCCTGCCATGCAAAGCCTTGCCTGTCAGGTTGGTTGGTGCCCTTTAATAGTAATACCAAGCGGTATGAGTCAAATTACAGTACTGATGTGTGTGGTAATATGTCTCTCATAACAACTGACAGTTCTTTCACTACTCTATTTTCCTCAGAAAAACACCATTTCTCTAACGGTTTTCCTGCTCTAAAAACTGGGTGCTTATTATGGTCAGGTGCGTCTTATGGTCCGAAAAATACGGTAGTTAGTTTACTATTACTATTCAGCAATAGCTATTCTGTACTACATATGCCTGAAGGCTTCATGTAAACAAACCCTAAGTGCCAATGGAAACCTTAATTATTGGCTCATGTTTGAATTATTGTTGTGGTTCCTACCAAGGACTAGTAGCTGAACAGAATTCAGCCTCTTAAATATAACTGCAGATGTGTGTGCATGTTAAAAATAAGTCTTGGGCTAGCAATGGAAAGGACTTTGAAACTGGACCTTTATTTCAAATCTCAAGTATGTGATACTATACAGTACAATACTAGCACACTTGTGCAGGATCTTACAATGTTACAAATTTAAATAATATGATACAAAAAAATAGTGCCCCTTTTCAATTCTTTCTACTAAAAACATCCGTGCTGTGCATGAGAAACAATAAACGTGTCTTGTTAAAGCAGAAAAATAAATATTGCACTTCAAGAAAACTAATTTCCATCTTAATAGCATAAATATTGGACCTATTCTTTGTAATCCAATGTCCCCTTTGAAAACAAAAAAAGCAAGAGTTTTCTTTTCAGAAGAAGCAAACTGAATTCAGACTGACACCATTTGATTTTAGAATGCTTTTTGAGCTCAGCCCATTTTTTATTCAGAAAAATGAAGGTGTTTTCCCCAATTAGTAAACGAATATAAATCTGAGTACTGAATGTGCTGTTAACCACCATGGTTTATTATTTAAATTTGCAGTCTACTTACAATAGATCATAAAAAATGCAAACGATTTTTCCACTCTTTTTATTTTCCTCATTTAATTCCCATTCAGAAAACATGATATTTTTTCCTCCTTTGCCCCATGTTAGTTGATAATTCAGGGGTTAAATTCTGTTCTCCTGTTAATGCAAATATTTTAGTTCAAATCAGTGGTACTGACCATGGATAAATCTGACACTTGTGCAGGCAGCCCATACAAGTTCCAAATGGGATGTATATACCTTATACATGCCCTCTGCATGGGGACGATATGCCTAACTTGAGTTGTGGGCAAAAAGGACCCCTCATGTCCTTAAAGTTGTACACATGCATATGTACTTTACTGGATCGGTAATTTCTTACATAAATAAAGGCAACAGGATAGGACTGCATCTTAAAAGGGGTTAACAAATACCAATGCATTGGACTTTTGAAGGTCTGCTCTTCATAGCTCAAATCAATAGATACATTAACTTCATAATTTGAATAAAATCCATCTTTTGGAATGGAGGATTCTGATTCTTTTCAAGACCTGCAACCTTAATTTCTCATTTCTTTATCACATCAATGACAAGTTAATCCCAGACTTCTGAATTCAGAGAAGCTGGCTCTCCGTACCATATGATGCTTTTCAAATTAACGTCCATTCAAACAATAAAAGTCTTTGACAAGTATAATAGTTCCCTATTTTTCAGATCTTCTAATTATCCAATGGATAATCAGACAGATAATTTGCAAAACACCATTTTTTCTTATTTGTTATTTTTTACAGTTTGTCAGCCAATGACACCTTCCCTTTATCCTTACTGTACTTCCTTAATCACTCTCTAACATTTTTATTCCTCCAGAGATTTTTATTTAATTTTTTTTTTCAAAATCATTACTAAATCATTCCATGGAAAATAACTTTGCTGAGAAACAGTACTGACTGCCTGATCTCCTTTCTCTCTCCAAAGCAACATCTATCTGAGGAACATGGGACACAAAACCCATACTGATTAACATTAAAGAGATGCATCCCATAAGCAAGTTTTAGTAGTAGTAGATGCCACTGGTAGAAGTCCAAGTCAAAATAACTTTTGAATCAGGCCTCTCCCCCTTCCCCCATGAAAACCAACAAAAAGCCAATGTTATTCCTGCAGGTAGTTCTTTTGCTAAGAGTTTGGGGACTACACTGAAAGTAAACAGGCTGCTACTCCATGCATGTGAGCTGAAATTACGTCCTGCACAGGACTTCCTCATCCTTCCCTAGCGGAAGCTGCCCTGTCATCACTCAACAAACAAGACTGATAATCCCACAAAAACACCAACTGAAGTGAGCTGCTGAAGCCCAGCAGCTCACTCTAGGGTCTCATTTGGTGTGAAACTTCAGCTGTGTTCAAATGCCTAGCAATTTGGGAAGATGAATGTTCTGCAGGAAGAGACAGAACATTCCTGCATTCAGTTGTCAGCCCCCTAAGCCAGGTTGAACTCATATATACACAAAACCCTCAATATTATGTCAGTATTTTCACATTCCTTTGTGAATTCCTTGAATTCCAAAATAGGTGAAATCAGCAAAAAGTTGGACAAACGATCAATCTATAATGACCTAATAACTTAGTTTGAAAATATATTAGAGTAGTCAACACATTTTGCATTAGATTCTGAAACTGAGCTACTCGACATGTGCAGTGATCTCCATATAGGACATTAAATTCATAAGCACTTTAACCACCCAAAGGACTCTATTGCAAACAGTGCTGTGCTGGTGTGCAAGCGAATGACGAGGAGGACCACTGGGAGTCCCTTTTAATGTAAGCAGCACAGCAGAATCCATCTGGAGTGCTCAAGCGCTGTCTTTCATCTCAAGTCCAAGACTGCTGTGGTTTGAGGTTTAGGGGGCATATCTAATCTGCCAAGCAAAAATCAGCAATGATTGCACTGCACTCTTATTCCGAGGAACAGAAAAGTGCACTATATAGCATGGCCCTTTCATACACTAAGAAGGTACCCAGCACAGAGGACACAGTGGGGAGCATCCGCCCTGCCATCTAGGCCATTCTGATAGGATGCTTGTATATATGTACTTAGTGTTCTGTTTGGATTGTTACACAAAGTCAAGGTCATCTTCATCCCTGTACAACTCTTCCCATGTACCTACACCACAGATAAATATGACCCAATATCTTGTTTTTAGTCTTCCATGGAAGGCCCTCCCATACAACAGCCCTAAACAAGGAAATTAAATACAGTTTAAAAACCCCTACACTTAAAAGGCATTAGTGTTTCAACAAGAATCAAAAAGCCAGGAGATGCCAAGTTAAAGCAGATACTCCATAGACAGGAGTTTTTATGGCTTTTTCTCAAAGCCTTGTGTGTCAGCCTTTACCTTAAATGTCCTGGTAATTGCTGATAATTATTAAAATCTCAATGTGGATTTAAATGTGATCTTACTCCTACTGATATCAGTCAGATACAATGAGCAGGACAAAAAGGCAGAAGCACTTCTTGGAGGGTCAGCTTGCCTGGTTGAATCACAAGCGATTCCCAAGCCTGATGGTGCAGAATAACTCATGTGGCTTACTGATCACATTTGATACCAGAAAATAACAAAGCACTACTTTGCTTTAAGATCTGTGTTTTAAACTGTGTGCTTAATTATGTACCATAAATATTTTATCTTTCATTTATTATTCTGTGCGCTGCTCATGCTGAAGCCCTGAATTCCACCAGGAGTATTGTTGGACAGCAGAACAGGTGGCTTTCCCCTCTGGTCCATCTGATAATTCAACACAGGAGGTGAACGAATGGTAGATCCCCAACATCACAGCAAAAATGATCATCGCTGCTGCTACAATCCAGACCACATTCCAGTGTTTGCACAGTTTGGGGTACAGTATTTGTAAATAATTAATTACAACTTCAAGTTTGCTGTAAATTGGAAAAAAAAGATGATCAGTGATACATAATAATAGTATAGGCATCACTTATTTTAATACTAGGAATCTTAATAACTTTGTGGTAATATGAAATACAACTTTTTACTCCAAGCAGACACCTATCTATATGAGACAAGAGAAATGATGTTGTGTCCTTTTTTTAAAATGGGTAAACAAATACAAATAGATATTATGGGACTTTTCCAGGGTCCCACAGTCAATCAATTGTAGTGTGTGAAGTCTGGACTTTAAGTCCTCTTTCCTCCTCCGTAAAATGGTCGTCCTATTGCTATAGTCTGACAATATTTCAAATCCTGATTACTTCATAACTTGCTTCATTGAGTTAACTAATTTTTGAGTCGGTTCTTTGCGATGAGGTGGAGGGCAGAAAAGAGTACTTTCAGACTTGGCAATATGGAAGCCACCAGTCTTACCAAAGATCTGAGCCACACGTGTACAGGAGATTAGGCTGTTCCAACTCAAGACAAACTGGTCATGTTTCAATAACAGTGTAAAATATTTGACTGCACATTCCAAATAAATCTGCTTTTGCCCCAACACACCATACTGGAGTCTCACCTGTTTGTCATCTTTTTTATGTCATCATTGTTTTCTTCCTCTTCATGCTCATCAGGACTTTCTTTTGTTTTCTCTTCATCTTCCTCTTTCAGCTCTTGAAGTTCTTTGGTTTTCTTTAAGCCTTCCTGATAACTTTAACCACAAAGTATTTTTCTTAGCTGGAATACTGTGTGAATACATTTCTTGTTCCATGAAGAACTAGCTCTTCTTTAACAATTAAATAAAGTACAAATAGCCATTTGTCTTGTGGTGCCCACACAAAAGAAAAATGGCAGCACAGCCCACTAATATACCATCTATTTCCACTCTCCTGTCTCATACCAGAGAATCATATTAGCCAGAAAGACTATCACTAGGTTCAGCTCTTTGCAAAAGAAGGTTATAGTTCTCAACTGACTACAGTTGTTGTGGTATCACATGAGAGGTCATTTTTTATTCTTTTAGGTCACATGCTAGACCTTATCACATACTGGATTAAGAATAAGTGCTAAAGGTACACTTTAGCTTCTATAGACTGAAATCAGGATCCTCCCTCACTCCTCACAAGACGGTCAACTTTCTTTGTTCTCCACTTAGAGAAAGATGCATCCAATGCCTCTCTATTACTTTGAGCCCTTGTGAATACAGGGGCATTTATAAAAGTGTGGTGTAAGAGTCTCATGTAAATCCTCTGCTCAAGAATGTGCACATCAACACACAAAAAGCTCAAGGCACATTTTATTAGAATACTTTTAGTTGGAACAGTGATTCAGATATTATTTGAGAGATTATATTAACATACTGGTGATATTAGGTACTTAATTTTAAGGTATCCAGGTTGCAGCTGTATTGGTCTAGAGGAAAAGGTAATCAGATCTCATAGTAGAGATTATATCATCTCTACTACAAGTCAATATTTTAAAGAAATTCAGTAAATTCAATTTCTACCACTCACCCACCCACTTTGCAGTGTTTGGGTATAATATTTATGAAAAGGTTTGTGGTGCACATACCTTTACAACTGCATTATGAAAGCATGCATATTCCCTTGGTAAACATATCTCAACAAACTCGGATTACACAAACATTCTTACCCTTTGTTATATGCTTCCTCCTCTATCCTTGCTTTTGTGTCAGGATGAATCTCCACCGAGATGCTCTGTGTTAACACGGAAGCAGGCGATTCACAGTCATGCTCCCCATTTGACTTTCCACTGGCAAAGGAAAACAAGAAATAAAAAGTAGCATTAGAATGTACTGCACCTGAAATCCGCTGCTGAGAAGCGATATAATTTATTTTGCATATATTCGCTTCTAGTTATGAGAAATCCAAATGCATCTTTGGTGGGAAGTTTGACTAACTTCTTTTAATCTACTTTAGGGTAATGCCATGGAAAAGGAGAAAACATCAGAAATTCTAAGCAAAGATAATTTAAAAAGTTACTGTTTAAAGAGGGCTTTAAACAGCGCTTAAATGTTGTCCCTTTTCAGGCTTTAGATATTGGATTTTTAGAATATTTTTGTTCTCTGCTTATACATGGCATTCATTTCATACTGATTTTTTTTAACACAGCTTGCCCCAGACTTTTTAAAACAACTCTAAAAAATATAATAATAGTTATTTGTGTAATAACAATATTTTTCTTATTTTTCCTTTTTTGTTATCCTGTTTTCTTATGTGTGCATATCTCTTTACATATGCGTCTAGGATGCACAGATAAGGAATGTTGCAGTAAAAGTGGGTTTAAATAACAGAAAGCTTAGCTTAAAGATAAGCCACTACACATTGCTTAGTAGTAATACATGCCCGTGAATGACAGAAGCTAAAAGGATGATTTAGGATTTTTGAATAAAATGCTTTTTCTCTGAAAAAAGAACGATAAAAAGAATATTTACGTAGTCACATACTTTCTAAAGTCCCACATGCAACCCCCCTCCCCCCAAATAAAACAAGCACGTTGTGTTTGGAAGGCAGAACATAAGAGTAAAATATTTTTACAGTCACGACCAACTGCCTGGTGTAGAGTAAGTTCTCCTGGGATTGAAGAGTGTTCAGAAAGTGTGGGACCAGGTGCCTCACCTAAACTGTGACTGGGAGGCCCCAGTGTGAGAACTCGGTCAGAGGCTTGGCTCTGCTTCTCCCTCTGCTGAGCTCCCAGACACGGGGAACTGAGGAAGCAGCAGTGCTGCGAGCCCCTGCCTGGTTTTCACACCAGAGTCCCCAGACTGAGAAGTGGGCTGTCGGCTTTGTCCAGCTACTCCCTTCCAGGACTGGTCTGGGAAGTGAAGGGAGAAGCAGCCATTACTCCCTGCCTTTTCCTCAAACCAGGCAGTCCCCAGTTTTGGGGAGAGACTGGGGGCTTTGTCAGCCTTGGCATCTTCCCCTTGCCACCTGTGCTGCCCAGCTGGGTGGGGTGCAATTCAGAAGCTGGTTGGGCTGGGAAGCGACTCAGGGAGGGCATCCCCAAGCCTGATCCCTGGGCCTGGGAGGAGTTGCCCCACTGTTCCCTCCACTCCAGTCTCTGAGACTGGGAGCAGAGTAGAGGAGCTGCTGCTTACTGCTCCCCACAAGCTAGACCTGGGGGCTTTGCTCTGGAGAATGGGTGGGAGCTTTGCCCCACTTTCCCCCTTCTTTCTTGGATCTGTTCAGGAGGAAGGGGAGCAGCCACTGCTGTTCCCTGCCTCAGACTGGGCATTGCCCAGCTTGGGGAAGGAGCTGGGGGTTTTGCCTCAGTGCTCTCTTTGTTCCACTCCTGGAGACAAGGAGCAGAGTGGAGAAGGTTGCTCCCTGCCAGGTTCCCAGACCCCAGTCTCAGGAAGCCACATAGAGTCTTTTCCCACTCCACTCATCCCAGGGACTGGGAGAAGTGGAGAAGGCACTGCTCCCCATGCCTTCCCCAGATCAGGATCACCCTGGTCTGGGAAAGGTGGGGAGAACAGTGGAGAAAGGGCAGCTGCAGGCTGAGACTTTCTCAGAAATTTCCACCAGTAGAAATGCCTTCTTGCAGTCCTTGCCTTACACATTTAAAAAAGTGTTAAAAAAATTCTGAAATGTCAGCAAGCAACTTCCTTAGAATATTTAGTATTTCCTGTAAGAGTTAAGTGCTTTTCCTTGGAAGAAGCCTGTCAATATACGATGTACTTTCTAGGTTAAACACACACACACACAATTTCAAAGTGCAGCATATCCTGTATCCATAATGGAAATCTTTTGTCAAGATCTGCTTAAGTAATTTGGGTGCATCTTCTTTTCTCATGTCAGAATCTGATGCGTTTACTTTTGAGTCTGTTTCCATGACTTAGAAAATTTGTCACTATGTTTTTCTAGACTTTATATTTGTCTAGTATAGGTTTAGACAGGGTTGATCCTGCCTGAACAGGGGGTTGGACTAGATGTCCTCCTGAGGTCCTTTCTAGCCCTACTTTTCTGATTCTAGTAAATAGGGAAGTAGTGCAAATGTATACTATACTTTTTAGAATGCTGCAGAATGCACTGTGTTCCTAAATTCAAAAACTTAGTTGCATTTCACCACAATGTCCACACCAAATGTCCACAATTTAAACTATTTAAAGTATCTTCAAACTTGCTTTAGGAATATCTTTAGATGCATGCTTTTTCAACAGAGTAGTTCTCCAGAGGCCCGATTCTTCTGTCTTTGCTCAAGTTAAGTTCTCAGACCATTGCAGCATCTAAAAATAAGGTACTTTGCCCCTGGGTGGTGATTCAACTCTACAAAGTTAGGAATAAAGTCTCCTTATACAGTCAGTGGTGAGAGGTGCTTTCAAAGGGCAGGCCAGAGCACCCTGACACTGAGCAGCAAGGCGACTAGAGTAAGCCAGCAGGAAATTCTAGGCACAAAGGAACCTGGACTCTCTGCCCCTCCTTTGTGCTCAATTTAGGACTGTGTATTAGATACCTCTGTCATCTCTGGATTCAGAGTGCCCAGGGATAAGGTGACAAAGATATCAACAGCAGCTCTGAGACTGTTACAAAGCAGAGCAGATAGCCTTTCGTTCGAAAACAATGGGAATGGTGACGGGGTGCTTACCCTTTAGTCCAATAGTGTGGGTAGAGCACTCATCCAAGAACTGGGAGACTTCAGTTCTAGGCCTCCTCAAGCTGTAAGGAGTCAAACCTACTATGAAAAGTTAGAGGAAGAGCCAACTTCCCTTTTCATCTCAAAACCACCATCAAATCATTTCCATATGAACTACAAGAAAACCTACAGAACTTGATCCCCCACTACCCAACCTCAGGACTTTTTATATGCTCCCTAAAATCCACATGGGAACCCAGGCAGACCTATAATATCCAATCATGGAACCCTAACTGAGGAAATATCAGGTCTCATCAAATCCATCCTAAAACCTCTTGTTACCCAAAGAGCGAGTTTTGTCCAAGACAGAACAAACTCTCTATGAAAATTTAAAGACATAGACAACCTTTCCAGCAATACCCTCTTAGCCACCATAGATGCTAGGGTTGGAAGGGACCTCAACAGATCAGAGTCCAACTCCCCTGCCTGGACAGGAAAGAGTGCTGGAGTCTGATGATCCTAGCCAGATGCCTATCTAGCCTTCTCTTAAAGACTCCCAAGGTAGCAGAAAGCACCACCTCCCTTGGATGTTACCAGCTTATATACAAATATCTACAAGGGCAAGGTTACCACTCAGAGTACAGACCTAAAGATATTACCAAACTTACACACTTCATCCTCACACGCAACTTCACTTTCAATAATTAACACTTCTTCCAGACCATGGGCACAGCTGTGGACACCAAAATGGCCCCACAATATACCAACCTTTTTATGGGTCTCCTGGAAGAAGAATTTCTCAGGAACTGCCCCATCAAACCCATGGTGTCCCTAAGATATATTGATGGCATTTTCATCATTTGGACCCAAACCCTACAATCTCTGATTGATTTCTATCATAAATTCCATCATCATATGCCAGCACCAACATTTCCTTTTTAGATACTACAATCACTACCCAGAATGGTAAAATACAAACTACCATATACAAGAAACCCACAGACCAACATACATATCTGCACAGAACCAGCAATCACGTTAAACACACCAAGAATGCTGTAATATGACAGCCAAGCCTTCCGATACCAAATCTGCACCGAGGAGAACACCTTCAGCTGAAACCGTGCATATCTCAAAAGGGCTTTCACCAAACAAGAACACTCCCCAGAGAGACAGATCACACTTTTGAAAGAGCCACCCAGATACCACGTGAAGAACTGTTGCAGTACAAAAAGAAAATCCCCTTGACTTGCACACTATTAGTTATGACATACCATCCTTCCCTGGAATCTATACAGAAAATCCTGAAACAGTTGTAAACCATACTAGAAGAAGACCCAATTCTTAAAGAAATCTTCCCAGAACCACCCATCCTAGCCTTTAAATAAGCACCGAACCTTGCCAACCTCATCACAAGAAGCAAACTTCCTATGGCCCAAAAGCCCACCAGATGGATCCAGATCATGCCAGGACAAGAAATGTAAAATCTGTCAACACATCTCCACTACTCCCACAATAACTACACCCCACAAGAGAACCATCACCATTCCTGGATTTTACACCTGCACCTCCAGAAATGTAATATATCTCATCGAGTGCACTAAATGCCCTGATGGAAAATATGCAGAAGAAACCAAACAACAACTGCATACCAGGATGAATGCAATTAAGACAAAAATACTTAATTACCTGTAGATGCACACTTCTCACAAGACAACCACTCTCTCCAATCTCTCATTTCTAACCCTCAAAGGGAATTTACTAAACACCTTTTGTAGACAAGCCTATGAACTTCACTTTATAAATCTACTGGATACAAAAAAGCACGGACTAAATACAGACATTGGATTTATTGCACATTATAACCTGCTTGCCACCTGAGACCCAGGTAAGCTGTCTGCATTTTACCAGCTACATTCCATCACCAGTTCAACATTCTCATTCTTCCCCTACACCTACCTGTCTCATACCTATTGTTTCCCATCACCTCTGATCTTCACTGCCACACATTTTCACAGACCTACATTTTGTATATTTGGCTTTTATTCCCTCCAGGAGAGCACACAAAACACCAACAGACTCTTCCAATGCCTGAAGAAGGGTGTTTGTGCTCAAAAAACATGCAAAGAATGATTTTCCCAACTAGTTGGTTTAATAAAACATATCACATTTTCCCAAAGAGCCATGTCTGCAAAGAGTCAAACTCATATTCCTCACCTCCCACAGGGTACTCTAATCATGAGTTTGTAACCCAATAATGAGGGCACTCTTCTGGGAAGGGTAGGAGCCCGGGCTTAGTACCTGCTATCAGGAATGTTTATACATTTGACATCAGTCTGTCATTGGTTAGAAACAAAAATTGCATTGGTAGCTATCCACATGATTATATGGAGAGCCAGCAACTGAAATCCATTTCGATTTAAAAAGGATGTTACTAGGTATTACTAAGAGAAGAGGACTCCCTAGAGGCACAGGTGATCAATCGCCTGTTCTCCTTCCTCATGTATGCAGTTTGTAATTTAATGAAACACTGTAATTCCATCTGTAGGGAGCAAGTCCCACATACATGTAGGCAAAGTGG
This sequence comes from Crocodylus siamensis, assembly GCF_052110815.1. NCBI lineage: Eukaryota > Metazoa > Chordata > Crocodylia > Crocodylidae > Crocodylus > Crocodylus siamensis. The sequence goes on from NC_143396.1 coordinate 191,628,326, forward strand.
ATTGGGAATCCCCACATTTTGTGCTCTAGCGCTAAGTACTCTATCAAGGCAGACTTGGGAAGTTACTTAATTTGTCTGCTTTTGTAACAGAGTGTACAATGAGATCAACAGTTCCCTACAGTGTTCAGAGAGTTATTTGTGTGGATTAATTAGATTTGCAAAGTTATTTAACTATAAAAAGAGCATCATATATTTACTAAGTAATGAATAGAGACAGATATTTAACCGGTATAAGTCAGCATCACTCCACTGACTTCAATGACCACAGTAGTGTAATTTTAGCTTCCTCATACATATAGTGACATTTTTAGATTAACTGTATTTTATTGCCTAATACATTCTAATATGATAAATAACCAGAGAAAACTCACTTCTCTAAGAGTGCTGGTAGGACAGGGGTAGATGTCAGATTGCTTTTTCCATTAGGCGCTTCAGACTGTGAATTGAAAAAGCAAACACCACATCAGAACAGAATAAAGTCAATATAATTCTTATCTGAAGTTGTTCATCCCAAATGAACCACACAAAATCTTTTAAAAATGGAGCTTCCAAACTATTTCCTTCTCCTGCTTCTGTAAGCAATGGACTCTTGTGGTTCTCTACCTTATTTCTTTTCTCTGTATATGTTTAGTTTGACACTAACCCCTTTGTTTGATGCTAACTACTATACTGTAATCAGTACAATCATGTTTTTGTTTCTACTTTTTTTTAGTAAATTGTGCCTGTGAAAAATGCTAAACAAATATGAGTGAAATCATTCAGGTCTTTAAATAATTCTTCTGGGTACATAATGACCTAAGGGGATGTAATGTACTTGTGCTTTTTTAAAAATTAAAATGAACTTAAGTTTAACAGTATTTTCCTTTAAGTCATCACCGTATTATGGTCTGCTCTCCAGGTAGTTGTTAGCAATAATACTCATTAAACAAACCTCTGGGTTTCTAGTAGAGAAGTCTGATTACATAAATTTAAAAGCGATGCATCATCTTGGTCCAACTTTGAAAGTCTTGTGTATTTGGCACATTGTGCCTGGGAGTAATATGGATAAGTAGATTTGTTAAGTTCATATGTTATTGGGTTCTGCTTTAATGTGCTGACAGTATATCATACCATACCAATTTATCCCTGTGTAAACAAAAAGACAAATCAGAGGCTAAACAGTCTACTTACCCTAGGCTATTGTAGGAGTTTTGCATTTCTGTCATATGAGTTTGTACAAGTTGAGTTTCTATTGGGTATAAGTTGTAGTTTTTCCTCTTTTGGCAGATGCCTATGACAGATTAGAAGCTGCCACAGTGTTCATATCACAGAATAAACAGAAATTAGAATTTAGAAATCAAATTATGTTTAGAGCTGCTATGAGGCCCTACCCAGATGAACAACAGCTCCACCGGTGTCCTTTAATGCCCGGTCATCAAGGTAGACTCTGAGGGTATGCTCCTTTTAACAATGTATACCATATGGCCACACATGCCACTTCATTAGGATGGAGTCACAAATTTTACTCAGTGTCAGTATATTGGAAAACTTCCCATATGTCTCAATGAAGGCTTAAGCAAATACATAAGACATGGGGACTTCACACTTCTTAAAAGTCTTTCCTTAAACCTGGGTTTTACATATTTCTGGGCTAAGAAAGGGTGTGGAGAGTCTGGCATAAATATTCCCAATCTAAGCCATGTGCTTGAGTTAAGTCTGTATCGCTAAAAATTTGCATTGCCTAATGGGCTCAGACTTTTTCAGGACTGACTGCTCATGCCTACGTGAAACTCATTAAAGAACCACATCAATTTATTAAAATTATACACTTATTTTCACTTACCAGAGCTGGCATTGAAGGGATAGGTGATGTGCTAGGTGACTGACCAGGAATATTTAATAAGTTAAACTTAGGAACAACTGCAACGCTGACTCTTCTCCGAGGCATGTTCTGTAATAAACAAACTTTATTATACAACCAGCTTGTAAAATATTGAATGACACTGAAGGATGGTGCCAACTGGCTGGTAGGTATTATAAAGAATATAAACCACACAACAGAAATGGTCTTATTTATATTAGCATATTTAGATATGCCAAACATAAAATGATGTTAAGTGAATGTTAATATTGCAAAGGTTGCAAAATTTTGAAGTTGCACATGCATCTTAACTCTGCTCCTTTTAGTGTATCCTTTATGATGCACTCTTTAACTAAATGGTCACATACTATTTCTCAAATAATACAGTAACAATAACATACTTTTCTCTTATGCATCTAGCATCCCATAGTGCTTTGGCCTAGAACAGACACTCATTTCTAATGGTCAAAGTTTCTGAGAAATTTCCACTACTAGAAATCATTCTGGGAGAGGGAGCAGTACAGCCCTTTAATCTGAAGTTGCTCCTTCTCCATCCTTTTCACACCTTCCCCACACAGGAGTGATCCTGGTCTTTGGAAACCATGGGAAAAAATGGCTGCCCCACTTCTTCCAAAGAGTTGACACCTGAAAGATCTTTTTCCTGGAGGGGACATGTTTCCTGTGGGAGAAATTGAATGAATGCTTGTATGTTTGTTGTTTCAATCAGCAGAGTGGTGATTCTCTTGGTAATGTAATGCCTGTACAGGGCCTTTGTGTTTGTCAGACAGAGGATCTAAAAATCATCTGTACAAAAAGTAAGTTTGCATAATACATTACTGATCAAATATTACAACAAAGTAATAGTGAACTTTTATTGGTATGTATAAATCCACAAAGTCTGCAGATAAATCACTTCAGTAGTTAAGTGTCTCATCCCCCAATATGCATCTAAAGTACTGTAATTTATTTCCTACTGGCTGAAAAAAGAACGAAGACATTTTTCAATACATGGCCAAATACTGCTCTTTTCTGAGTAACTTTAAGGGGAAGGAGTTGATCAATTCTGATAAATCCTGGCATTTGTTATTTCTCTTTAATGCCTCACATAAAAGGCTTATTAAATAATTGAGAGGCAGAAGGTGAAGGAGAAAGCAACAGCTTATTTGAGAGCCCGAAATTGGAGTCTTAATGACTGGCCAACCGCTGACCCTAATTGGGACCCTAACGTTCAGGCCCAAAAATTGGACTTGGATAGGTTTCTAAAGGCTGTCTTAAATGGCATTAAAGAAGCAGGGGAGGCTACTCCGAATTGGAGTAAAGTGACTGCTTGTGTACAACGCTCAGATGAACACCCCTCTGACTTCTGCACCTGATTAACTTGTGAAATCAGAAAGCACGGCTGCCTGGATCCTGATTCGGATCATGGAAAAGCAATGATCAAAATGGTTTTCATGTCACAGTGTGCTGAAGACATTGCAAAAAGGTTCAGAGAACACCCAGACAGCATGCAAGGGAAAAGTTTACCTGAGGTAGTCAGTATCGCTACTAGAGTGTTTAACGGGAGAGAGGAAAAGAAAGAGAAGGAAAGAAGAAAGGAGAAACAGAAACATATAAAGGAGCAAGTGTCGCTGCTGGCTGCAGCAATGACTGGAAAGGGGGGAAGAGGTCGTGGATGGAATAGAGGTGGATGAAATGCAAGGGGGAGAGGAGGAGCAGTGAGAGGCAGAGGACGCGGAGCTGGAAGCAAGTGTGATGGGTGTCATTACTGTGGTGAGGAAGGACATTGGAAGAGAGAGTGCCCACTGCGTCCTAAAAAAGACTGTAAGTCAGAGGCAGCAGGGCAGTTCGCGGAGGACAGCGAATGAAGGGAGGTGCTGCTCCCATCGGGTCCTGAGATCTATGAAGTTGGACTTGTACAATTTAAATGTGATGCTCGGTTCCCTACTATTCCCCTTAAAATAGGGGAAGAAACTTTTGAACTATTAGTGGATACTGGTGCTACTCATTCAGCCATTCCTGAGGGAGCGGCCCCAAGAGGAAGTATTAAAAAATGCATGATGGGAGTTACTGGAAAGACGGAGCAGTGTTTTATGACCAGGAATTGCACAGCCATCCTGGGCCCTTTAAATATTCAGCATTCTTTTTTACTTATGAATGGGCCCGTGAACTTGCTTGGCCGAGACTTGCTGTGTAAATTGCACGCTCAAATTTTCTGTAATCTGGATGGTATTCTCCTACGGTTCCCATTAGAAAAAGCTTACTTGTTGGCAGGATTGGAGGTTCAAAAAGCTGACAAAAACCTCCCTGTGAGGGTACAAAACAAAGTTAACCCTATAGTGTGGGGAGGAAAACATGCAGTGGGGCTAGTAAAATCAGCTTCCCCTTTAAACCCGACAGTGAAAAGTGATCAACCTCTGTCCGCTCAGAGACAGTATCCTTTGAAACCTGAAGCCATTCAGGGGCTGGAGCCTCTCATACAAAATTTGAAAGAAAAGGGAATCCTGGTGCCCTGTGTCTCCCCTTGCAATACCCCTATCCTGGCGATTAAGAAGCCTCAGCCTGGGCCAGATGGTAAACCGGTGTATTGAATGGTTCAGGACCTAATTAATCAATATGTGATCCCAGAACATCCTGTAGTGCCAAACCCTAGCACTATATTGGCAATGGTGCTGCCAGATGCAAAATGGTTTACCTGCCTGGATCTGGCAAATGCCTTCTTTTCCATACCGGTCGCCCCAGAGAAACAGTACCTTTTTGCATTCACCTGGGGAATACCAGGCGCAGCCGGGCAAAGGGGGGAGAAACAGAAAATTCTGCCCCCAGGGCAACTCACGTGGACTGGAATGCCACAAGGATATGTGGAGGCCCCGGGAGTGTTTGCTAGGATTTTAGCAAAAGATCTAAAAGATATCCAGTTACCCCATGGCTCTACCTTAGTAACTTATGTGGACGATATACTAGTAGCATCAAATACATGGGAGAATAATGAGACTGATTCCATTTATCTGCTCAATCAGCTGGCAATGAAGGGACACAAGGTTAACCCTGATAAATTGCAATGGGCTAGACAAGAAGTGAAGTATCTAGGATGCACTCTAGGACCTGGAACTCGCCGCTTAGACCCTAAGCGAGTAAAAGCAATTTTGGATAGTCCTTTTCCCATAACTAAACGAGGAATGAGAGGTTTTATTGGAATGATTGGATTTTGTCGTTCATGGATAGTGGCTGCTGGTGAATTATTGAAACCTTTACATGATTTAACTAAAGATGAGGCAGAGGAACCTTTACATCCAAATGCCGAGCAGTTAAAAGTCTTTAAGGCACTCAAGGAGTCCCTTATTCAGGCCCCTGCCCTGGGGCTCCCTAACTACAACAAGCCCTTTGACTTATATGTATATGAATCTAAAGAAGTGGCATCTGGAGTGTTAACACAATTGTTTGGAAACTCCCCTCGACCTGTTGCTTACTTCTCAGGACAATTAGACCCCGTAGCTCGAGGCCATCCAGGCTGTCTAAGAAACGTTGCAGCAGCTGCTGTAATTGTAGAAAAAGCTCAAGAAATAGTTCTAGGACATCCCCTCATGGTGCATATGCCTCATGCTGTGGCTAGCTTGTTAAATTCACAACAGCATAAGCATCTAACAAACCAATGATTGTCAAAATATGAAATTGCTCTCCTGATGACACATGGGATAACCCTCAAACAATGTGCCACATTAAACCCAGCCTCCTTGATGCCCCTGGAGGAAGGTAGTGGATATATGCATGATTGTCTGCAGCTCTTAGACTTAATTTCCACTCCTCGCCCTGACCTTACTGATGTTCCCCTCCAAAACCCTGAAATGGAGTTGTTTGTGGATGGCTCTGCTTTTGTTCGTGAAGGCATCAGATACTCTGGATACGCAGTTACTAATAGTGAGACTGTATTAATAGGGGAGGCGCTCTCACCCGGAGTGAGTGCTCAAGCAGCAGAGTTGAAAGCCCTGACTGCAGCCTGCCTCTATGCTAAAGGAAAGAGAGTCAATATTTATACAGATTCAAAATATGTTTTTGGAGTGTGCTACGCCACGGGTGCAATTTGGAAAGAATGAGGTTTCATTACCTCATCTGGAGCTCAGATTGCCCACGGAAAAGAAATTGCTGAGCTGCTTCAGGCTATTCAGGCTCCTAAAGAGATTGCAGTGATACACTGTAAAGCTCATACCAAGCAAACTGATCCTGTCACAATGGGAAATAGCTTGGCCGACAGGGCGGCCAAGGCAGCAGCCCTGCAAGGAGCTCAACTAGATTTAATTTCCCCCCTAGCTCAGTGGCAACTACAAGCTTCAGATACTGAAAAGGCAACATGGGAAAAGTGGGGAGCACAACCTAATCCAGTGGGAATCTGGGAATGTGATGGTCGTCCTATTCTACCTAAAAGCAAGCAGCATGAGGTTCTACAAAAGGTTCACAATAATACCCATCTGGGAGCGAATAAAATGGTTCAAGTCATTCTTAGGCAGTTTGTGTCTCCTGGATTAAGTGAAATGGCCAGGAGAGTGGTAGAAAGTTGTATTCTGTGTCAGCAATGTAATCCTAAAGGAACATGCCAACAGGCGCCACCTGGTGGGCGCAGATGGGCTCACAGGCCCATGCAGCACATTCAAATTGATTTCACTGAGTTACCCTCCTGAGAAGGGAAAAAACATTTGTTGGTAATTGTAGATCAACTTTTGGGATAGGTGGAAGCCTTCCCCACTACCCAAGCCAATGCTAAAGCAGTTTGCAAAGTGCTTCTTAATGAAATTATGCCAAGATTTGGCCCTCCTGAGAAAATTGATTCTGACCAAGGAACGCAAAAATTTTACAGCAAAAATTTGTAAAGAACTTATTGAGGCAGTTGGGACAAAATGGGTTTTTCATACCCCCCGGCACCCTCAGAGCTCAGGCCAGGTGGAGCGTATGAACGGAACTCTAAAAGCCACCCTGACTAAGTTGTGTAAAGAACTCAAGATGAAATGGACTCAAGTTGTTCCTTTGGCTTTGTATATTGTTCAGACCACTCTGAACTCTAGAACTAGGTTAGCGCCCTTTGAAATACTTTTTGGACATGTACCCCCTTCCTTTACTTTTTTGATTTCAATACCTAGTGACACTGATCTGACTCGTGAAACAGAGGCTTATGTAAAAGCCTTGCAACAGCATTTAGCAACATTACAACAGTACTCAGCGCAGTCTCAATCTTTACAATTGTGGGAAGCTGTTCATTGTATTTTGCCAGGTGACCTGGTGTGGATCAAAACTTACCGAAAGACCCCACTTCAACCTCAGTGGCTAGGACCGTTCGAGACCATCCTGGTAAGCCCCACTGCTATTCGAGTCAAAGAACTTCCCACTTGGATTCATTATACCAGAGTCAAAAGGAGCCTCGCTAGGGAACCTGACCTGGTAAAGGGTTCCCCAGAAGCAGACAGTGTCGGACTTCAAGGGAGCTATGCATGTTCACCCCACCGCGAACTGGGTGAATCAGAAGCAGACGACCTCCGTATCCAAGACAAATGGACTGCTACCCCTTTGGGTGGCCTGAAGCTCAAACTCAAGAAAACCTAGACTGGTGCCCATTCCCCAAGGGATGGCCACAGAAAGTCGCCTGGGGAGTCGGTGGACTCATCTGTGTATTGTTTATTGCTTTACTTTTTTGGTGGTTGGAATAATTAGGGGATACGAATATAATGCCTTTATTCGCTTTGCTCATGAGATGAAAGCCCGTATACCAGCTCTAAACAACATCTCATGTTGGGTGTGTTCCTTAATGCCAGTAGATAGCCAGAGCGGTCTTCCCATGATTCCCATTCCCCTTAGCCCTATGAACATGATCTGGACCCCATCTTGGAAGGATCCCACAGGTAACCATAATATAACCTGGGTTGATGCTGGAATCCAGGTTAGCAGGTACTTCACGGTGTGGAAAAGACCTGGTGAATGGTGCTTTTTGGGGTTAGGAAAAGTGTCATTGGGGATCAGTGAGTGTAAAGCCTACTTTAATGGAACCCATTTTGGGAGCACGAGGGGACCAGGCATATCTTTGGAAGATGGTCAAAAAAGGGCTAAGTCATACTGGTATAATCATCCTGGTAAGAACCATTGTCCTAATGATGGGAAAGTTTGGTATTTACATGATAGTAACGATCCAGGAAATGTAAAGACATGGGCTATAAACTGCACAAAGATCCATTCCGCTACAGCTAATAGTTCAGAAGGGCAGCACACAGTCTGCCTCTGCTCTGATAATTCCATCTTTCTTAGCTTTAAAAAACTCCCTGCCTGGACCGGTTGGTACACAGAGACTAACAGGACAATAATATTCCACCGTGCAAATTTGTCTACTAAGCCTCCCTTGTCTGGAGTATATTGGGTGTGTGGAGAGAAGGCATACTTAAGTTTGCCTGTTTCGTGGAGTGGATCCTGCTACTTAGCCTGGTTAGAGCCTCCTGTATTGTATCGAGACCACCTTCCCTCTAGACGGTTGCGTAACGTGCGAGATGCCAAAGATACTGTTGACTGGTCTCGACCCCTTACTTGGAAAGCGGTTAATGATTGGACCGGAACTTGTGCCGCTTTCTTTTTTGTTTGCGGAGGGGCCACTTACCGCATAGGAGAGGGTGTGATGAGACTACAGGGAGTGTTAGAACTGATGGCTAATACCACTGCTGAGGCCCTCATAGATCTGGCTACTGAGCAAAAGCAGATAAGGCAAATGGTTCTTCAAAATAGAATGGCCCTAGACATCTTGCTGGCCTCACAAGGAGGAACATGTGCCTTAATAGGACAAGAATGTTGTCCTGATGTTGTCCTGATATCCCTGATGTTTATAATGCCACCTGGGAAAGAGCACAGCACCTCAAAGAGATTGCAAAGGATCATGGAGGAAAGCGACCGAGCTGGAGCTTTTGGGGGAGTGATTTATTCAGCTGGTTGCCTGATATAGGTGGGTGGCTACATAATTTACTTAAAAGTGCTGTTGTTGTTATTAGTGGGCTTTTATTACTTTATGTAATCGTAAGGTGTGGATGCTATGTGGGTGCTTTACTATGTAAAAAAAGCCCCAAGGTTAAAAGGCCCTATCATGTCATGAACCTTAGATACATGAATAGATATGTGTCCCAAGAGTCCCCTCTTGGGGTCCTCTAGGGACAAAGGGGGGATTGATATATATGATGTTTGAGAGCAGGCCCAAAAGCCAACAAAGAAAAATACTGCTGAGAGGCCATAAACAGGACAATCATGAACTCTCCGTATGCAGGATGACATTTGGAATGTGAGTTGATAAACAGGGATGGTACAAACTGAACCTACCTTGAACTCACTAGCATAAGTAACAGTGCTGAAAAGAAAGTTGCATGTTTGATGATAAGGAAGATGCTTATGTGTAAGAACTGCTCAAAGCCTATTATTGTGTAGCTGTAGAAATTAACAAGACCATAGATAAATCTACAAAGCAGACTCAGTGCTTCAAAGACACAGCTGAAACAATCAGGGATGCAATCCTCCTCCCTGATTTAACATATCAAAACCAGTATGTAGCCAAAAGCCAGTTTGAACTAATTAGAAGTTTTCTCACACTAACCTGATATCTTGCTTTCTCTTACAGTGGGAAATTCCCACCTACTGTATCGTGTCATGCGCACTAAAAGTTTTTAACTAACCATAGAGGTTGAGTCAATTAAGTGTAGAATTTGTGACGCAAAACTGTCTATATAAACTTGCTTACTTCTTATCAAGGGGGGGCTGGTTCTTGGAGGAGACGGGGTGCTCTTTGTTGTTGCGTGCATGCTTCAATAAAGAGCTTTGAGATAAGACCTTGCTGGTGTTGCCTGTCTCTTGCGGTCAGACAACGGACCTGGGAAGCTGGGGTTTGAGTCCCTGACATTGGCAAACGGACGACAAAAAAGGAAGAACACCACAAAGCAAAGACCTAGACCTCAGGTAAGTCTCTTGGCCATGGGGCCATTATGACCGCTGGTGGTGACCCTGTTATGGTGTCCATTACTCCTGAGAGCTGAGGACTGTTCTTTAAAGCCCATCCCTATCGGCCAAAGGAAAACTATAAAAGAACATAGGAGAAATCCTGATCCCTTACACATCTGAGTATGGGTGACTGTCTTGATCCCCAGTGCTTCGGTGCCAGTTCACTCAGCATCTCCACAACAGTCCTGTTCCCACTGGGGAATGGGCCTTTTCCTGGCCCTTCTTTAACTATCTGTTTCTGGAGCAAGGGAGCCCGGTGTTGGTCCAGTGTCCCCCTGGCCCCAGCCTGACACTGACTTCTCCCTTTTCCTTCTCCTGATGATGGGAACTCAGCCTGATAGGCTGCCCCACTGAAAGTGAAAGCAAAAGTAAGGAAAAGAAAAAACCCTGATTCCTGCACTGCCAATCTCTGCGCGGCAGCCAGAGATGTGGGGCAGAAAAATCCAGTGCTTAATTTTTCCATGGGAAATTTTTTATTTCTAAAAATTCACTGTTTCATAAAATTCATTAGTAATAATGAACGGAACTGGAAGGCTTTCAGCTCAATCAAGACAAAAAACAGGAATAGACTAACAAATGAATGCACTGCTAAGCTTGTTTCTATTTCTCAAAATCTCTTGCTTCTGGAGAATCAGTTGGTTCAATCTGGACCAAACAGTTGCTAATAAAACAGGGCTTCTGTACTGGCTTCTGGTCTTTTGCAGTTGCTGTCTCTGGTGGGGCTTGTGAGTCAGTTCCCTCAGCAGCTGGGGGTTTAAAAGGGACTTTTCTTGCCTCTTCACACCCACTGCTATAGCAGGGAAAATAGTGATTGGGTGGGTTGGGTGGCTGGGGAGCATCAGGCAGTCTCTGTGCCTTCTTCTCCCTTACTTCTTCCACTGCAGCTTTCCTGCCTGCCTTGCCATCTGCACCCTCCACCCCCAGGTCCCCACACTTTCTTCATTCCCACTCCTCAGTGTCTGTCTCCCCCTCCCCACCTCCACTTACTATTAGACACTGCTTGGGCTCTATTACCTTCCCAGAACATAGCATGTAGAAGAGCAGCCCCTGCCAGCCATGCAGCAGTGCTGGCACTGCTGACTGGTGAGGCAGGCAATACAGCAGTGCCTGTGCTGCTGATTGGTCAGGCTTGGAGCAGATTTTCCATGTGCTCCATGCCCAGGAGGAAATCAAACCCAAGATGGAGCTGAGCTGTGCCTGACAGTAAAGGGGGTGGGGAAGAGGGCAGAGTTGGGGCAGAGGCTGCAGAAGGCTAGTGCAGGTGGAGACAGGAGGCTGCTGTACGTCTGATTCTGGCCCCAACCCAGACTCAACGCCAGAATCATAGATTCAGCTGCTGCCTGCTCCCCCCTTTCCACCCAAATGCGGATCCAAGATGGGGATGGGGACAGCTCATCTCAGAGTCGAGTAAATATGTTATTCAAAATTCCCTGATGTTTAGATTGGGCATCACAAACTGCTGCAGATCAGGACTGTAATATGAATAATATTGGCAATAGAACTACATGTGCTTAGATCAGTGGTTCTCAACCTTTTTAGACTCAAAGCACCCTTTGTTCAACTCAAGGCACCCCTAAAAATGCCAGCTCTTAGTTTATGCTCATTTTTTGACTGCTGAAAAATAATAGAGCAATTGTTCTGTTGCAACCAATTCAGAAAGACCACAATAGGTCAGAATGTTTTTGCTACCATGGATTCCTATTTGAGATCTTTGGATTTATCATGTGAATTATGTTTCCACACAGTACCCTTGAAAAGATCTGAAAGCACTCCAGTGTGTTGCAGCACCATTACTGAGAATCACTGGCTTAGACACTGAACTTTAGATGTGACACCTCCTTATATTTCACAAATTTTCGTTAATACAGTAAAAAATACCTTTCCAACAGTAAGAGACATTGATCTAGATGAACGAGGTACTCCATCTTCTGCAATGAAGAATAGCAAATAGAGAAAAAGTTAAACTATGCATATAAACAGCACTGAAATAAGAACAAAGACTGTTCTATTTGTAGAAGTCCTGTACTATAAAATGCTGGTTTGGACTCCAGTCGCAGTTCCATGAGAACTTTTTTTTTCCATTTGATTTCAGTTACCACTGAAATCAGAACTGAGCTTCCTGTCTTGTCTTACATGCCAGTTTTTCTTAGAAAATATTAAAAATATAAACAGCCAACAAGATACATAAACAACTTAAAAACCAAATGGTGCCAATATTTTTATTACTATAAAATTCTATACCCTGGAATATATTCTTTGTCATCACATCTCTAAGGATAGTGTGCACAAATTTTTTTGATACCAGTGTCCATGGAGCTTCACTTAATCCCTAAATGTTCTGTACTCCACAGTCAAGGACAATATGGATGAAGTCTGTACCTACTTCTTTTGTCAAAAGAGAAACTATTGAGAAGGACTCTCTGGAGGTGGGTAAGAAGGGCAGGCCACGGAAGATATGTGGATAATAAATTTCAAAGGTTTACAGTCTGTAGGGTAAATGTTTTCTCTTTGAGCAATCATCCACATGATTTTTGGTTTTGGTGACTCAGAAGCATTAACTTGTAACTTGGATGTCAGTGATAGGAGTCTACAGAAACAATGACTGCAAGATTGCTCTGCTGAAGTCACCGTTGGAGCTAGAGTTTTCTTTTAAGGGATAGCTTTGTTAAACCAAACCCCAGGTAGGTGCTTTACAAATCTCTGAGACTAAAAAAGCCTAAAGGGAAGTTGTCATCACTGTTTGGGCTCTAAACTTCATAAACCCGTATAAAGTGCTGCTCCTCAATATTTTCTCTTTTGTAGGTTGAGCATAGGAACATAAGGATCATCTGATTGACTCTGCAGTAAAGAGCAGAACTTTCTGAATGCCAGTTAGGCTCAGGGTAGATTGTTGGCTTCCTGCAGGGGTTAGGAGCACAGTCTATATTGATAGTGTTTTCCCTGTAGAAGCAATGTTGCTTCACGCTATTTAAAAGCTGAGGGGCTTTTGTAAGAGAGAGAGTGCTAGGAAGGAATCTATTTTTTTTAGTCCTTTTTGCACCGAACAGCAGCTAATAGAGTTTGGGATGGAAGATGCACTTCATCAAGGCAGAAGAGGAATTTAGCATCTGTCAATGATAAGAAAAGCTGCCTTGCAGGAGGGAGAGGTCTTGCGGCATATCCAAAGGGGTCCAGTGCTAGAGTATGTTCCAGACTTAGAAACCTCTCCTATATTGCAAAATTTTTGGTCAACAGGTTAAATAAAGGAAAACCTAAATTAAGTTAAAAGAATAAGTCAGTCACAATACACAGAAATGCTGTTCACAGAAACTGCAGTACTACAAGTATTCTTTCTTGCACTCACAAGTGTAAGAAGGAACTGAAAAGTGGTTGCCACCTTGGGCACTTGTACACATGATGCCATTAACATGTACATACCATTAAAATGTCACTTTGTGTGGCTTAGTGGTGTCACACTGTACACATTCAAGAGTTTTGGGGCTTTTAAATGACAATTGCATTGTTGCAAACTAAACTACATCTGGATGTAGTTTAGTTTGCAATGATACGTTACAGCTGTCAGCTTGCCCCCCAGGTGCCTGCTGAAGACAGAAGTGGTGAGGAGCCCAATTCTTTTTTCTTTCTTTTTTCTTGTTTTTTGATGTAGCCTGCCTGCCTCTCCTGTGGCTGGGGGGAGAGCTGCCAGCAGGCTGAGTGGCCCCTGAGCTCTGGGGGGTCCTGGTCCTTCCCTCCATATGAAGGTAGTGCCTCTTGGGGCTGCCTGGGTGGGCTGCTAGCTGGTCAGTGGGGGGCACAACTCCATGCTGCCACTCCCCCTGTTGCTGAGTGAGAAGGGGGCACCTCACCAAGGTGGTGTGGCCAGCACAGAGCTCTTCCCACCGCCCCACTCCTCGACAAGCTGCCCATGGCTCTTTCTTGCTCCCTGCCCCAGCTCCCATGCATTGCAGTGGTTGGGCAGCATCCCCAGGCCCAGCCCCAGCCCCAGTCCTTCCCTCACTGTAGGGGCCTGAGTCTGCTCCCCCTCCCCCAGACTTATCTGCAGGCAGCTGGGGGAGCTGCTCTCCACTGTTGCCTGGGGCTGTATTCCCGGTGATGTGCATGTGTGCTGACGCATACACGTGCATGGCACCCCCTGCATTCTGCTCTGTGAAGTCCATTACAGGCTGGAACTCTGCCAGCCTGCAAAGGGAAATTCCTGTGTTTTTTCCGCGGTGAACGGAAAACCTGGATCCCTGCACGATACTGCCAATCTCGGAGTCAGGCAGCCTGAGACTCGATGTTCCCATTTTGGGACAGTCCCACCCCATTAGGGACAGGCTTCCCAAACAGGGCCAGGGCCCTTGGGCCCCCATGTACTCAGCACCTATGTCCTAAGAGAAGCCTAAAGAGAGAAACTGTGAGCAGGAAAGTTTTCCTTTGATTCCTCTTGTTCTCCATATGTCAGGATCTTATTTACATGAATGTGCAAGCAGAATAGCATGCCAGGACCCTGGTCACATTACCAATTTCTCCTCCTAACTGGAATAATCTTCAGCACCCCAAATTCTGGCTTACCGCTCAAGTCAAAAGCAGTAATAATCCCTGTGTGCACATGTACCAGAAATGGATTACATGTGAACAATCATTTTGAGAACCACTGCAGGCAGATAAAATAGGTCTTGTTCACTATATATGATAAATAAAAAAAGAAATGCTCTTAAAATAGAGTAATTAATCAGGCCTGAAACTTCCAACAAATAAATGTATGCAAGCCTCTGTTGATATGTAACTTATGTACCTGAGCTGATTTAAGGTACCTGATTTGCAAGATGAACAAGACTACCACACCTGTGATTAATGGCAAGATTAATCCTTGGACTTTAAAGTGCTCTTATTACCTGATGAGCTGTAACTTCTACTAGAATTCTGATTGGCAAGTTTTTTATACTCCATTAATTCAGCGTGATCCTTTTCATATGTTCTCTTCAAATTCTCCACATACTGCATCATAACTTCTGTGGCCTTCGACATGCGTTTCTCCTAAAGTGGGAGAGAAAAAACAAACAAACAAGGGACTCCTATGGTAATTAAATAATTGTCATCTCTATCTGCCAAGCTTTACCGGGGCCAAGTCTGGAATAGATGTGCAAAAAAGGAATCTTGGTACCTTTCATCACTAGCAATTTTATATGTGGCATATGCATGTACATGTTTTCTAACAATGGCCATGCATATGTCTTATCCTATGCAATGCTTTGTCTTATCCTATCATATTTATGCTTACAGAAACTATTACTGCAGTTCCTATTTGGAGCATGTATCATGCATGCGCATTTTAAACATTTGACTGGTTCTGTGGTTAATCTGGTTTTCCAAGCAAATACTGTGAAACAATAATTGTATTAAATTATCTATCTATATATAAATAGGTATGAATTTCATATTATACAAATGTTTGTAGCTTTCAAATCTGCATGCATTTTATTACTTGAATGTGCCATTGTGAAGGCAACTGCATGTTATTTGATGTTAACTGCTTTAAATCTGTCAGAATTCACAGGAGTAATATAAACTGCAGCAAGTGGAAGTAAATCCAAAGCATGATGAGGTTCATAATATGGTTACACACAAACCCGTGCCAGGAACTTAGTGACTTTTCTGAATATCTAAGAAATGTCATTGCTAAATAATAGAAGCCAGAGAATCTAGGAGACATTTTAAAATATTCTTACCTGACGAACAGCTCCAACCATTTCGGCACGGCTAGATAGTCGAGCAGCTAAACGATGCAGTACAGCAATATCCTCCAACAGCTTCTGGTAAGCTTCTCTGTGCTCATGGTGATACCATAAGGCAGCTGAAGACTGAAATGATAGGATGTACATCAACATGTGACTTGAAATTTTTAGGGGCAAATGCATAGAACATACACATTTGCAATACTGTTTCCACTGAAATCTATAAGTCTCATTTATTTAAGGCCTATGAACAACTTTAAAGAAAATATTATCCATATTGCAATTAGTATTCACCTACTCTTTCCAAAATATACAGAGCACTTGATCTTTCTGGTCTAGTAGGCAGGCATCAATAAACTTTTCACTTATAATTTAATTTACTTAAAAAACACACCCCTATCACTGTTAACTTTGCTTTAACTCAGAAGGAAAAAGCAATAATAATTAGTACGACATTAGTATGGCCTAAAAAAAAAATATATCAAAACACTATTCCACAGATAGGTTTGGAGTTGGATCAGAAATACTGGTATTTATGCGTTAATTATGACTGAACTGAACTCACTTTGGTAAGCTTGACTCCACATGAGAAAAATCAGGTAATGCACATGACTTCTACGTGTTTATTCACACACTTTACGTCAAGTACTCTTTATGTGTTTTCTGGAACTGGGCCCTTTGTGAAAGGCTGTTTTCTTTATTAGTACAGTTATTTATGATAATCTTTAATTCTTTTTAAACATTGTTTACATGAGAATGACCCTATACCCTCATGCTGCAGGGCTGCTGAAATCTTGACCCAGACTTCGTGATGTTAGATACCAACCTCTCTAGATAGAGCAGATTATAAATCTAAACAACAACAACAATTCCTATGTACTATGTTGCTAGCATGTTCAAACACTACAAGACTGCAGGCCAATAGAAGACACTTTGAATGAGAAATAAACAAGCCCCTGCGATTCAGATTTTATTTATAGTTTATCATTTGTTTACTTAAAGTTGAAAAAAACCACGTAAACTATTCCTTCTAGTGAACTATTTACAGTACAGGCAGTCCTCGGACTTACGACACAAGTGGTTCCTGAAAACTGCATCTTAAGTCAAAACATCATAACTCTGAACAAATTTTCTCATATGAAACAATGTTATGAATAGGGGATTGCTTGAACCAAGGCCCGATACCTTGTTTTCACCAAAAATACTCCAGAATTTTGTACTCAATCAATTATAGATGAGTAATATAGCTACATTAATGTATTTATATTGTAAATAGCAATCATATTGATTTGGAAGGACTTCTTTGAGGCGACTTTGCTGGACTTTTTGAAGGGCTCTTGGTTGAACTTTTTGAAGGGCTCTTGGCTGGAGTCTTCTCAGGAGTCTTGGCTGCAGGTTTTTCTGGAGTCTTGTTTGCTTTCTTAAAGAAAGTGTCCAAGGAAGTTTGGACAGAAGTTCTCCAGGGAGATGAGCAACGCAGTGAACTTGTTCGTTGGTGTGGCATTGCATTGGATCAAATGTTGTAAGGTCAAAACTGACGTCAAAGTTGAAACAGTGCCAATTTATAAACGTATTAAGTGCGAAAAATTGTAACTCGAAAAATTGTAAGTAGAGGACCAACCATTTAACTATGATGAGTCAGGCCTATAAGAATCTGGAGACTGAATCAGGAGATTTAAAAAAAAAAACCAAAAAAAACCTCCTGACTTTTTAAGTTGCAGTCTGGCCTTTAAGATACTAGGTTACATTTAAGTCAAATTTTCAAAATTATCTCTGGAATGATCTAGACCAGTGGTGCTCAAGTTTTTGGCCCCACAAACCAGATGAGTATCACAAGGCCTATCTGCTGGCTGAACTGGGCCCTGGCACCTGGTACCACCCCCTCCTCATCCTGTTTGCTTTGGAATTGGGCCCTGGGGCCCAGTGCTTCCCCCTCCCACCCCCATGCCCTGGGACTGGGTCCATGAGGCTCAACACTGCTGCCTCCCACTCCCCATGTGTTGTGATTGGGCTTTGGGGGCCCAACACCAGCCCTTCTGCCAACATGGGGTCCTGGGGTCCCAGCACCACCCCCTCCCATCCCTGTGCACTGGGGTTGGGTCGCAGGGGCCAGTCACCACCCCCGCCTGTCCCCTACACACTGGGATTGGGCCCTGGGGCTTGGCAACACCCTCACCTGACCCTGCATGCTGGGATTGGGTACCTGATCCAGTGTTCAATCAAGGCCTGGGGCTTTCTACAGATCTGGAGATTTAGTATCACCACTTTCACAATGGACACATTTCTAGACCTCTAGGGAGCCCTGTGGGCCCCCTGATCTAGGCATAAAATTTTGCAATTTTCTAAAGTGACTCTTATACTTCCAGCTGTCTCTGGCAGCTGGGGTTTCAACTATCACAAGGCACATGGAAATCATCAGGGTTAGCCATATTATGATGAAGGCAGACACTATGGATCTGTTCATACAGAAATGAATTGGTAACTTCCTACCAGTTCAACAGGCACAGGGTAGGCCCTCATATGGCCCTTGTGCAATGCAGGAACTCTCAGATAGGTTAGTCACTTTTTAATTTGCTTCCTTGTGTGATGTGCTCATGGTAAAATGTTAATATCTTAAAATTACAACTTGTGCACTGCCTCAGGTTGCATATTATGTTACTGATTTATGAGCCAAATTGTGCCCCATGATGTGGGGTGAGGATGGAAAAGTTATCTGCCTTTCTTCTATGGTAACACTGTTCTTAGTTTCTCTCTCTAATAAGTGACTTTAAACCAAAATATGTGTTAATACAGCTGACTAATAGATTGCATTTTAACATGCTCTACTACCAGCTAAAAATGTGAATGTATACAAAAGATTATTATAAATAAAGAAATGAAATCTAAGAGATCATCTTTCCTTACAGCTCTCTAAACAGCCAAGAATAGGGAAGGAATAGCAAGTGTCCCCAGTGTTTTAAGTACACATAATCTTTAAATTCAGTTTTGATATTCCAATGAAAAAAATGTAAACAGCGTCCTTGCTTAACTATCCTTCAATTTCGTAAGTTTGCCATGCTTGAAAAGCAAAATGAATGAATCTTGTCCTATGACCTTTTAATAATCTATCAAGGCCCTATCAGCATCTTATTCTAACATAACCATTGATGTAATATAGCTGGTATTATAACCAGCATTATAGCTCCTGGGTCTCTTGTAGCACAAAAAGAGCAGTATATTGTAAACTAAAACGTTTCAAAACTATTTAGCATTTCTATTACATAATCCCAAGAAAGTTGTAAGAGCTGCACAAGAAAGGTGGCTGTTGATTGCTGACAAAAGTTTCAATGAAAGGCAGAGAGAACAGCCATCATGAAAGTTAGGTGAGAAACAAAGAAGTTGTTTCCCTGGCTGATCTTTTATTTTTACCAAGTGACCACTTGTACCTCTCCTTTGAAAGCTTAACATTTTCCTTTCTGTGACTCTTTCTAACACAACTGAATAGGGCTTTTACTTTAAGCCATAAGCTTCAAGACTCTGAAGGAGAGAAGTGTCATGGGATGGGGTCCTGCAGGATGGCCGTGATCTCCCAAGGCCCCTTAGTGTGCCAAGTTGGCCCAATGGGCACCCTCAATTCTCGCCCGCCACATCTTTGATGGAAAATATATATAGTAGGGCGGCTGCCTTTACATCCTCTTGGACACAGTTTACTGTACTCTCTGACCCTGTGGGCTCCTGGACCCCTTGTGGGTCCCATTCTGCAGTGGGTGTTTTGGGGCACCCTAGCCTTATGGGCTCCAACCACCCCTTTACCACACCCCAAGCCTTGCAGATGGAACTGACATTGTTCAGTGTGGGCCTTGTTATAATTTGGCCCCCTTGTTCTCCCTGGGCTCTCCATGGCCCTGTCTCACTTGGCGCCGCACTGGTGCTTGGGCTCTCTGCCGCCCTGTCTTGCTCCACGCCCTGCAAAGTGCTGCGCCCTCTCTGGCCCTGGGGTCAGTGCACCCCAAATGCTGCACCTTCTCTGGCGCTTGGGTCCCCATGCTGCAGTGGGTCCCCTATGAGGCCTCCTCCTTCCCCTAATAGCCTCACCCAAGCCACCGTTTTATACAACAATAAACAACACACAAGCCTCTGGCTGTAACAAATTCAAGCCACTCAGCTATAGCCTCAGACAAACCCTACTGGGGAATGCTCCATCTCCTAACAGGACTGGAAGCTGCTCCTGCGGACAGGGCTCTCCCCTTTGCTTGCTCTGGGAGAGCTCCTTCCCCCTTGGCTGCTGGCAGGGAACTGCCCTCTCTGGGCCTGGGCCTGGGGTTTATATATGAGCCAGACCCTGGCCCTTCCAGTCAGCTGACCATGTGCAGGTGCAGGCTAATTTACCCTCTGGCTTGTTGCCCTGGCAACCTGCACCTGGGCTTCTGTCCGTCTCTCTGGGCCTCTTCCCAGGCAGCCTCCGCCCCTCTAGGAGCAGGGCACCTTTGTGCCCTGCGACAAGACCTTGAACTTCTTTCAACATCTTATCTAAATCGTCTAGTTAGGTTCATTACTGAGTGACAAGAAAGTCCAACCCTTTCTCAACAAATTTACTGTTCTGAAGACTGGTGGTGAAGAGTAAGTTGGAAGGGACCTCAAGGAGGTGATCTAGTACACCCCCTGTTCAAGGCAGAATCATCCTTATCTAAGCCATCTTAAATAAGCTATTCTTAAAAACTTATGAAAAACTCTCTCGAACAGGTACAGTTGATTCAACAAGGCACAGTTGTTGAACACACTCCAGAGATCCAAAGAAAAGGACTGTGCCCCTCTGATGGAGAAGACGACAAAAACTCTCACAGTTCATGCCAATTGTGGGTTATTTTCTTTTGATTGATTGATTGAAAGAGCAAGACCCTGTAGCCAGGAACCTGTGGGTTTTTTAAGAAGGGGCACTGGCACACCCCTGTCAAACTTCCCAGGCTTGGCTGCAGCCAATACCCAATGCTTCTAAGGAAGACAAAAGAAAACCTTGACACCTGTAGCAACAGGAGGGGAAAATATTCTTTCCTGCCCCCATGTGTTGACCTACAAGCCCAGAAGCAAGGGAAAACCAGACATCCTCTGATCTATATCACAACCTACAGATCACAAACACAACTCAGCTTCCTTTACCATCTCCCTATCCCCTCTGCAAACTTATCCCAGCACCCTGGTAGGAGAGAAGGCAAACTCTTCTCGTTAGACTGACTCACTTGTATAGAAAAGCATACGTGCATATGTTGCACCTTCTGACAGACTGGCACAATAGCTGACTTCCCCCTCCCCCTCGCCAACTCCCCAGTGATGAGCTTCAGATGATTGCATTTCAATTGAACATAACCTTGCTCCAGGTAATAAAGCCCAGGCATCCTTCTCTGATTTTGACCGGTAATATTGTTATGGTGAAATTATGGTGAAAGGGAGCAAAACCAATGTTTCTGAATAAAATTCACACCTAGTATTAGTGAGTGTAACTGATGTCAGTGAGGTCTTATCACTGAGGGCCCATACATGACACGTTCACTTCTGTGTCACTTGCATTGTTTTTGTACACTGATATAGTGAGACAGATGAGCTGCTGTTCCAGGGTAGCTACATGCAATAGCCTGCTATTATAGCCAGGGCTGTCCCTAGGTGGTGGTAAATCAGGGCAACTACCCCAGGTCCTGCGCTTTGTGGGGCCCCATGGAGCTGGGCAGAGCGTCGCGGCAACTTGGTGCTGCTACTGGCTTCACATCCGGACACCTGGCACCCCCCTCTCTGTCACCGAATCCGCTGCTGGCTTCCTTGTGTCTGGGGGCGGGGCCCCACAAAGGCTAATTTGCCCTGGGCCTCGCACCCTGCTCGGGTCATCTCTGATTATAGCACCTTAGCATTAAGTAGGAAGCTAACTGTTCAAAAGGCTACTTTTGGACACTCTGTAGACACACAACATGTAAAACAGTACAGTTTACCACAGTTTCTCCTAGGGCATTTTTACACTAAATGCAAGCAAATTACACAGGTCTAGCACTGTATGTCTTATCTCTGCTCATTCTTTATGCCAACATTAAGGCTGATTACCTTATAAATATGTTGTGCTTCTATTCCTTGAGAAAGAGAGAGAGGAAAATTTATTTTTTCTTCTTACCGTAATAGCTGCTTTAAAGTTTTCCAGTTCCTTCTCAGTGTCCTCCTCAGTAAGATTCCTCTCTCTCTCTGCCTGATTAATTCTAGATTCCAAGGTGTAGCTATCATTTCTAAAAGCCAAGGAAAGTTGTACAAATACATTCTGTTGGGTGTAAAAGAAACAGCATTTGTAGATGTGCCTGTATTATACAAGCTTTAATTCTTACAAAAAAATTACCAAAAGTTGTTTGTCTGACCTTAGTAGGTACTTGTACCCAAGTAAGGACTGTAGTATCAGGTTGAAAATACTTTAAAATGAGTATCACCTGCAAAGGTTATCTTTTCACTTGTTCTTTTAGAATAGTTATAATATATGTGGTGGATTTTTTCATTTCCTGAGAATTTTTTGAAACTTCATGACATAGCATGACATACACAATGAAGAAGGCCAGCCGAAAGTATCGGAGTCACAATAGGTCTATACCATATCACTGGATTTTCCCCAAGTGTCCCCAAGGTCTTTTAACAGACAGTGTGCAAAGGAAATCCAGAAATGAACTCATCATTTACTGGAAATATTTTAACCAGCAATAGCAGTCACTAAAAATGATTTACTGGTACACTTTATTCTGTTGAACCAGTGTTTGAATATTATTTTTCATCTGATGTATTAATACTTGTTACATGTTTAAATGATTTAATTCACATTTTTAAAAATTACTCTCAATTTCTGATCCCTAAATTTTAGATAGGCTAGGGCTGATACTGAGAAGTATTAAGTAGCAACTCCAACTCCACTTGATTAGTTATAATAAGCCACTGGTAGTAGAGCTGTGTAAATAAATTATTTTCACTTTATCAGCAGTTCCAGAAAATTATTTCTGGTTGACATGAAATGAATTTTTTCAATTTTTGGGGTGTGAAAGGCTAATGAAAAAAAAAACTTGGACTGGAAACAAAACATTTAATTTAACCCCAAATCAATCAATCAATCATTGAGTTTGAGAGTTTTACTAATTTTAAATAAAAACAAAAATAAATTTAAAATGAAACGTTGCATTAAAAGACTCATACTGAAATAACTTAATTTACAAATACCAATACCAAACATTTTTTTCAGAGCATTTTTAAGGTTGTTTTTTGACCAGAACAATTGCTAAGATTAATGCAAATTAATAAATACTATAGTTGATCTAAAACTACCTTTTTCTTCTTCTTCAAAAAAGGTTTTAGGCAAAATATTTCCCCCATTATAATAAGCAGTCTAAAATTTAGCATTGTGTTATCCAAATGTATCCATCTTATGTTTGGGGGTATTCATGTTTGCAGCCCAAAATGTGCCCAGTTTTCAGGCCACTGAGGCCCATGGCAGCAGCAGAGGCAGGGCTCCACTGTTTCTTTAACCTCAGCACCATAAGGAGGTGATGAGGTCAGCACCATGCTTCAACTTAGTACATATATAACTGGTAAATTATTCTGTAACAGACCAGAGATCCTCCTAGTTCGATAAAGCAACTGTATGTTAAAAAGGATGCAATACAACATAGCATAGAAAACATTGTACTACCATGATAAAAAAATAATTTTATATACAAAATGGAAAGTAGAATTAAGAACACATCCTGAATTATGGATAGCTATGAAGTTTTCATGACAAATTCAAATTCGAAAGAAGGCACAGGCTTTTAACTGTAATGTCAATCAATCATTGGAGCAATTTACCAAAGGATGTGATTAATTCTTCGTCGCTTGAAATTTTAAAAATCAGGACAGACTGTTTTCTATAATTTCTTGTTCAGCCAAAAGTTACATCATGTTATACAAGAGGCCAGAACAGATAATTATAAAGGTATCTTTTGTGGCTTTAAAAATCTGTGAGTTTAGCAACAGACTTACCTCAACTTCTTTTTCAGTAAGTGCAGGGGGGCTGTAACAAAAACATAGCATTTAGTACATTTTTCAAAATGATATTTTTTGTTAAAATTAAACTAAGATTGCTTTAAAATTCAGTACAGTGTTACATCTGACTAAAAAATGTGTAGTGGTGGCATATTCTGGAACCATGAATATGGAAGGAAAAAGCAAGGGAGAAGCTTTTGAGATTGGTAATAGCTGAATGTGTTGGGATCAGTACCAGTCTTTAGTGCCTATATAGGACTCAGATGACATGATGAGGATAGTATGAAAGTCTATACAGATAAGCAAATCAATTAATATATAGACTGATGTACATAAAGTATTCCAGGTCTTATTGTTACTCTACTGGCAGTAGCAAAGAAACTGTACTGTGATCATTGACTATTCTTATGAATTTCACTTGTAGCTGAACAAGAAAATGAACCCATGCTGGTTTTAGATCTGATCTGGAACCAAAAGCATAGTAGCATTTCCTGATCTGAAGAATTTCAAAATTTGAAGTCCTCTTCCTACCCTCATTCCTTTGGATTTTAGTTTGGAGGTTCTGGTTTTGGTCCATCCCCTAAAATGTACATTCAGGAAGATGTCACTGGTAAACAAGACCCACATCCCTTATGTAAGTGAGCAAAACAGGCTGTCTGAAAGGAGTACCAGTACTACTTTTACTTGCATCATAGCTAAGGATGAAAGAAGTGATTGGCCTGCCTGTTGCGCATTTTATGGGTAAAATACACTGCCCAGCAGGTTGAATTATTATTCTCATTTTCGGTGAAATGTTAATCCCAAACAGGACAGCTTAGAACATCTGGTATCTTTGGAAAGGATGGGGTAGCATTCGTATGTAGAGTAGAAGAGACCAATATGTCGTATCACATGGGAAAGAAACAGTTCTTGCTAGAGTAGTCTTATTACTAATTGTTATTCTGAGCAGATGTCTGCTGCTTGGCAAGTTCAGTGTTTGATATGCACCAGGTTATATTCTAATAATGTTCATTTATTGTTGTGTCACTCGACTTTTGTATTCCAAGTAAAGGCCTTTTCATTTCCTGTACTGGTGTAGAGCTGACTTCTCTTTTTTTTCCAAAATAAGGTGAGTACCATGTAAGCATCTGCCAGCGTCATAGGACAGTACAACAAAACAAAGTGAATAATGATAAAATGACCAGGAAATAGCACTTCCTTCATTTGGGCTGGGAGACTCCAACACATGTACAATAAGGGTGCAAAGGTCATTTCTGCATTCATTCAATGGCCTGGATGTACTTTCTGGTAGAAGACTGTTTTTATGAAAAGTGAAGTTCCCCTTGCTAAGTAGTTACCAGATATGCAAAGTCAGTTATTTTGTTTTAAGGTACGAAATTGCTTTTGTCTTTATTATCTAACTGAATCTAAATAAGAGTCTCTTGCAGCTGCAACTGCATCACTTGCTAAATAAAAGATTCACTTATATGAAGCTTGTACACAGTGCATGTTTCATGATCAGCACCACATGCACACAAAAACTGTACATACATACATATATACACATATAACATGGATTGTTACACATAATTACACAGCAATTACATGTATGGTCAAAGATGTCTTGTGGTACAGTTGTACTGTTGCTAAAAATCACTGTAGCTTATGCAAAAACTTCTGTTAGGTCAAATTCATCCTTGGTGCACCCCACACGAACCAGGAAGAAACTGGTTCTTTGAGTAGTCTAACTGGGAAGGAGAGTGTTTGTAATGATTTTAGAACAGTTAGGACAACTGGCTTGATGCTGCTCGTTCATGGTGTGATTTTGGATAAGTCTGCCCTGCACCAGTGGTGTAATGACAGGGGGGTTGGGAGGGGGGGTGGAGGGACGCCAGCTGGAGTGTGCAGCATGTGGCCCACCTGCCCGCCCAGCGAGTTGTGGTGTTCTTTGGCCGTTCTGCCACTGCCCTGCACTATGCCTCTGCCGACCTCTCTGTATAAGAGAGATGATTCTTACTGGATTTATATATAATGTATGTAAATAACTTTGAGATTCAGTTGGTTAATTCACTAGATATCAGTATTTGTTCAGTATCTAAAGAGTACAGTAGTACAAAACATACATTCTTGTACAGCTGTTGCCTATTGAGGAAGCCATGTAGTGAATGAACATTTCACAAGAACCTTTGCGTCACTGAGTGTACGTACTGTTTAGGACACATAATTTTAGTGAGATAGTTTCAGATTATGGATTTTTTTTTAAACACCCCCCCCCGTTAAAATCACAGCATATAAAAAAAGCACGTCAAGATTGGGTGGCACAGAGCTCAGGAAATTAACAAAAATTGATTTTAAGAAAAACTATAGACAAATCTCTCCCAGGGGTGGTCTCAATATCCTTGATTCTGCCTTAGAATAGGTGGATGGACTACATGGTTTTCTGAGGCCTCTTTCAGCCCTAAGTTTCTATAATTAGTTTTTTCCTAGAGTACTGTATGTGGTAGACATGCACCTTCTGCTTTAGAGGGAAGAGTGGGGCAGCCATGACCTGAAGTGGGAAGACAAAAGGAGCTACTCCAGACCTGTGTGGCAGAGGTACAGGATCTCTGTGTCAAGAACTCTGGACACTCGCATACTCCTTGAAATGTGTGGATTTTGTGGACAGGCCTTGTAGGCAATCTGCACACTGGCAAACTCTAGTGCCTGGAGCAATTATCAAGAGGAAAGGGAAAAGTTGCATAGGGGATCTCTGCAGAATTTTCCTTGCCCAGATTTTACCAGGGCAAGAGCAATCTGATCTGACAATATTACTTCTGTCAAAAAATTAACATTTCCAGTACTTGTTTATGTCTGTTGCTTCAGGTGGGAGGGGGGAAAAAATCATGAGAGTTAACAGATCTGTGTACAATCTGCATAAGGAACATATCTGTAGGTTTCAAATCATGTTTATAAGACATTCATGGATTTATACATTTGAAATTATTCTTTAAAAAGGTGTTCTCTGTGTTTGTATTTCTGAAAGTTGGAGAGCTATACTTTTTAAAAATACTGCAGTATAAATAAGATACAGCTGCAGATCCTCTTTCCAACAATAGTAATACAGAAAACTCTAGGTACAGATCTCATACATGTGCAGAATTGTTCAAAGGTAGTTTGATAGAAGCAATTAGCGTATTTTCAGCAGATGCTGTCCTGATTCACCTATTAAGGCAGTGCTTCTCAGCCAGGGTACCATGGCACTCTGGGGTGCCATGAGTTGCTTTTAAAGATGCCACATAATTTTAGCACTCTTATCTGTGCAAACACCTACACATGATCCTCAGGATCAATTCAAAGGGCGCATCCAGATGAGTGCATACATGCATTTTCCTGGGGACAAATAGCAGCTACTTGTCCCCAGGGAACGCCTCTGCATGTGTGCTCTGGTGCATGGAAAATTGCCCTGTGTGAGGTAGGGAAGGCCGGGGCCAGCACCTGGGCTAACTCCAACAGCGTTACTGGGTGCATCCTGGAACTGCAAGGGTGGTGACTTGGGCACATGGAGCCTGGCCAGCAACTGGAGCATGGCTCTTACCATCAAGGCTGTTATTTTGGGTGGTGCATTCTGCAACCACATGCACCACCCTGCTTTTTTTTTTACACCATTTTTTTAAGATACTGGTGTATCTGGTATCCTGGTAGTAGATACATGTACAGATCGTGCAGTCCTCGTATCTAATTTTGGCTCTGCTCTGCAAATCTGCTGTGTGGAGAACCTTTTGACATGCATCATGAGCACTTAGCAGTGCCTCAAAAGCACATACATGCTTGTCTGGTTGCGCCCAGTGATTTCAAATAGGAATCTATAATGTCAAATACCTTTCGGACCTGTTGAGGTCTTTCTGAATTCCTTCTAATACAAGAATTGGTCTATTTTTTCATAGTAAAAATGAGTGAGAGCTATGAGCTGGCATTTTTCAAGGGGTACCATGAGTCTAATGAGGGGTGCCTCGAGTCTACAAAGATTGAGAATGACTGTGGTAGATTTTACCTTCCTGGAAGAGATTTATGCACACGGAGTTTTCGCAGCAGGATATCAGGAATGCTAGGCATGACATCAGAGCTATTCTTTGCATCTTCCTCAGTCGGGGAAGGTACAGGTGAAGAGCCTAAGGGGAATTCCACAAAAAAAATAAACTTTTTATCATTAAGTTGCTTTCGAAAGTCATATGATAATTAGGAAATCAGCTACCCTGGGCAAATGGAATGGAATTTTCAGAACTGTTCAGTACTGACCTAACTCCGCTCTTATTTAAGACAATGGACGTTTTACCACTGTCTTAAATACGCCCTGAGGGCAGTTGGGCTTATACTGAGCACTTCTGAAAATCCTGCTTTTATTCTCTGCATCTTGAAAATGGGCACTTTCTTTGTCCCATATACTTATTTATCATCAATCTCATAATTATTATATTATACTCATATATGCAAAAATAATGATTCCAAAGATTAATCTGTCAAGTGAAAGGAATGAAATAACGAATATTTTGGTAGGTCACAGAACCTCTGAATGCACATGGAACAGTGATTCTTTTCCAATAAGTACTCTAGAAATGCAAAAATTGAACAAGAATAGGTAGACTACTGTACACTGAACCCAATATTTTATCTTTTAGTTTTAACAGTAATATCAGTTTGGAATTTTTGCAGTTATGTTTTGTATCTTGTTCCAATGCGGGTCAACTTTACTGTCATTTATCAAATGTTTTGTTCCAGGCTGCTGACATAAACAAAGTCACCATAACCTATAGCTTCACTCTTCCTTTCCCTCAAAAGCCTGATGGATATATTATAGCCACCTCTTTTGAACTCCAAGTTCATTCAGTGCAACTTGGAAGAGTGACACTGAATTGTAGCCATATATTTTCAGTTTCTTCACTAGGACCAAGACATGGCTTTAAGTGCATTTCAATATATTATTGTGCTGAAATAGTGGTCACATGGTTTCCTAATACCAGGAACCCCCTGCTGCCTCCCTCACCAAAGTCTACCAAAGGCCTCCTTCTTGTTCAGCAAACACATCATGATTCCAACACTGATTTGTGTACCTCGATGGTAATAACTACAAGGTTCGCCTTGTTTCTATAATATACCGATGTTCTGGAAAATGCAGCAGTAAAAACCTGAGGACTCATGTTTACTTTTGCTGGGTAGAATCATCTTCTTTAACAGACACCTTGGGCTTGGAAAATATGTTAGAAAAAGCTCTGTTTCTTTTTTTAAAAATATGTTAATAGTAATCCTCCAAGTAAAAGAAGCTTAATGGAAGTAGATTGTCTTTCCATTATGTAGCAGATTAAATATTTAAGTCTTGTTTTCTGCTTCTCTTTAACATTTAAAAAGTCCAGGGCATACCTCAGCACCATTGTGTATTCCCCTCAGACTATGAGCTAGCCTAGCAACACAGTGTCTTCAATTTACTGGGTCCGCTTATTTATTTAACATATATGTAGTTGCAAAACAGTGTTTACTATATAATCCAAGATGACAGAGACAACTTGGCACTGATAATATAACATGATAGACACAGCCTGCATGATTCATAGCATGGGAAACTGTCAGCAGCTTGGTTATTGCTATATGGCTTAGGTAAAATATTACCCCCATTAAAAAACATTAGATGGATTCATTACAATGCAAGGAAATGAGAGGTTCCTTAACAAAGAATTCTAGTCCTTGCTGCTTTTACCAGTGAGGTCAAGGAGTCAGTCTGTAGATGTGACTGACTCTCTATATGTTAGCTGAACATTTACCATAGTCTTATGTAAAATAATTCTTAGCATTTAAAAATATGTTCCTCCCAAAGCCACATGTAAGATTTTAAAGACAATAATCATAATCAGGCTACAAATGTGGGTTTGTTGAAAATAAGGAATATATAATATACTAAGTAAGGCCAAAAAAACTAGGCCCACTAATGCTGCTACATGCAAGATCCCCTTAAACTAATCGCAGAGTAGGATGGGAGAAAAAGTTGTGCCTTTGACTGCAATTTTCTGCAGGTACTATGATGCAATTTCCCATGATTCTGTAGCTCATATCAGTTCTTAAAAGAATCTCTCAACTGTTTTCCTGTGCAACTGAACTGAGGGTAAAGGAACAGAGGACAGTTCTCCCCTGCTTTACTGAGTCTTCTTGCTCTGCCCTTTTAGGAAGTCATTTGGCTTAATCCAAGTCAGGGGGAGATGTGGGGACTGTGCTGATTAGGGATGAGATGAATTAAACTTCTCTCATTTTTACTCTCATACAAATTATAAAGCCAGGTAATAATCCTGTGGTCACTTAGTTCAATCTCCAGTCTAAGCAGACTTCCCAGAATTCCTATTTGAACTGCAGAGTATCTTTTAGAAAAACATTCAATGTATATTTAAGAATTTCCATTGTTGCCGAGTTTACCACAACCCTTGGTAAACTGTTTCAAAGGTTAATTTCCCTCAGTATCAACAGGTCTTGTTGTCCATAGTCTTAATTCATCTAATTTCATTTCTAGGCATTTGATATTGTTATAAATAGACTAAGCTTGTGAATCTTTCATTATCCAGCTGATTTTGCACAGCTTTATTTCTCCTGGCTCTTTTGTGAATTTTTGTTAACACCTTTTTGAATTGTAGACATTAGTATTGGGGACAGTATTCCAGTCATAGTTGCCATAGTACCAAGTACCAAATATGTTGGTAACAAACTCCCTCCTTCAATTTTATATCCTGTTTATCCAAGAGCCAAATCAGCCCAGCCTCACACTGTGAGCTCACATTCATAATTATCCAACATGCTTCCCCTATTTGTACAGCCTACATGCCCTGTTTATAGATGTGTGGACTTTATATTTGGCCTTACCGAAACCCATAGTACTTTTCTGGTCCAATTTAGAAAGACTTCAGATTGCGTCTTATCAGTGAGGTGTCCTCTTTATTATTTGTAACTCCTCTAAATGTTTTTGATGATATTATATTTTCTTCCAGACCATGGGAAAAATGTTGAATAGCAGACAGTCGAGAACTGATCCCTGCAGGACCCCACTATGAAATGAACCTGCTCAGTAGTGAGCCCCCATTTAGGGGAACATATTGATGCTTCAGAGAAACATAACTGTTCTTATAGAAGAATACCTACAGGACAGTTTCTTTCATATTAGAAGAATTTTAAAAAGCATTCATGATACTGCACCTCTTTCCTGTTCAGCTGCTTCACTAAGGTCAGGCAGTTTAAGTCCAACTAAGTTTTGATTTCGCAACAGAATATGTTCCTGTTGAGAAAAATGTAAGTGTTTCTATATAACATAATAAAAAGGCTCAAGTTAAATATCACAGAACAGTGGAAACTAATTTTGAAAACTATATTTATGGAGTACACATCTGTACATATTAATACTATTTGTAGCCACATTAAATTAAATTACTTTGAAATTCAAGTATAAAATGGTATCAGAAGGAAGGATATTTTGGGATGGTATCTTTTACTGAACAGCTGCGTGGTTGGGATAAAGTTAGGCAAGCTTTTGAATGCAAGGCAGTCATGCATTTGAAAGCTCATCTAACTTTATCCCAACCATGCAGTTGGTTCAATAAGAGATATCACCCCAAAAATCCTTGCTTCTTGCATAATTCCTGGACAGTCACAGCTACAACATCACTCAAATATTAAATTCATTTTAATTATCAAATACCCAGACTAAGTAGTCTCCAATGTAAATTCACGGTCACCCACTGCGGCAGCTCAATGCAATTTAAGATTTGCAAAATGTGTTTATTAATAACAATCAGTGAGGTTCAATTCTCTCTGCAAGTGGAGAAAACAGAGAAAAAAAATCTAGATTTTGTTAAATCAAGAGGAATGTAGTGCCTCAGTAGTAAAGGACAGAAAACTCAGAAAAGCATATTCAACTAAGTTTCTATCACAGTGTCCAGTCAGTTACTCCAGAAACGATGCTATTGTTGTAAGCTAATGCTTCTCACTGTTATTGCACACATTGGTGCCACTATACCTCCCAAGTTGGAAACTTGTAAAACAAAAAAAAAGGGATTAAACTTTGTATATAAAAAAGAGTTGATAACATTCTTTTCCTAAGTGCATTTAAAATTCATAAACACTTTTTTTGCAAGACAGAGAGATCTCTGTTAAAACTAAAATTAATCTCCTGCAACCTGAATATTTCATGTGTTGATTTATAGTTCCAGCTACTATATCTATTTCTTTTAAATTTAATGTTATTTAGGATTTGTCATCAGTATGGCATTCACCATCAGAGGATTCAAGTGCCTTTTTAAGGAAACTGGATTTCCAGCACATATTTTTATATCTTAAAGTATGTAAACAGGAAAAAATCAAGTAACTATCTTGTCAGTTCTAAATAATACTATAGAGTGAAATAGTCTGCTTTAAAATTTGTGAGTCTCTTTTAATTTAACACTGTGTTCATCTTGCATATTAACTGCTGAAGATCTGTAACAAGATCTGACTAAGTTATTGCTATTAGAAGTCACGTGTTTCATTCATCTCCTCTATAGTGTTAGGGCCCTTAGTACAACTTATGTATACCAATTTGTGGGTGCCTAACTATTACATTTCATCCCACCTGAGCAATCATTTCTACCTGACCACGAGATGATAGCGTTCAGAAGCCCAAGGAGAGGAAGAAAGGAGAGCAGCAGAGTAAGGACCCTGGACTTCAGAAAAGCAGACTTCAACTCCTCAGGGAATTGATGGGCAGGATCCTCTGGGAAGTAAGTCTGAAGGGGAGAGGAGCCCAGGAGCGCTGGCTGTACTTTAAAGAAGCTTTACTGAGAGTGCAGGAACAAACCATACTGACATGCAGGAAGGCTAGCAAGTGTGGCAGGAGACCAGCTTGGCTTAGTAGGGAACTCTTCAGTAAACTAAATCACAAAAACAAAGCTTATAAAAAGTAGAAACATGGACAAACAACTAGGGAGAAGTATAAGAGTATTGCTCAGGCATGCAGGGATGAAGTCAGGAAGGCCAGGAAGGCCAAAGCAATTGGAGTTGCAGCTGGCAAGGGATGTGAAGGGTAACAAGAAGGGTTTCTACAAGTATGTCAGTAGCAAGAGGAGGATCAAGGAAAGTGTGGGAACCTTACTGAATGGGGAAGGCAGCCTTGTGACAGAAGATCCAGAAAAGGCTGAAGTGCTCAATGGCTTTTTTGCCTCAGTCTTAACAGGCAAGGTCAGCTCCCAGACTACTGCACCAGGCAGCACAGTTTGGGGAGGAGGTGAGCAGCCCTCAGTGGTGAAAGAACAGGTTAGGGACTACTTAGAAAAGCTGGATGTGTACAAGTCAGAGGGCCGGATGGGATAAACCTGAGGGTGCTGAGGGAGTTGGCTGCTGTGATTGCAGAGCCACTGACCATCATCTTTGAAAACTCATGGCGATCAGGAGAACTCCCAGATGACTGGAAAAGGGCAAAGAGTGCCCATATTTAGGAAAGGGAAGAAGGCAGATCCAGGGCACTATAGACTGCTCAGCCTCACCTCAGTACCTGGAAAAATCATGGAGCAGATCCTCAAGGAATCAATTTCTAAGCACTTGGAGAAGAAAAGGGTGACTGGGAACAGTGAGCATGGATTCACCAAGGACAAGTCATGCCTGACCAACCGATTGCCTTCTATGACAAGGTGACTGACTGTGGATGGGGGGAAACAAGTGGCTGTGGTATACCTTGATTTTAGTGAGGCTTTTGATACAGTCTCCCACAACACTCCTGCAAATTCTAGACCTGTTTCTGGGTCCATACATGGGTAGATCTAGGATGTTGAAAAGGGTATGCAGCAGATGCAACTGGCCCCTTAGGTGTTGGCTGCAAACCTACCCACTCCCAATGTCCAGGAAGCCAACACTGCAGATTATGCCTCTGAGTGCAGAAAGGGGGGGCCTGCTATTGCTGTTGTCTTCAGCCATGCTGTCCCCTGCTGACTGGCTGGAGTGAGGCAGCAGCATCCCTGGGGTTCCCTCTGCCACTAGGTCAACCATGGTCAGCGGTGATGACAGTAGGTAGATCTTTCCTTCCTGCTCCCTGCCTGGTCCCTCCAGGTGTTCCCTGCCAGCCCAGGGGCTCCAGCTGGGCCTCCCCCCCAAACAGCACCCCCTATGATCTGTGCTCATTTCCTGCAAGGACTCTGTAGGGGACTCAGACATCCAGACCTGCAAGGGAATTGGAGCCTTGGCACATGTGCTAAACAGTAGAAAAGGGGTACGACTTGACCATTGCACCCCTGCCTGGATCTGCTCCAGGGCCATACAAATGTTCTCAGTCTGCACTCAACAACTTCTCTGTATGCCAGTGATCAATATGTGCCATGTTGTGAGAGAAGTTCTGGAAAAGCGGGAAAGCACAGGAGAGGGAAGAAAAGGAAACATAAGAGTATAAGTAACACTTTAAAGCAGTCTTTTAAAGACAATGTTAGTTGCTACATCCTCAGGAAGGAAAGCTTTTTGAATCTAAAAAATTTGTTTAGAGTTTAAAACAGATCATTTTACTCCCAAGTATTGCTCAGAAATGACAAGACAGTTAATCAGCTTGTTCCTGTTTACATGTCATGTATAAAATCTGAAACCAAAATGCCACTATGTTTTATGTTCACCTTTCTAGTAAAGAAAACAATTAATATTTCTTCTGCATTGACATTATATATAGTTTCCCATTAAATTGTTTCTTAGAGACAAAAAATGAGTATATAACAGCAATATATGTCTTGTGGAGAGATCATGGTTTGTTTGGAACTAAAAACTATGGGGACTTTTTCTATGGAAATCTCAATCTCTAATCAATGCACATGGTGTTCATTAAAAACACAAAAGCAAAAGAAAATGTTATTTTAAATTAAGTTAAATTTTCTGTTTTTTCGTATAATTTTAGAACAAGCTTTCCTGTAATTATAAAAACATGAAAGATAAAATAAGAAAAGTTGACTGTAAATACACTAAACCTACAAGCAATAAACTGTTGCTTTTAGTAGATTCATTTCCTGGCACAAATAATAGTTACATACCATATGATAATGTTACTTTTCTAGTAGAACTATTTAGAAATATTGCTAATCAGCTTAATAATAGTGGAATCTAACAAATAGGTTAATTCAACAACACAGAAGTAAATACATTTTATACTAACATCAGAGGCCTTTGGTTCAGGTCTCTGTTTTTAAAATGGCTGAAATGTTAAGCAGGCATGTTCTATTAATAACAATGTGAGTGTCACATGCAATGTCTTTTGCTCAAATCAAGTGCCTGCATCTCAGAGTGTCGGGAGTCCAACACTTACTAAAACAGTTCTAGCAAATGAACAATTAGATGAACAACACTAGTCCTCAAGCCAATATAAAATCTAGTAGACTCTGATATTCTAGTATGACAAATATTAAAAAATGAACACATAAGATTGTTTTCATATGGTTCAATGCATGAACAACACAAAAGATTGTTTTCAGATGAACACATAAGATTGTTTTCATATGCTTTTCTATCCAATATTCTCAATTCCATCTTTGAAAAGAACAAAATTATTTTTTGCTTAGTCTACTACAAGACTAGAGTTACTACAATGTAGTAGACTAGAATTAAGTACCGATAATGTTATTTTCTGATGCACATGAACAGCAATTCACATTATGTACAATGCTAGAACATTACAAAATCCTAGACTGGAGTTATATCTTAAGACTCACCTCTCTGAGCTTCGTCAGTTTCTGCATTCGAATGGGTTGAACCTGTATTTGGAGGTCTTTGAATGCTGTTGCTTTAGTTAACTGATTGCTGGATTTATTACCAATGGAAAAAGTTTTATCTTCTTCAGACGGTAATTTAAAAAGTGCTTTTTCTTTATGTCCTGGTTCTGTACTATCCCATGATACAGCTCGTAGCAGAGGAGGGGACATTACACACACTTTAAGTTCTGGTTTACAAGTAACTTTAGGGTCCACCAGTTCTGGCACAGAACTTTTTGACTTTGGATCCATAGCAACTATTCCCGGTCCTTGGACATGGGTTCTTAAAGGAAAGTCATTTTCTTTTGATTTCTTAAGGAATGGTTTTCCACGTACATTTTCAAAAGCACCTGCACAAGTGGTAAGTGTTTTGCCAGCATCACTACTTGAAGGGGAGGGTTTGGGTAAATTATCCATACGCTTAAGTGGATCAAAATTTTCTTTTTGTTCAGAGAGTTTCTCTTTGGAGTTTTCAAAACCAGTGGAATGAGAAACCAACCTTCCCTGAGAAACCTTTCTTTGATCATTCTGTTTTTGATCACTTAATCCTTTTGCAGCATTCTGAAAGAAAAGAATACATATAAAAGCATAGGGAAACAAATGCACTAAGTTAAATAAAGCTGGACTCTCAAAGTAAAGGACCATTTCTACTATCACTATTATTTGTTTCTAAATGACCTGCAAGCAGAGAGGAAGATTTCCAAAGGCACAAAAGAGAGATGTGCATTTTGACTAGGGACAGACACATTCAAAAAGCCTGAGCCTGAACTGATTCAATTTTTGCAGGTTAGACTAATGTGAATGATAACATAAGAATGAAGTTCATCAGCCCATCAAGCCCTACAAAAGCAAACATCTCTCTCATTAGTTTCAAGCTCTTATCTGTAGGGTTCATTTGCAAGCCACTAGCTGTCTACCCTTTGTTCCAGTGAACTTGGAGACCCACACACACACCTCTCAGAAGTAGCTAGCATGGAGGAGGGGAAGGGGCATAGCCAAATGCCTGGTCCCTGAACTGGGATCCCTGCCATGGGAAGGGAGTGGGAGGGGGAATCCCTGCTTAAGCAGCCAGTGGAAGGGGGAGAGGGGCAGGGGCAGGTGGAAGCCTCAGCCAGCCAGAGCAGTGATAGTGCTCTGGCTAGAATGGAAAGGGGCGGGGCCAACCTTGCTCTGCTCCACAGACAGCCCAGCCCAGGGCTGCAAAGCATCTAGGATGCTGGGCACTCTGGTTTAACTTAAACCAGGAAGGGGTCTGGCTCAGACACTGCATAAACCGGTTTGACCAAATCAGTTCAGTCTGATACTACATTCAACCATGTTTATGTTAAACCAGTTTGAGCCATTTTGAAACTGGTTTATGTGCACTGAATTTATGCTTTATTACAGGTTTAAATCAGTTTCTGATTGCTTAAACTGGTTTATATATAATGTCTGTCCCTAGCCTTGAGGCTCACTGATGGTCAATGAGAACTGAACACCTCATCTGTACCTGAAGCAGGAATGAAACTTAGGCAAAAATTTCATTGAGTTTGATCTTAGGTTTCCCACATTTACTTCAATACCTTTCATGGAAATCATTACTTTCCATGAGTCTTCCTTTTGTCAAGTGTATGGTTTCTATTATTACCCCAATTCCCAATGCATAAACCTACATTTCCCTCCCTAATTAAGCATACATGATAGCTCCTCCCCCTGATATTTCTCATTTTCCCAGGTACCTATTATTTCTTTCTGCTCTATTTGCAACTTCTCATTAGCAAATTTCCTTTGCAAAATCCATTGCCAATGCTTATTTCATCTTTCTGATCATCAAGGCTTATACTTGACCTTTTTCCATGCTCTGATGCCTCAGTTAAACTACATTAACTTCCGTATTGTTCTCCTGCTCCCAAAGGAAATAGATTTCTTCCAAGTCTTTTACTTCCCTATCCCTTGGGCAACTACCAGCTTTACTGGCTCATGTGTTGGGGAGGTGGGTTCAAGTCAAAGTTCTGCCTTCTCCCTGCCTTTATGCTTGGGGTAAGAGGGAGAACAGAGGGGAAAGAGAGCTCAAGGCATATGTCCCTTTCTGTCTCCACTGTGGTCCAGTGAAGGTGTAGGGAATACCAGTGAGACTATGCACAGGCAGAGGTGTGTTCAGAAGTCTTACTTCCCCTTAACTCCTATGTGTGTAACTGTATCACATTACAATATGGTGCTAAATGCTAAAATCAGTGAGACTACTTATGTGAGGAAAGATGTACTGGACTACAAATTTTTGCAAGACTGGATCCGTAGACTGGATGCAACCATTTTCCCTCCAGTACTTCAGATGGTCCTTTGTGATATCTTCAGTTCAGTACTATTTATCATTTCATTTTGTTTATAAAGGTTTACCTGATTTCAAAGCCACACAATAACATTTTTATCTTAGTTTAAATTCAAGAGCAAGATTTCATGAGATACTGTATTAAGTGCTTACTTCTGCAGATTGCCCTTCATCCTCTTTTATAATTTTGTTAGTCTAACAAAAAGAAAAAAGAAGAAAAAAAATCACATTTGCTTTATATATACACACACACATCTACATATACACACAATAAATACTGCATTTAGCTCTTCTATCCTGTAGATATTCTGAGATGATATTTTAAATCTCTCATTTTTATCGCAATGCTTAAATTGAGTAATCTTAACGTAATCTCAAAGGCTGCTGAAAGATGTGGAAAAAACAAACAAACCCAGCGCTTTACTGGAAGGGGAACTGTGTCAGTTTGACCCGGCTTCCAGTGACCTGATTCAATCAGCTATTAGATAAAAGTGAAAAAGCCCCACTGAAGCATGTGATCTATACAGATGTTGGGCAAACCAGGTCAAATTGATGCAGTTCCTCTTCTAGGCAAGTGCTGTACTTGGTGCGGGGGAACGCTGAGCTGAATGTAAAGTGCACCCCCCCCCAATCTGTCAGCAGCCTTAATACTTATTATTTATTATTTTAATTTCATATAAATTGAGGTAGAAATTAATTAGACTCATGTATTGAAAACTGCCAGGATTATTTCTCTGCCCTTTTGATTTTGACTGGTTCTTCCAGTACCTCTCTATTATTTCATGTTTCAAAACTTGTCATTATACCATGTATAATCTAGCCTTTAGTCACAATTCTGTAGATTCATAAAGGCTATAACTTTCCCAAAAAAATGAAAGCATTGCATTTTTCTAGCATGTACAGTTCACTCATACCTGCAGTGGAGACACTGATCCAACACCAGCAGCTGTACATATATCAGGGCCTAGAATAATCAAAATATATGATGACATCTTATTGTTTATGTTTTGTTTGAAAACTGTATTATTGTAATGGCTAGCTATTGTATTTTACATGAAAATTTGGGAAACAATACCAAAAGCACAACACTGAAAATTTGCTATTTAAGCATTAAAATCCATATAATTGTAGTTTGGGGAGAAAATGCAAAGTCCATTTGCCCATTCAGCTCCAAACACAGTCAGAGAAAGGGCATTAAATATTACACTAAAGCTCCACAATTGGTAAAGACAATATGTTACAGACATAAAATGAAAGACTATAAAATAGAATAAACTTTTCTTAATTTAATGTGGCCATTCTTGAGCTTTGGCATTATCAAGAAGACTGTGTTTTTAATTTATGAATACTACCTACTTCTCAATGGAAGGAAATGTATTTTGGCTTTGTAAGAAAAATATACATAGGATTTTACCTGCCGGGACTGGAAGAGTGAGTGAGTTGTTCCGAGACGATACAGGTGAAACTCTTGGACTACATGTGGGGGAAACCGCTTCATTAAAATGAAAAAACAAAAACTTATTTAATAATTCTTGCAATTAGCTCATATTTCTTAGTCTTTCATTCAGATAAAAGAAAACAAATAATGCTATAGTGCTATAATCAATAGATGGCAACATTCTTGGCCAGAGCATTTTCAAGTCTTAACAAATTATTTTGGTTTACTACAATGTATTAGAGCAGTGGCTCTCAACCTTTTGGTTCCATGGGCCAGATGAGTAGTATGGGGCTGGTCTGCAGAGCAGATTAGATCCTGAGGCCTCGTACCACCCTGCCCCGGGTGCTGGGACTGGGTTCCAGGACCCCAGCACTGCCCCTTCCTGCCCCCACAAACTGGGCTTGGGTCCCAGGGACCCAGTACCCCTCCCTCCCAAACTTTGCTTGAAAGAATTTGGTCTCAGAAGTCCAGTGCTGCTGCCACTTCCCACCTTTCATGTGCCAGGACCCAGCTGCACTCCCTCCCAGCCCTCCACACTAAGATTGGGACCTAGGGTCTGGCACAGCCCCTGTCCAGTCTTGCACAGTGTAATTGGGTGCTGGATCCCATGCACAGGGCTTGGGGTTTATCATGGGTTTGGAGATTTGGCAGCCTCCAAATTTCTAGAACTATGGATAAGCCCACAGGCCAGATGACATGGTGCCCTGGGCTGGATCTGGCCCTTGGGGTGAAAGTTGAGCACCCATGTATTAGGGGAACAGAAGATAGTATTCTTAAAAAAATCAAAGCAATTGCCAAACAAATTATTAAGAGGGCTATATATCACTCCCAAATCCTAATTTTCTAGTGGACTGTCTGGTACAAAATCCTTACTTTGTCTTCAGAAGGGCTCCACTGCAACTCAGAGAAAGAAAAGTGGATGTGGATATACATGAAGAAAGGACTAACTTTTATCAGTATACTGAAAACAGATAAACCTCCTAGGGTGCTTACACAAGTTACATTTTTTTTTTGAGAGATAAGGCCCCTGAAAGTGCTCTACAGCCATGATATAACATGTTCATGGCTGCCTAGCAATTTAAAAAAGGCTAATCATGCAAAAACATAACTCTCTTTAAATCAACTGGTGGCACTCTAGAGCAGAACCCCTTAGGGAACTTCTGTTCAGGTTCCCCGTGAGGGTTAAGCATGGATGATTCTGCCTACATCCCATGTGCCTTTGCTGCCCAGCCCTGCCCCCAGAGCTGTCACAGAAAGGAAACAGTGCAGCAGCGGAGGGAAGGGGATGGGTAGGGGATTAGGGTGAGGGGGGTTCTCCCCACCCCCCAGCTCTGGCCATGGCAAACGAGAGCCAGCAGCTGCGTGCTGCTGTTGTCAAGGGGCCTGGGTAGGGGGTGGGGGAAAGGGTCTGGCTCAGCTCCCCCCAGTATGCCAGATGAGGCAAATCGGTGGGACGGTGGGGCTGTGAGGCAGTACAGATCCATTTGGCAGCCTCCTGGGTGGCTGCTAGAGTGCCCCCCACTCAACAGGTGAATGTCTATTGGGTTCAGTACGTCTCTAACTCATGATACTTTATGTAAACGAGTGTCTATCTTAGTGGAAGGGAGCATCAAGCAGCTTTTGCCATCCTTAGGAATGCCTTGTAATTGCTTGTAGTTTACCTACTATTTGTGTTTGAAGGCCTGGAAGAATGTTTTGTGTTAAGGTATATTTCGTTAGCCTCATTGTGATACAGCAGTTTTTTTAAAACAAAGCTTTTTCCAAACACCAAGACATAAGTAGAATCAGGTTCATGGAAACAAATTGTTAAACAGCAGCTATAATAAAGGATTCAGTGTTAAAAGAAAAAAGGTCTAAAGAGTAATTATGGAATGAGGATAAGGAATATAAGAAATAGAAAAATGAAACAAAGTAAACTGGTGAAAACATGGTTGCAATGCATTATAAATTATCAGAAAACAATTTTGTAAAGAAAGATTTAGAAGACTTTTTCCTCAGAAAGCTTGAGAACAATTCTAAAATAGAAACTTTTGTTACTAATTGGCATTATATGGTGAAATGATCATCTTAACTTTGTTTCAAGTTAAAATGGCATTTAAAATTTTTTTTTGATATGCTTTAAATAGGAAAAATAGTTTAGTATAGAACACGTCTACATTTTTTCTGCTTAAATATCAGAACTATTAACTGCCCAGCCCAGCCCTGCCCCCAGGCAAATTAATTAATTTAAATTAATTTTGACACTGTCTCTCACCCTGTTCTCATTAACAAACTGGGGGACTGTGGTGTTGACACCTACACAGTCAATTGTGTTGCCAACTGGCTGGAGGGCGGCACCCAGAGGGTGGTGGTGGATTGGTCATTTTCAACCTGGAAGGACGTGGGCAGTGGGGTTCCGCAGGGCTCAGGCCTCGGGCCCGCACTGTTCAACATCTTCATCAGTGACTTGGACGAGGGGGTAAAAAGCACCTGTTCAAATTTGCTGATGACATTAAAATGCGGGGGGATGTGGGGACGCTGGAAGGGAGGAATAGGCTACAATTGGACCTAGACAGGTTACAGGGGTGGGCAGATGAGAATAGGATGGGATTCAACACAGACAAGTGCAAGGTGATGCACCTGGGGAGGAACAACCAGCACCATACCTACAGGCTGGGGAACTCCCTTCTCGTCAGTACAGAGGCAGAAAAGGATCTTGGGGTCATCATTGATGCCAAGATGAACATAGGCCGGCAGTGTGGGGAGGCAGTCAGGAAGGCCAACTGCACCTTGTCATGCATCCACAGATGCATCTCAAGCAGGTCCAGGGAGGTGGTCCTCCCCCTCTATGCGGCACTGGTCAGGCCACAGCTGGAGTACTGCGTCCAGTTCTGGGCGCCACACTTCAAGAGGATGTGGACAACATGGAGAGGGTCCAGAGGAGGGCCACTCGCATGATCAGGGGGCAGCAGGGCAGGCCCTACGAGGAGAAGCTACGGGACCTGAACCTGTTCAGCCTCCACAAGAGAAGGCTGAGGGGGGATCTAGTGGCCTGTTACAAACTAGTCAGAGGAGAACAGCAGGTGTTGGGGGAGGCCCCGTTCCCACAAGCACTGCCAGGAGTGACCAGGAATAACGGTCACAAACTGGCAGAGGGTAGATTCAGGCTAGATATCAGGAGGCGCTACTTCACGGTCAGGGTGGCTAGGATCTGGAACCAACTTCCAAGAGAAGTGGTGCTGGCTCCTACCCTGGGGGTCTTTAAGAGGAGGCTAGATGTACACCTTGCTGGGGTCGTTTGACCCCAGTACTCTTTCCTGTCATGGCAGGGGGTAGGACTCGATGATCTGCTCAGGTCCCTTCCGACCCTAGAAACTATGAAACTATGAAAATTATTCACTTTTATGTAAATAAGCCCCAGAGAAAAATCACAATATTAATAAAAACTGATAGCTTCCCACAAAAGCTTTCCGTGTGCATAAATAAACAAACAAACAAGTAAATAAAATAAAATCCTTGGTAGAAAACTTTTCTGTACAAAACACTTTTTCTAGTTCTAAATGGAGCTAAATGGAAAGGACTTACACTAGCCTTTGAAGGGAGTCAGAAAGAGACTCTGATAACATCCTGAGGCAGATTACCAGTATATGCACAAAACCATTAACTGTGAATGCCCTGGTTGAAAATACATTTTTTATATCAGTAAACCTGTGAAATTTACAATACTAAATTATTTTCATAGTTGGCACTTACCTGTGGGAGACTCAGGAAAACTGCTTCTTGATTTTCTTCCTCTGCGCATTAGGAACCTCTCGCTCACTTTTTTTGCTTCTTCTAATAACTCAAGATTCTTCTTTTTATCTTCATCAGAGATTTTGACATCTGGCAGTTGATCATTTACCAGATCAATCACGTGGCCTGTGTTGTCTGGGTAGCAAAACACGTGAATTAGAATTCTAGTGTATTATCATGTCTCTAGATAATTCATGGCATTTAAAAAAAACAAACCAGTATTCCTCAAGCATTCTTACTGCACAGCTTAAATAGGTCTACAAGTGAGGAGTGACTTATATTTACTTAATATTCACATTTACTCTCACCTTGTACTGATATTGTCCTTCACCTTCCCCCCCAAATTAAGAGTCCAGTTTTGAAAGATACTCATAACACTGTGAAACAAAATATGTTGAGCTGAACATGCTCATCACAATGCAGGCCTCAGCCGCTAAACAGCAGCATTTTTATAAACCCAGATTTTCTATATACCTCTTCTGAGAATTGATTTCTAGTGCTCATTTTCTTAGTTTATGAAAATGAGAGTGGTACTATGCCAATCTCAGTGAGACTGTCAACATATCTGTTATAAAACTATTGTTTTCTTGAAGATTTCTGTATGCAAATTTTTTCAAGGCCAGAGTGCTCTTGATGCAGATATAAACACATACTTAAAACATGATTAGTTCCATTGAATGGTCTTCTGAGCTGGGCTCAGAGTTTTGCATTTGCAGTATTGGGTCTAAAATGAATGCAGTTGTAATTTTAGGGCACAGACAGAAGTTATATTTGTCATGCAATTGGCCCCATGAAAGCTCTCTACAGCTGCGCCATGACATGCACAGGTGCACAGTACTTTAAAAGTGGACAACTGCATGATAAATTAACTCATATCTAATGAGGGATCCGATGAAGGCACTCCAAAATAGAGCACATTAGGGAACTTGTGTTCCCTAGGGTCAATCTGTTAGCATGATTGAGGCTGGGCTAATGCAGCCCAGCTCTGCCCCCAGTGCTATCTGCAGGGGAGAGGGGGAGATACAACAGGTTTGCCCGGTCTGAGCTGGGGGTGGGTGAGGGGTGGATTGGAGCTCCCCACCTCATTCCCCTCTTTTCCTCCTGTCTTTTTGGGAATGAACCCCCCCACAAACACGCTGCACTGCTGTGGGTGAGCTGCCTCCCACACTAGAAGCAGTATAGCTACCTCTGTATAGTGCTTGAGACAGGATAAGCAAGCCTGCTTCTTTCTTTTTCATCTCCTTGTGACAAGATATTAACAGAATTTGCAGATTTATTGAAATCTGCCAGGCCTGCTAATCTTTTAGTAAGCCTGCTTGAGTGATAACAACAGTTAGTGCATACCCAAGCTAAGCCGTGGAGATGGCTACACTGTTCCAGTTTAGCAGGCAGCCCATTTGGAGCAGCCCAATGTATGTTACCATGCT
The DNA here is from genome assembly GCF_052110815.1 of Crocodylus siamensis. Lineage (NCBI taxonomy): Eukaryota > Metazoa > Chordata > Crocodylia > Crocodylidae > Crocodylus > Crocodylus siamensis. Next base: position 191,672,579 of record NC_143396.1, read on the forward strand.
AGCGTTACTGACTTAACATCAAAGCATGGCAGGCGAGGAAGCAGAGTGAGATTCTCAGGGGCTGGGGCAGTAGCCAGTCAAGATCAAAGCAGCAAATAGGGGGTATCACAGTGGCCCTTGGGCACCATTCTGTTACATTATTTAAACACATATGTGAAAACTAATGTGCATTAATGTATCTGACTCCCTAAGACTACCCAGCCTATATCAAATGTGGATGCCTTGTTAATGAAGACTAATCCACTAATCAAGATGCATCAAAGCACACAGCATCTGGGTACACATCCAAGTTGCAAGTCATTTAGTTTTTTTGTATTTTGAATGAATTGTTATTTTTGGGGGGGGGGGGGTTAAAAATTTTACCCCTGCCCCCAACTAGCCAAACACACATACAGCCTAAAAAAAGCTGATTTTTCACCAAACAGTACTTATTTCTCTCCAACAAATGGTGAGGATACCTGGGCTGGGTATCATTGCTGATATTATATGTTAAACTATATAGGGTATACTAGGGCTGTTAAGTAATTAAAACGTGATTGCAATTAGTTATGTGATTTAAATACAATAGTCACAATTAACTGTAATTTTAACTGCACAGCTAAAAACTCACTCCTATGCACAGAAATACTCAGTTATGCAACATTATGCAGATACTTTGTATGGTTGGAGGGTGGGTGTGGGGTGTGTGTGTGGGAGGGGATTTGTGAAGGTGTGGGGGGCCGTGGATGCATGTGTGGGGTTTGGAGCCCAGTCAGGGGGGCTCTTCGCATGCCCTACCAGGATGTAGGGTACTGTGGGTCAGGAGTAAGGGACAGCAGCAGGGCTGGGGGGGGGGGCGCTGTAGCTTGGAGTGAGGAGCAGGGGCAGGGCACAGGCATATCACTGTCCCTACAATCATATTATTCCCTCACAGGTGTCCTCTTTTTTGAAACTGGAAATATGGTAACCCTACAGGAATGCAGCCCAGCAGTGTGTAGAGCAGTGCCCAGCTGGTAAATCTGTGGAGGGGAAGGGGTAGAGGGGCAGATCAAGGCCCCCATGTGAGGGAGGGAGTGGGGCAGGGTCAGGGATAGGTTATGGGATGGAGCTGTGGAAGGTTCATCCAGGAGCACGGGGTGGTGGGGGGGAGGGTCAGTGGATCCCTGCTGATGCATGCCTCGGGAGGCATGTGGCCCCTAGATCTGTGCACGGGCAGAGGAGGGCTGCCTGCTGTGGACTGGGGCTCTGCAGCTTGCTGTCTTTGCCCCAGGAACTGCACGATGCCATGTTGTGCCTCCCACTGCTGGGCAGGCAGGGGCTGCATGGTGCAGCCATCATGTAGCTCCCAGGGCAAAGACAGCAAGATGGGTGCAGAGCCCCAGCTCACAGTGGACAGCCCACCTCTGCATAAATCCAGGGGGCATGTGCCCTCCATGCCTCCCACAGGGGTGTGCGCAGTGGTGGGGAGCCATGCCCCCGCATGCTCCTGGATAAGCCTCCCACAGCTCTGCCCTATGACCTGCCCAAGCCCCAGGACCCCACTCACCCTAGCCAGTACCTGCCCTCCTGTCCCATTCCCTCCCTCACCACAGGAGCCTTGATCTGTGCCCCCACCCCTCCCCTCCCACCCCTTCCTCTCCACAGACTTACCTGCTAGGTGCTTCTCTACAAGCCATAGGGCTGCATTCCTGGCTGTGTGCATGCTGTGGCTGCTCATGTCTGTGTGCATGTGCCCCCCCGCTCCTGCCGCCTTGCTGCAGCAGCCCAGAGCCTGTGCCCAAGCTGCCTTGCAGTCTTCTGCATTGCCACTGCTGCCCCGCTGGGTGACCCAGAGGTAGCAGTGGTGACAGTGGAGCAAAGCCCGGATGCCAGCTCCAAAACCATGTATGCAATTAATGCATTAAAATATTTAATGCAAGAACCAATTAACGTGTTAATTGCGCATGTTAATGGTGATTAATTTACAGCCCTTGTTACAACCGTTTTCTAGTCCATGAAGATCTTTTGGTATTTTACAGTTTAATCCAAGTAGTGCCATTCTTCACTTGTTTTCAGAAATATGACTACTTCTGACTTCATGCACAGAGTCCCTCTTTATCATATATTAGATGCTATATTTTTAAAACAATTCCATATTTTAAAAACAAATTATTTAAATAAGCTGGTAACTTTTTTTAATTTAACAAGGTTAATGTATTCATTATTTTAAGCTAACCTATAAAATTAACTGAACTAATCAAACTAAAGTTTTGCCAATAAAAATACAATTGGAAAGAAACACCTCACAGTACTTCATTATGTAACTTAATTTTATGTGAATTGTTTTTTCTGCTAAGTATTTGGGAAAAGATTTCTGAAGGTATTTTATCTGTAGTTTGTTTAGTACCACAAGTCTTCATTTATTTAGCTTTTTTTACTTTACTGTATTCAGGCTGGTAAACTCTCTGTACTTTGCACTTGCAAACAAAAATGTTGTTAATAGAGACAAGTTTAAAGCAATAATTTAGACACAAACCATCTCATGTTGATTGCATGCACATTAAGAGAGTGGGAATTTTGCCACTAGCTTCAGGTGCTTTCACCCCCAAACTTTGGCATAAACATAGCATAAGGACCAGATTTCATCACTATTACTTTCATCGAGTAAAACACTATTCTGCAGTAAGTATATGGAATTTATAGAGTAAATGGCACCATTTATAGAGTAAGGTAGTATGCATTGTGAGCAGAGGCAGTTTTTGTTTAAATGTCTAACCAAATACTATCATATTTCAACTGAATGTTTTGAATGACATCTGCTGATGAAATTTCTTATTCCATTTTACATTTTGTCGGTCTGACAACTAGACAGTATTATGCGTGCAACCATTTTCAAGCAGGCCCTCTCTAGCCTTGTAAACAAAGTTAGCTTTTTTCAGCTTTTATTACTATAGATTTCAGGGGTGAGGATATAGGTGCATTTAACTTAATGCATTCTTAAGATCATAATTCACTCTACCACATCCTCAATATTTCCTAGGTATACATGATATTCACTGTGTACAATGGATTGGGTAAGGAGGTGCAGGGTATACAGTCATTCTAATTTCCCCAGGCCATATCCTCAGCTGGTGCCAAAATAGTTGAAGTCAAAGGACTTTGTCAAGCCAGTGGAGGACCTCTCTCTCTCTCTCTCTTTACAATTTACTTGCACGAGTCACTTTTTGTTTCATGTAAACACCTATAGTTAAAATACATATACTGAAGTATTTCTTACCAATGGACGTCAGTGAGCTAACTGAACTCTTAGTGTGTCGATTAGAATGTCTCAGATGAGGACTATGAGGTCTGGGGCAAAACATCAAAACAAAACATGGCAGTAAGCAACAAGGAAAAATTGAAATGTAATGATCATATACATCTATTAGGTTTTTATAACATTTTATGCTTTTTAATCTACTGGCATGTCCTCTGGAAAGCACAATATGGAAATAAATAACTCCCTGAAAATATCACAGTTCAATATTTAATTAACTATTGCCTCAAATAACAAAATGAAGATAGGCTCAAGATGATAGACTGATGAGGTCTGTATTGATTTTCTCATATGATTGGATATAAAAATTATGGACAAGAGAATTTATATAAATTTTTAATGTTTTCTAATATCTGAGGTGAAACAGGTAAAAGCTCTCTCTCCACAACTTGAAAATTTCAAGTCAACTTTATTTAAAAACATTTTAAGTAGCAGTCTCCTTTCACTAAGGGCCAATCCAATTGAAATCAATAGAAAAACTCCCTTTAAGTTCAATGGGAGATGGGCTGGAGCCTAACATAAACGTGTTTATTTGCTGCATTTACTCTGCAAATTATTTTTATTTTGCTGCTGCACACGAGAGAAAAAAAAATCACAGAAACAGTGTATAGTAAAAATCATTCTAACCAATGGAAGTTTTGACTTTCATAAATAAACTGACACACAAACCTACTAAGATCTTTTGATTTTTCTACAAAAATGTGCCCCTTTTAGTTCAGTAGCATGATCTAAAACTGATGCAAATGTGACACATTGCAGAAAATATTTGTCTATGTTTATATAATAGTAAGTCTATTCTAAACTAAGTTTTTATGATTAAAAGTAGCATTTCTGAACATCCCCACATCATTTGTCAACCTGCCAGAAAATTATATCACTGGCAACAGGGGGAGCCTTCAGGATCAAATTTAAAGACATTCCTACTCAGAAAACCATCTCTGAACCCTCTCCATCTTTAGGAAGCTTGGATCCAAGTCTGATCTAAATAGGGCAATTCATCATGATGTTGAATTGAAACAGGTCTTGCACACTGGAGAAGTCCAAATCCAGAACTAAATGTTGGAAGCCTGTCTCAGTTAAACTCTATAAAACAGCTTGCACTGTATTTTAATAATACTTTTCTGATTATTTTTCCTCAATTTTGTTCCATCACACAGATCAGAGGCTTCAATACGTAACTGCCAGACAAGGTTCTTTGGGTAAATGTAATATTTTTTATTAGACCAACTAAATAGTTGGAAAAATTTTTCTTTGCAAGCTTTCAGGTACAGACACCCTTCTTCAGCAAAAGGGAGACTTTGTTGCTTCTTTGTGTGCTTGCAACTAAAATTTATACTTGATTGCTTCCACATCCATTGCTGAAAAACATTACACCACCTGTCTTGCTTGGCATGTTCCTTTTAGAACACTGCCCTAAACCACATTTAATTTATTGGCACTCACAAGAAAAAAAAAACCACTGTCTTTGCTTGAAAACAGATGTGGTTAGGCTATGGTGTTCCGAACTAAACAAAAAAGGTCCCCACACTAGAAAATCCAAAATACACCCTTGAGGTAATGCAACAAAGTCTGGACAATCTGCACACCAAAGAATTTAAAATGGAAAGGACCAGTTTAGGCAAACCATTTGTAAGAGAGATGCAAGGTTTATTTGTGATGGAATTTCCAAAGATCCGTTATATTAAAAATGCTTTTTAAGTTTTAGTAACTTTTCAGATCTTTTAATTTAATTCATATGCCTTCAATTTAATGTATGAATGCATAATTGAAAATTCTTCATGATTTCTTTGGCATATATATTTGATAACTTATATTTTCCAGATTTAATCTAACTTCCAATTTTGTTCATATTATCTTTTGTACTGAGCAAATTATTAAAGTTTGTGTCCGACTTTGAGGGTAGTCAAGTATAGGAACAGGCAGATGCTTGGCTGGGATACAACAATGTAGTGTCCATGTGTGTCTACATGTGACCAGCAGCTACTTTGTCACCATGGTGCACTCCCCCGTTATAGCGCGCCACTATGGTGAAGTAGCTGCTAAAAATAACCATGCATCATGCGTATGGTGCAGTATGAGTGGTTACTGCACCATACTGAAGTACAGCACAGTAACAACATCGCCATAGGGCAATGTGTAGACGCGCCCATATTGAGCAAGGATATTAGTTTCCAACACACTCCATCCTAAACCTACTGGCCAAAGCAACCTTTGCTCATGAGGCCCCACTGCGATTATTTGCATAAGGTAAGACTGCTCTCAAGAGAAGTGGCAGAATTGTATCCAAATTATGCAAAACATCCAGTTTTAATATATTTTAAAATATAATTTTGTGTTCAAATTTAAATTATGCTGTCCTTAAAGAATAACTCAAATGCACTCAATCTTGTTCCCTTTATTCAGGTCAAATTTTAACCAAATTTCATGAGATTATTTTCTCAATTGGGCCTACACATTAAAAAAAAACCCTTTTGATACTAATTACTCTCTCTCCACACTACCCACTTCTGACATGAAAAGGGCACACATGCAAAAATAACATAGGTTACAGATTAAAAAACAAAAGGCCAATTACTTTAAAATAATACTTTAAAATAATATACTACAAAGATTGATAACACATATTATATAGTACCTGTTAACTAGATTTTTATCAATTTCTACCTCTGAAGTAACAGCATTCTCTGGAAGGACAATAGAAGGTCTACTGCATGTTGTGCCTTCAACAGTAGCATCCTGAATGGTTTATGACAAATATAAAAATGTAGTTAAACAAAAATTCAAAACACTAAAAACTGATACCATATGTGGAATATTAAAAATACTTCTGTATTAAGTTATGAACAGACAGCAGGTATATTCCAACTATGGGGGCTAATTCTTCTGTGATATAATAGGCTATAAATCTGATCCCTAACTTTAGGTATTTAAGAGAAATAACTACACAGTGACATCCTTGTTTTTACATAAGAGGCTTGATGTTGGTAGCATTTGCACAGGTTACATTCAATTATAATCTAGCTTCTATAGAGACTATGATCAGACCCACAGAAATGACATTTCTAGTAACCAGATTTTTCTATGAAGAACTTCTACAAAATTAATAAATGCTACATGTATGTAACAAGGTGGGGGAGGGGGAACAGATAATTTAAAATAACAGTAATATTATCTATGACACTCCAACTAACAAGAGTTTGTGTCCAACCTCTGATGTACAATATTAAGTAAGTATGTTAGAATATAATAACTATTACATTTATTACAGTGTTTGCTTCTATTTTTAGAGATGCCTTTTAATGTTGTATCTAGGTTTTATAAAAACCCAGTATTCTAAAATACAATGCAATTTAAAAATATATATATTTATACAGGATAAGCACTGAAGATCAAATAATTTTTAAAGTCTTATACAATGTATGAGAGATGTGAGCTTACTGGGTGTGGATTTTAATGACAACATCCGATATTTAAATGTGCAAACTAGCATTTGTGCATAAAAATGAAGGTTTCTGAATACAGCATGAATTGCCCCTTCAAAAGTGTGTGCACAAAAAAAATTAAAACAAACAAACAAAAATCACAGAAAACGGTCATTTTCCTGATGACAACAATCTGACGTTGGCTTTTAGCTATACAAAAATTCTGCATTAGGGGAAAAAAAATCCTTGTCAGACTTGCAGAGAATTACATCCAAGAGGAGCATGTCATAATAAAATTTGTATGATCAACTGCCAATAATCAGAAGCCTATTGACAATTTTCAAGAAAAATCTTTAGATTTAAGGCTGTCCAAATCTATTAAAGAAAGAAGACCAGGGATATTTCTGGATATGGAATATGTATTAAAATAAATGGAAATGTATAATCTCTCTTCAGCAGACATATGTGTGTGTGTGTGTGTGTGTGTGTGTGTGTGTGTACACACACACACACACCAATTTTACACCATATTTTTGGTCTGTGTATTAACAATTAACAATAAATTAGGTTGAAGCTTGAGAGCCTATTAATATAGAAAGTGAAAATTCATGACACAATGCTAGACAGTTTCTGTTCGTCTTTAATTTGAAAATGTTTCTTTGCATATTACAGATAATGGCACTGCACTTGTGAGAAGGACTTAGAAAAGATACCTCAGATACTAGGACTAGGGGTGTCAAAACTCCCAGCTCACTTGGTACATGAATCTAGCCCTATAGCAGATTCAAATCCTGTAGGAAGAAAGTTTTTACTTTAAAAAAAATGTAAATAGGATAATTCAACTTGTAAGCAACCCCAGAGAGCAAGAGCAGAAACAGCACAAATCTTAAAAGTGTCCATCATCTTTCTAACTGTGTGATGCTGAATACACATTCACTTCACTGTATAATGCAGTAGTCTCCAACCTGTTTGGGTAGATCACTTTTTGAATTAAAAAGCAACAGAAGATCTACTGTGCACCACCATCCCCCCACTCCCCACTCCCTGCAGGTCAGTCTCTGGGGAGGGAACAGAGGGCAAATTGAGGCAGAGGGAGAAAAAATTATTTGGGAGTGTGCACCCCACCACAGCAGGTAGGTCTGTGGGGGAAGTGGGGAATGGCTGGGGGGGGGGGGGTGTGCAGACTGAGGCCCCAGCAGGGAGGGAGGGGGCTGGGCACAGGCAGGAACAGGGCCTGGGGGGAGTGGGGCCCTGGCCGGGCAGGGTAGTGGGACAAGTGGAAGGCTGGGGGGGCACATGCCCCCCAGGTCTCTGCTTGTTCCTCCCCAGCCCCTGCTCCTGCCAGTGTCCCGCTCCCTCCCTCACTGCTGGGGCCTTGATCTGCCCCTCTCCCAGCGGTGAATGAGGGCGTGAGGCAGGAGCAGACCTTGCACAGGGGGAGGGTACATGATGGTGCTGTGAGTGGCTCATCCAGGGGGCGTGGGGAGGGCGGCATGCAGCCAGGGAGAGCATGGGGGCATGTGCCCCCAGATCTGCACATGGGGCGAGGCAGGCTGGGTCAGCGTCGGGCTTTTACTGGCAGGGGCTGGGCCATGCTGTGCTTGGGGTGGGCAGCGGCAGGGGCGGCACTGGGAGCAGGCCTTTGGTGGGGACTGCAGGCACCTGAAAATTTGTCATAGCCCTCTGACCCCCTCCCAGTGCTGCTGCTGCCTGCCTTGAGTGCAGCGCAGCCCAGGCCCACCAGTGAGAGCCTGGTGCTGCTTCCCAGCCCCAGCCTGCAGGAGCAGCCTGCCCTCTCCACTGCACAGATCCTAGGCACACAGCCCCCATGCCCTCAGGATGAAGGGGTGAAGGGAGGGGAAGACTGCGCTGGGCTCTTCCTGGCAGGGGCTGTGCTGTGCTGCACTTGGGGTTGTTGGTGGTGGCACTACAGCAAATTTTTGGGTGCCTGCAGCCCCTCCGTAGCCCCGCTCCCAGTGCCGTCGCCACCTGGCCTGAGCACAGAATGGACCAGCCTCTGCCAGGAAGAGCCTGGTGTCACCTCAGTCCCAGCTCATCCTGCCCCACCCTGCATGCAGTTCTAGGAGCACACACCCCCATGCCATCCCATGCTGTGTGCCCCCCTTCCCATGCCCCTCAGACGAGCCACTTACAGCTCTGTCCTGCAGGCTGCCCAGGCTGTGCAGGGCTTGCCCCTACCCCACTCACTGTTACAGCTGCCCTGCAGTGTGGGGAGGACATGCCCCCCCATCTATGCTTGGCAGAGGCAACTACCTTCACAGGCTGGGCTTTGCACCACAAGGCCCACTGCAGCTGGCCTGGGAGCAGCTCAATGCCATGTGTGTCCCACTGCTGGGCTGAGCCTCATCCCCTCCCCACCTGGTGTCGGGATGTTCCTGGGCCAGCCGTAGTGGGGCTTGGGGCCAACGCCCAGCCCACAATGGCAGCCGCCTCTGCCATGCACACATGGAGGGGGCACGTGCTCCATAGGGCCTCTGCTGGGGTGTGCACAGTGGCAGGAGCCCCCCGCACCCCTGGATGAGCCACATGGGCTCGATCCTCCCACCACCTATCTGGCCAGTGACCCACTCACCTTACCCCTGCTCCTGCCTATGCTGCACTCTGTCCCTCACTGAGGTGGCCTTGATCTGGCTCTTGCCCCTTCCCTCCCCAAAAGACCAACTCACTGGGCTGGGTGGGGGGCCCATGTGTATGCATGCACGCACACACTCAGCACCCCCAGCCTCAGATCAACTGCAAGAGGCTCTACGATTGACCACTGGTATCCTTAAGGGTTACATATGACATCTTCACTTACACTGAGTTACACCTTTACAAGTATTTTAATTAATTTAATTTATATTAATTTTAATACTTTACTAAGTACAGACGGTCAAAAAGCCTGAGGCTCAACCGGTTCAATTGTTGCAGGTTAGTCTAAGCTGCGTAGATTGAACTGATAAGGAAATGAACACACATTCACCTTTGATTCCAGAAATGCAACCACATGCCTGCAGTGACCCAGGCCAGAAGCCAGGGGCGGGGGAAGGAGGAACATTTCCCTGCTCAGCTGAAGCAGGCAACTTGGGCCAAGGCTAGCCTGCCCACCCTGCAAGGTGTGGGGAGTGGGGGGTATGGGGGAGGTGCAAGATATCCTGGGATGCTGCAGGGGGATGCTCAGAGGAGTTAGTTTGAATCTTGAGGGGATCTAGGACAGAAGTTTAATAAACCAGTTTAACCTAACCTAAATCAGTTAAATTCAATAAAACCATTCAGGTTTATTTCAAACTGGTTTTGGCCATTTTGAAAGTGGTTTATGTGAATCAATTTCTGTTGTGTTACACATTTGAATGAGTTTCCTATCACTTATACCAGTTTGTGGGTAATTTCTGTCCCTAGCCCAAGTACATCAAATGATTTTAAAAGGGGTAGCTGTAGTGTAAAACATTACATGAATAAGTGCATCACCATCACCCCAGCTGATACTTAAAGAGTGTATTTAAAATCCACCTTTGTGTAAAATCCCCACTTATCTGCTTGAGATCTGCTGTAAACTGAGGGGAACACATAGCTACAATCTTATAACTTTGGTTTGAGAACCATACTTAAAAGCATTATGAAATCCTCTCACTGATATAATCCTGACAATTCTAATCTAGAAAATATGAGAACATATTAAAGTAACCTTATTCCACTATTTTTAGCACCTGTACATTTGTATAGTCTTTACCCATGCTCTACACTGGAGAGCTCTCTGGAGTGCAGCAACACTGGAGAGTAGCAAACAGTTGAGAAATGGAGACTGAAGGTACAGAGGCCATGAATGGATGTGCTGTTTGGAGCCCTCCAAGTGCCTTTGAAATCTTCCAAGCAGTGAGGGTGCAAACATACACTGCTGAAAGAACACTTCAGAAATTACCCTTATAAAAAAAGAGGGACACATTTGAAGCCAGTAACATAACTGAGGGAGAATGACCAGGGCAGCAGCCCCAGATGCAATCTTCATTGGGGGTGGTGGACTGCAAAAATAGCTGCCTACACTGCTACCAGTGGTACTGAACTAGCTGGTGTTGCCCCATGTGTCACATCTGCCCCAGGTGTGGAGCTGTCTTGCCACAGCTCTGTTTGAAGTGCTTCATTTTGAAATGCTTTCTGAAATATCTGTACCCTCAAGAGATCCTCCAGCATCCCACAATGTTCCCTCTTCTCCTAATGAGTGCCCCCTCCTATGTACGTAGCTGTACTTAGGAACCTTCAGAGGATAAAACCTCTGGATTTGTGCTCTCCAGCTCCCTTGCACATTGCCGCACGAGTTGCAATGCTCCAAAATGCATGCTTGTCCATAGAGGCAGCTTCCTGCAAATAACCATTAATGATGGTGTGTGAAGTATCAAGTTAGAATTAGGATCTATGGGTGCCTCATATAATGAAAAATATATTTTTCCCCATATTTATAATGCATTGTCAACTACACCATGAAGTCACACGAAGCACCATTCATATACTATTGAAAGATTATTTTTACTTTTGCTTAATTGGACAGTCAGAATTGTGAATCATTCAAAAATAACGATGAGATGTAATGTCAAATTAGCAAAAATTGTATCACGTGACATTTTTTGAAATCTAAAATCGCTTCCACATTGAAAATAGTTTTCCTGAAGGAAACATACAATAGACATGATAATAAACATACAAGCACAGATAAATACAACTTAGATTAAGTATTTCTTTGTATTCAGATTACACTGGTAGCTACTGAAAAAATATGCTCGTCCTGTTATTAGTTCCCTGGACAAGCATCTTAATGTTTGATTTTGTTTCTCCATTTGTGAAAGTGAAGCGGCACCTTCCTCCATTGCTGGGAAGTTGCAAAGCTTTGTTGATTAATGTTTGTGACATGCTTGGAAAATATAAAACCATTATATAAATGCTAATTATTGTTATATGCTAGTCAAATATAAAAAGGGAAGAATGGAAGAACTCATCACATGTTTTAAATATGTCATAAGCAAATTAATTTTTCTGGTAATCCTGAAGTTTGAAAACAGTTAACAGAAAATGATACTGTAAAAGTGCAGGCTCATTTTAGAACTGGCAAACAGATTTATTTTTATTTTTGAGAAAAGTGATTCAAGTGGAGAATTGTGTTCTCTTATAGTACTCATATTTATAGGTAGAGTCAAAGCTGCTCAGAAGTGACTTGGTACTGCCCCATATCTATCCTGAAGGGAAAAAGCCTCTTAAGGTATAGAATAATTTGTTCTCTCTTCTCTAATTGCCAATAGAAATAGTTAGAAAAACAATCTGAGGGGATTTCTGTCATGGAGATACTGACAAGCACTGGATAAATAAAGACACTTACCATGATCTCACCTCCAATTCTTAATTTAAAGGTGGCTATAACACTAGCTCTTGTATGTTACATTTATGTATAATTATATTTAAGTCCAAATTTTCCCTGAGTTACATTCCAATAACTGATGTCCTAACCCATGGGAGACTTAACCATAACTTCAGCTGGCACTGGATTAGGTAGAGTTTGGCCCTCAGTGCCTTTAGAGGCTTTTAAAGTAACTATGTGGTGGCAGAGATCCATAAATACTCTTGTACTCAGATTGGCTCCTACTTGAAATTGCATTGGTTCCCAATTGTCCACAATTTTATTAAGTTATTACAAAATGTCTGTGACTATCCCCAGCTTGGTTTAAATTTTACAAATTTACTAGTGTCTACTCAAAAGGCAAAGTAAATGAAAGCTCTCCTGGTTTACATTTTCAGAAAAAGTGGTATGTAGTTGCAGTGAGTAAAAAATGCTCATGCTCTATTCAAAATAAAATAAAAGCTTTTGATATGTAAGTTAAAAAGGTAAACAATTCATTTGAAGCAGGAGAAAATAGTTTTAATGAAATCACTTAACCTCAGTTAGAAAAGTTAAACAAGTATGTAAATCATGCCATGAAGTAACTAATCAAATAATTACCAACTACTAGAAGGGAATAAATATACAGTATGATGATCTCAGAAATTCTCAGGTTGTTAACAATTAATTTTGACCTACCACTTACGAATTTAAGTATTTTTCACCACTTGTCACATTTTATTTCAACTGAATACATAAATTCCTTTAATAAATACAAAAGAATATGTAATTGTTTTAAATGGTATAAGACTAACTAATATGTCATTATTGCAACTGAACCTACATAGTCATCTCCATCCCAAGCCATGTATAATTAAAATCAAGAAGACAAAAGCAAACAAATTCAATTTTAGTAGATAATTCCATGTTAAGTTCATAATTACTTACTGCAATGTACTCCAAGTATTTGACTTGCTGGTAAATAAGAAATTAAAAACAACCCATCCGTCTATTTTTCCTACACAACTTCACATTTTTGAACTTGGGGAGCAAGAAGTTCAAAGAACAAAAAAAAAAATCTTTAAAATATGTCAAATTTTAAACTTAAAGAAAATATTCCTTGAATATTTGGAAAAATAAAGCTTAATGTTTCAAAACCCTATCTAACATAATGTAAGACTGCAAATACAATACTGGTTTTTTTTTATTACTGTGATATTACAGAAGATTATTTATGAATATCATGAAGCAGCTGAGTCCAAAAAAAGAAAAAAAATCAATTGCCAAGTCTAAGTCTACTCGCATTGCAGTTGATGGCAAAATTGCAGTTGACTTTGATATGAGGGGGTTCACACTTCCTGAACTGGCAATCATAGGATTACCAAAGGACAAAAACTGTTGAACTATGTAAGGACAGCAGCCCAGAATTTAAAAAAAAAGAGTGTCTAAAGTTAGCCTTTAAATTCCAGATTTAGAAATGAAAATAAATTGTTTGTTTTTTCAAATGTTACTGAAGTCAAAGCTAGGCTACTTTAACATTCTTCGCATCCATTATTCAGACAGAACAACACTGACAAATGTACAAGAAGGTCTGCCCTGAATTACACAATGCTTTCAGCAGTTCCTCACGCCTAGTAGAGAGTGTGATGCGACTGCTGCTGCAGCAATGCACCCTTTAATGCCAGGGCAAAATCCATGCCCTGTTTGCCTGTCCAAGTATGTTGTCTAGTGTAATATCTCATGGAGCCCTTTGTGGTCTGAAATATCATTAATCTTTAAAGGTAATCCTTGTATTCAAGTGAACACTGTAAATTTCAACTGTCACTGGATTCTGAAATGATAGTTCAAGCTGGAAGCTCTGCACTCGCTCTCAGTTGTGTATCTGTGAAAGGACTGGCCACAATGAGGTCATTTCATAATAGTCTCTATATCCTACCTTTCTAACATAAACAACCTCTTAAATGTAACTGCTCATAAACTTCTTCAGTGAGGATTTATGTGGTGTTGCTACTTTGAAATACATTGTATGAATTCTCTTCTTCTTCCTTCAAGCCAGAAAATTCACCCGCTTGTAAAATTAAACAAAACACTTCAAATGTATTGAAATAAACTTTCCAGCCAGCCACAACCTAAGAAAATGCATAGTATACTAGCTGCACAATTTTCTTGTTCCCTAGTTCACCACCCTCTTTATGATGCACCCCACCTATCCTCTTTCTCAGGAAGTTGCGACAGGAACAATGGTACTAACAGAATATTTCAGAAGGAAAATTAACTTCATCCTTTGTCCATTTAGAGGTTTTGTCTCAAGCTATACATAAATATGAATTATGAAGGTCAAAGAACATTTTATTGTTGCGGTACTTTTCCACCGCTTATGCTTATGTAACCAGAATCAAGGAAAAAAAGGAGAACTGATTTAAAATGTACTCTGAAAACCATAGAAATGTAAGCATATTTACATGTCAGAAAGGAAACATATGATCATTTATAATGGTGATAAAATATACTGCACCAGGTATGATATTTCATCAAAAAAAACTATGTTAAAAGAACATTTTTAAGGTTGCAAAGTGAAGCACTAAAAAAAGTTAAGAAATTCTAGACATAAGCTTCCCTGTGCAACCTTTATTTTGTACCCCCTGTATATATGCTTTATGATACATTCTTTAATCACTTGATTGCATACAATTTTTTCACCCTGCTCTGAGGAATTACACCAGCTGTGCCCTGAATGAGGCTGTAGCATATAGGACTTCATATCTATTGCATAAACTGGAGGGTATATTCACTCATCCCTCCCTTGTAATGCCTTAAATCTAGTTCTTGTCCCCCACTGCATTGAAGCTAGATTGTTTTGTATTCCAGGCAGCCTGAGTGCCAGCAGGGAGACACTAAGAACATGAGTAACAGGTTCCCTACATTTATTTCTGGTTCCACCCTAGCTTGCAACAGCAATTATAAGGAAAACTGGTTTTGCCACACGCTTGCTTGTTCTGTGGTGATGACACAGTCACATTCCAGTCCCAGGCAGGGAGGTGGGATGGGATGGAACATACTCCGTTGCTCTGCGGGACAGACATACAGTCCAGTCAGTACTAACTAGGAGATGTAAGAGGCATGGTCAGTGAGGACAGACCCTTTAGAGATTTTAGCTGTTAAGCTCCAACAAGCCTTTACTGAACATATATGAACTTGAATTTTTTAAAGGCTTATAAACTTGGATTTTCTCTTGGACAGCAAAAGGCAAATATTTGCTAAAATGGTTATATCCCTGCCAAATTTCAAAGCCCTACTTCAAAATATGCGAGAGCTTTCCAAACAAAAGATCGCATCACTTTTTTTTCCACGTAGAAAAAACAAGCTTTGTTCTTGGAAGTGCCTAAAGCTCCTTGGCTAAATTCCACCCCCCCAATTGGTCTGAGGCAGATACTCAGTCTAGAAGATTTCAGCCTAACTTAAAGTTTGGCAAAGTTATAAGAAACTGAAAATAAGGAGCGCCTACATGCTGCCCTATGATGATGTAGTGATGCGCTATGTCACCATACAGTTGCTACGGTGATGTAGCTATCATGTGCATCTATATATGAGCACCTGCTATATTGCTGTAGTGGCACGCTCTCCATTTATAGCACACCGCTATGGTGACATAGCAGCAAAATTTAACCATGTGCTAAATGCACAGTGCAGTAATTGCCTGTACTGCGCTATGCTTTAGTACTTCCAAATGGAAGTATGGCACTGTAGTAACGTCACCATACAGCAATGTGTAAATGCATCCATAGTCTCAAAATGAGATGTATCATGTCAAAGTAACATGACCAGTAGTTGATGCTGTCAGCTCTGTTTATAATACATTATTACAGACTTGTTGGAATTATATCAATTCGTTCTCGCTTACGGTAAACCCCCCCCCACAAAACAAACAAACAAAAACAAACAAAAAAACCTGATGTGAATCGCATGCCCCCAAGAGTTTGCTCTCATATATCCTTGGTTATAAATTATAATCTAATTCTTAGTCTCCAGTCACTTATTGAAGATACAGAAATTGATTTCGTTCATTTTTCATACTAAAAAAGCTATGATGATTTTTGTTGTTTCAGGAGGTCAACTAATTCTATGGAAGTAAAAGAACTTTATAATGGAAATAGTTTAAAAGGGACATATCTTCAAAGTCAGAAAAAGCCTAACATTGGTTGTGTCAAGACAAATCATTCCATATACAGTATTCCAGTTCTGAACACTGATTTATCAAATGTTTAAAAAATATTTTAGGAGACAAGACATGTACTCAGACACCAATTTTGCACCTTCTACTTATGTCACATTCCTATTTGAGAGTTAAAGAGCTCTGTAGTAAGTTGAGGCCCTGACTGCTGTTGGTGAGTTATCACAGGTTTCAGTGATATGGTGGCTCATCATCCTAATGAGTCAGGATGTACCAAGAGAATGAAGAAATGGTATAGGATGGGGGGAATTGGGGGTCTTGGAATCCTGTTTGTGGCTTGTTTAGTGATTGTAAGTCACTCTGAGCTTTTTGGATAGGGAAGGATATAAATCTAATAAATAAACAAACAAATAACATTAGTCTGCTGGCAAGTAGACACTTAGCCAAAGCACTAGGGTGCAAGTGCCTAAGGGCTTGGGAGAAAAACTTCACAAATTTCTGCTCACTACTAGTCCTAAAATTGCTTATGTCAGATCTTCAAAGTCCTTGAGAGTTAGTTTATCTCCTTACCCAGTCAAATCCACAGGAATTTTGCATTTAACTTCCCCAGCCAGAGAAGGAATGGCACAGCCCAATGCTTTGGGAAATCCTTCTTGATAGTGTTGCTTAGATTTGGCCAAGACAGAGTATACATACACACAAAAAAAATTCAAATGGAAACTCAGGTTTCCTTCCTCAAGATAAGGTGAAAAACCCAGTGCAACTTCCTGCATTAAAAAAATTATTTAAATATTCTGAGAAAGAGAGTCTGTTAAAAAGTCTATGTTGGGTAATATTTGTCCATCATTTGTCAGAGCTTAGGGTAGAGGGAGGTATATCTCCTCAAGGGAACAGACAGCAGGTGTTACTTTAGGACAGAGAGGTGAATAGAAGACTCCAAGATGGGACTCCATTGTCTAGTGCAGTGGGGGCCAACATTTTTGGCAGGCATGCCACACATTAGCCCTGTACCCTCCTGTGTGCCTCCCCTTCTTCTGCCCAGTCTGCTGTTCTGCTTTTTGCTTTCTGGACTTTGCTCCATGCCCAATTTGCTGCTTTGCTTTCTGCCCTATCTACTGCTATGCTACTTATCACCCTCACCCTAAAACAGAAATCTGTTGGTGCCTGTGCCACTTGTGGCACATATCATACATGTTAGCTACACCTGGTCTAGTCAGTACTTATATTATTACTGTTTAGTAGCAGAAAAGATGACAACTGCAAAAATAAAGTCAATTGATCACTAACTCTTGGTGATGCTTCCTCTTCAAATTCCCCTCATTTCGCCTCCCAGAAAGGAAGGGTGGCTTACTTAAAGGCCTCCTTCTATTGATATTATGAGAATTTTGCCTGCTAGAAAAATGCTGAACTATTTTATTACTAATTTGAACTACAGATTATTTTGTGGGATTCACCCTGCATTAAGACCCACCCATGGTGACGGTACATTCACACTCCTATTCTGGAACATCTCCCAGGTGTAATTCTTTTTTCAAATGTTGCTTTCAAAAGTTGCTTAAAATCTAACCCTGTTCTTTTATGAAATGACAGTCCTCTGAAAAGCAAGGTTTTTGCCAACAGAGATTTAAAAGCTATCAGTTAGCATAGTCTTCATTTCAAATGTATTTGTAACAGGATTGGATAATATTTTAAATTGATTTTTGGTACAGAAGGTTGACATGTTACACCAACCCAGTGTAACTAATGTTTCCAGCTGTATTCTTCCCATACAGATCCTCTTTTTGGTTTACCATGCCTAGCAAGATAATACCAAGTACTCAAATACAGTTTTCACATAAACGAGTAAAAATAATCTGCTCGACCTACTGTATGCTCCCAACTAACTGTTTGCTAAACTTACATCCAACTGAGCTGTTTATCTTAAACCAGGAAACTAACCCTTAGCACAATGTGGTATTTAGACAGAATGCATGACAAATCAATGCAGAGTTCACTGCTGACAATATTTTCCTATGATGTTAAAAGGAAAAGTAACGGATGTTTTTGTCCAAAGTGTAGAATACATTGTTCTAGAGTCCAGTGACAATGATAAGTTTTTAACTGAGAACATGCCAAATTGTAAATCCTCTCCACATTTTCACTAAGTTACATAAAACAGAATAATTGTCCTGGCTCTGATTTTGTAATTATATTCTATATATATATAGAACAGGATTATATAGGGCAGGATTTATTACATGCACACACACACACACACACACGTGTGTGTGTGCGCATGCACGGCATATTACACACACACACGTGGCACAGAATTATGTTATTTTATATTACATTCACCCTCACCCACACAAAGAGGGCCTTTTACTCAGGTGGATAATCACATTTCCTTCAGGATAGAATTAGATTTTTACTTAAATCACGTACTGATTAATTAAAAATATTTAATGGAACATACAAAATATTCAAAATATGCCATTTATTGGTTAACATTAGTATATGCAGCTACAGTTATAACATTGAATGGTTAAGTCTACATGTAGGACTGCAGAGCTGCAGACTTAAGTGCAGTCATATCTTAACTATCAGTAATTTTGTTATAAGCTGAGATACTATCACAATGAGAAAAGTTCAGATAAACACTATATATCAAAACAGATTTTCATCTTTTCTTACATGGATCAACCAAATAACATCTTCAGAATCAAGTTCCATATCTCTGAAAGAAACAGACTAATGCAGCTACAAAAAAATCCTTCCTTTTTGGTTAAACGCTATGTAGTGTATAACAATTTTACTCTGAAAATGCAATATACTTTTTATGCTATTGCAATTCCTTGCTACAAGAAAATGTATAGTACATTTATCTTTTAATAAGTCTTTTATACTCATGGTCTTTGGAAGAACATGACAAAGTATATTGTGGACAGTTTTGGAATAAATAACACAGAATTGTAAAACGATACTAATATGTTTCCAAAATAAACTGAAGACAGACTGAAAGTACCGTAACTTAATAAACTAGAGCTCTCATTCCTTATGCAAATAAAACATTTGATGCAATAAACAATAAGTACATCCATTGAAAGACTAAGCAGTTTCATCAGTTAATCAAAACCACTAATTCATAGCAGTAATCAGATATCAGTTTATAAACTTTTGAAAATATGCAAAGCAACAGGTCTCAGCCCCAGATCTGTGCAGCACAATATAATAGAATATATTTTTAAGATTGCTTACTTGGACTGGAGGAGAACTGGTGTGTTGTGCCTCTGCTGGTTGTCCCTCTTCTTCAGGTAGGGTTGGCATGGTGCGTGGTGTGAGACACGTTGGACTGCAATGTGGACTAAAAAGACCATGTACTGCTGGGAATGTCTGTTTCAAGTTAACCTCAAGGGATAAGCACTGAGAGGCCTTGTGATCCACAGACTAGGGTAGATGCCAAAAATACAAATCAAATCCATTTAAAAATCTATGTTCTAACACTGGGATCACTTTATAATAACAAACAGCAATAAGGTTTAAAATTAAAAATGATGTGCCTTCTTGTGTTATATTAACTAGATCTTTCAAGGTCAAGTATAACAGTCTAAGGCAGTTAAAAGAACAATCATCCTTATGTTGCTTGATTTTTTTGTGGTCTGTTTCATTGAGGTAATTTAGACTTTTTGCAACTGATTTAGTTGTGATTGTAAACTATGTTTTCAAAAAAACTTCTTAACAGACTACAGTGGATACTCAGAATATACCCTTCAATATGCAATTCAGATCTACTTTTTCAGAGCGTCATCTCAGCTCTTGTAAATTAAGCAAAATAAGAAATGAAAATCTCCATGGAGCAACATTGGCAGAATAGAAGGCAGTGCTCTTCCTCTGAGCAAATACTATAAAGGTCTACTCTGTATGAACCTGGCACATGAGATATACACACAAGACTTCAGGGAGTTCCATTCTTGATGTTAGAAGTGAACCCAACTCTTGCAAGGTTCTTTTAGGGCAGGGGCGTAACACTAATTTGGCCCAGATAACTGTGGTGGGACCAATCCATGGGCCAGATGAACAATGTGGGGCTCGCCCTGTGGGCTGGATCCACTGCCCCCCTGCATGCTGGATCCAGTGCCTGTAGTACCCAGAGCCACATGCGGTTCCTGCTTCAGCTGATCTAGGGTGAATGCTGCATGAAGTGCAGGTTCCAGACAGGCTGGAATGGGCACCATGTGAAGGGCAATCCTGCACCAGCCACAGTAGGCATTGGATCTGATGGGGGGTGGGCAGGGGCCTGGACTGGACTTGTGTGGGGCCAGCAGCTGGGGGCAGAGGACATGGCTCCACAGACCAGGTTCTGTCAGCGTATATATCCTGTCAGGGTATATCCATACTGGCTCCCATACTTCTTTTGAGGATGCTGCTGAAAACTAAGCCCTGCCCATTAACTTTTATATCACATTTTCCTGAGGTGATGAGGACACCCCAGGGGCACCCACACAGTTACTCTTGAGATCTCTATCTTGGTTTGGAGCACGTAGAGTGATTGAGTTAGTGAGGTTGAGCTTTCAGCAGGAGGCCTGAGAGCAATGTGGAGCCAGTAGACAGACCCTTAGTCGTCCGGGTTTACCAAACTGAAACCTCCCAACAACAAACATCAACTGGTCTTCTGACCCCCTAGCAAACATCAGCACCCTGCTTTCTTGTTTTAAATAGGTCAATGGAAGACTGAGGCTTGTTTGTGAGAAGGAAAGAGGTTACTTACTGGGGAAGAGGTTCACTGACTTCTAAACCACCCAGATGCACAAAAGTTCATGTTCAACATTCATGACAACAGAATAAGGCTGATGAATTACGCTGAACCTTGAACTCACTGCTAAATATAAGTAGGTTTGATGTTTAATGAAAATATTTGACAGTGCTCTATGTAAAGAATCAATAATTAGAACTACTATTGAAAGGACTTTGTTCTGTCTAAGGTGCCACCTTTCACATAAAGGTATAAAATATAACGCTTGACCAGATACAGTCCACAGTAATCCAGCAATGGTTTTCGCATTGAACTCCATTGTCTTGACAAAATTTCAAATCTAGGAATTATAACTGCTTTTCTAAATTCTACATATTTTCCAACTGGAGGAAGTAGTCTTCATAACCTATCAAATATCAGGACACATTGTAACAATGCAGTTAAGCACTAGGGCGGTGCAAAATTTCAATGGCCATTTCGTTCTGATACTGTTTTGACCAATTTCGAGGTCAAAATAGCAAAATCGGAACAAAACAAAGCTGGTCAAAATAGCCTCGAAACAAAACGAGGCGGGCTGAAATGTTTTGAAAGTTGAAACGTTTCGACCATAGGCTGGGGATGAGAAGTTAGTCCAGCTGGGCCGACTTCCCATCCCCAGTGCAAGATCCGGCATCCCCATCTGCTTGATTGTGCTGGGGGCAGGAGGCAGCCTAGCTGGGCTGCTTCCTGGGGCTCTGTGCTTGATTGCAGTGGGGGCAGTAGGCAGCCCAGCTCAGCTGGACTGCCTCCCACCCTGGTGCAATATAGTGCTGGGGTTGGGAAGTCAGCCCAGCTGGTCTTACTCTCCATCCCCAGTGAAACTTGAAATGGCATCAAAACAGCCTTTCTGTTTCAATGGAATGGAACAGAACAGCTGTTTTGACTGAAACTGAAATTTGAGATGAAACACTGTTCCTTTGAACCATCGAAACGCAAGGCAAAATGGAACAGTGCCGTTTTGCACAGCCCTACTAAGCACCTTCCACTTCTAACCCAGAAGTAATTATATTTCCAAGGCAGAAAGTCTAATTCCTGTGTATATCATCTGTACAGCACTTTAGATCCATTTGGATGATACAGGCTATATAATAATTCAAGATGATTTTTTTCCAAGACATGACTGGAACGGCTTGGTAACATAATAATTATACATGTACTTTTCAAGTGAATATTTTCTTGCTTATAAGAACATCAAAAAAGTGTGTCATATTTTTAGCAAGTTTGTAGTGTTTCAGGATTTTATAGTAAATCAGTAACTTCCTGTACTATTAAATCTCTTCCTGTGAAAAAGGACAGCCTGGGACATCTTTTTTCCCTTTGAGAATGATGTAAAATAAAGTTCTCAGTTATACTTGGTCAAGATGACAGGACACGTATAGCCCCATTTGCATAAGACCTACAACTAAAGGTGTACTTATGGTAGAGATCAAAAGCCCAGCCCAATCATGTAAACATAAAACTGGGAGTCACTAACTTGAGAATACTAATTCAGTCACCAACATCAATTCTATAGACTAAATCAAATCCCTTAACCTAAATTTTTCAAAATCTTCACTACTTCTGGTTACCTAAATCAGAGGTTAAAAAAAATTAGGTTAAATCGGAATTTTTTTTGAGAGGTACTGAGCCTCATTACTTAAATTGAAATAAAAAAGTACTCTTGATATTCATCATTTCTTAAAACCAGACCTTCTGTGATTGTACATGGCAAAAAGAAGGTCTCTGCAGAGATACCAGCACTACCTTGTTCAGATCTAGTTCAAGTACTGGCAGCAGTATAGCTGCATTAGTACTGCTGTGCACACTCTTATATTCTCTGTTTCTCAGCAAGATTAATTTTTTTTTTTTGCTAGGGATAGACATTCCAAAAGCCTGAGCCTGAATTGATTCAATCTTTGCAGGTTTGTTGAACCTGGCTAGGCTAAACCAGTTTGTAACCACAAAGACATCTCAAGCCATGTGTAGACAAAATGACAGATGTGTGTACATGACACTATAAAGTGGGCTAAATGCTCTTCCACCACTTTAATGGTGTCAGCGTGTGTATGCCTCAAAGGTGTATTGCGCATTAATTCCAGCTGGTGTAGGAAATTCAGCAGCGTAATGTGCCTTAAATGATTTGGGGTGCAGCAAACTAAAACTCTTTCAAGGAGTTTTAGTTTTCTGCCCCTACAGCTGTGGAGCAAAGCACCGGGCTCTGTGCAGCTCTGCAGGAAGCCCTGCAGGCAGCCTGGCAGCAGCCTGGTAAAGCAGTCTGTGCCCAAGAAAAGCGGAGAGTCTGATCTTTCTTCCCCCCTGCCTGCCTGCCTGCCGGTGTGCCTGCCTGAACTGTCTGGGGGCCCGGTGCTTCCCTTTGCAGCTGTGGTGCCCACTGGGACTGGCCAAGTCAGTTGCCTGGGGTGGATGCCACCTGGGGGGGTGGGGGAAAGCTGCTGCTGTGGAGAGAGCATAATTTCCCCTCCCCCCACTGCAACCCAGGGACCGCTTCACCCACCAGCAGCTTGCCCTCCCCTCCGCACTGGAGAGGCAGGTAAGTCAGTGGGGTGTGTGCATGACATAAGGGTTTAATCAGCCTTAAATTGAAGCAGTGTTTTTTAAAACCTACTGCTTTAATTTAGGGCCCCCGTTTCATCTACACACGCCTTTAGAAATGCAGGCACATGCCTGCAGTGACTCAGGCTAGAAGCCGGGGGGCGGGGGCGGTTAGAACATCCCTCCCCTCCCCTTCCAAAGTGATGAACTGGAGGGTGTGGGGGTGTCACCAGGCCTCAGCAGGACGCTCGCACTCCCTTTGATAACAGAGTATTTATCAGCTCTGTTATCAGCATTTAGAACCCCATCAGAAAACAAAGCTTCTCTCATTAGTTCAAGCTCATCTTAAACAGCTTTTTCCAAAGGAAGGAACAGAGGGACATTACGAGCTGACCTGTTGATTAGCTCTGAAAACCATAAGCCTAAAGAGTTCTGTCTCCCACAGCACAGACTGTAGCCAGCACATGGTCTGCTAGCTAATGTGGAGAGGTGTTTGTGTATGGCAGAGGGGAGGGGGAAATCCCTGCTTAGCAGGGAGTAAGGGGAGGCGGGGAGTAGGAGGAAACCAGGCAGATTCCTGTGTTCTCTGCCAAAGCTGCAATCAGGGAGCAGAGGGGAAGGGTCAGTTCTGCTGTGGAGCAGAGAGCCCTGCCCAGCCCAGACAGCATGCCAGTATGCTGGGGGAGTCTGGTTTAAATTAAACCAGCAAGGGGTCTGGGACAGACATTGCATAAAACAGTTTGACCCAAATCAGTTAAGTCTGATACTACATTCAACCAGGTCTATCTCAAACCATTGTCAGCCATTTTCGAACTGGTTTATGTGCAATGAACATCTGTTCTGTTACAGATTTAAGCCAGTTTCTGCTCACTTAAACCGGTTTATGTGTAATGTCTGTCCCTAGCCTTGATGTCTAAAATTGGGTCCTGAAAATTGAGGTGTATCAGATTATATAATACTTTAAAAACAGTTGAGCTTCACCTGTATTTATCCATTTCCATTTATCCATTATCCATGTTCCAGGAAATAGGGGAGGTTAATACCTACTTGACAATGACACTACAAGAAATAATGAGTTAGTTTGAAAAGCAGTTTGAGGATTAGTTTGAAAAGCAGCTTGAGGAACAGACCTATATGTGGTACTATTCATGGTATAGCATACTCACAATGTATTAAAAGACTTACTGTGACCCCTGCTGGACAGTTTGGGAACAGAATTTAAAAAGCTGATTTACTAGTTATCTAGGATTTTTGGTAATTTGAAATTGCAGGGCCTCAGATATCGGTCCTGTTTCAAAGGGACTCCCCTGGATTAAATGCAGTATACTATATCACCTTACCACAAAAGCAAATGAATGCTATTGTACTCAGAAGAGGTATGAGTTCCAATCTGACATCAGTACAGGGAATATATTTTTCTACAGCTAAATTTACACAACTCACCAAGTGAGCTACATTTGTTACTTTTTAAAGCACTGTTTATGTTCCTATTAAATTAGTATAGGCCTAACAATTGCTTGGTGTTTTTCTTTTCCTTCAAGTAGGACAGATTTAGCATTCATACCAACTACATTTTTATTGATCCTTTCACCAAGAGACTGTCTACCAAAAAGCAATAACTTGTTGGTAAACTAATTCAAGAGCCTTCATTTCCCAGTTTAAATTTTCAACCAGAAATTGGACAAAGTTTTGCATGTACTAGGAAGGTTTGTGCATTTATCGTTTTCTCTTGTGCTTACTTTTTTCTCCTCTGCTACCAACAGCTTTTCAACTCTGATAAAAATTAGAAACAAATGACTGCTTGAATACACTAACTCTTTCATTGGGAGTATCACTTTAACAGGGTGCAGGAATTCTGTGAAAGTAGTAATTCAACTGTGAAAACAAAAAAATCACGATATTTTACATTCCTACGTAAAATTAACTTTCTTCACAAATGGGTGTCTTAATTAAGAAAATCAGTCAAAATGATCAAATATTTATGCCTCAACTCTTTCTGAAGATATTTAGTACACTTCAAGGGTGAAATTCTGGCTCTACTGAAGTTGACAGAAAACTTAACATTTAGGCCAAATATTATGGTTGCAAATGTTGTTGTTTTTTCCACAACAGAAGGAATGGAGGTATCTAATGCTTATTAGGGCAAAATCTTTCAAATGTATCTTTGACATAACACATTATATACTTGCACAGACTTGCAGAAATATTATAGATATTATTAACACAGACACACAGTTTATACAGGCATCAGTTTAAGTCATTTGAATATGTTTCAACTATTAAGTGATTTTTAAATATCACAGAATATTTACCATAATATATAAAAAAAGAAGATAAAACATAGAACCTAGCTAGCTCAGTGGACTATAGCAACTCACTGGGTGCATCTAGATGTGCACATTTACTATGCAGCAACTGAAATTACAGTGCAGTACAGGCACACTTCTACATGTGTGCAGTAAATATGACGACTTATGCTGACTTGAACATAAGTTTGATACGTGCATCATGCATGATGCAGGTACCAGATTTACACCTAATTAGTTACTGTACAGAAATGCATGTATAGATGTGTTATTGTGCAGTAACACTGTATGTGTGGACTGACTTGGAACTAACTTTAGTCCCAAGTCAGTCCATACATAGTATGTAGACATTGACCTATTCTCACTTACTGCTCAGTAATTTAGTGTGCAGTAAATTTAAGATGGCATAAATGTATGTGTAGACATGCCCACTTTTTATTTTTGTGCTCACAGGACGTAATGGAAGCATGTGATCTGAGCAAGCCCTCAATTTTGTGAATATTTTGGATCGAAAACATAGTTCTGCAGCTTGAGCTTACAATTAGCCAAAAGAAGTATTCAGTTCTTACTTCTGTCACAAGTGAATATTAATTTACTTGTTTTATCTAATCCCCAGTAGTCATAGAAACATCATATAAATTTGGCGTGCTTAACTGTGTCTACTCAAGAGTATCCTGGGACCAAATTATTAGGAATGCTGTAGGTCAGGAGAAGGGT
Organism: Crocodylus siamensis; assembly: GCF_052110815.1. Classification (NCBI taxonomy): domain Eukaryota; kingdom Metazoa; phylum Chordata; order Crocodylia; family Crocodylidae; genus Crocodylus; species Crocodylus siamensis. The sequence goes on from NC_143396.1 coordinate 191,699,134, forward strand.
ATTTTTGCAAAGCTGTGAGTGAAATCTTTCATATTTCTAGAGGTTAACATGAAAGATTCTACTCACAGCTTTGCAAAAGCCATTATGCCTAATTGTCAGTCCCTTATACAGGTGAACACCTACTTTACACAAAATTAGTAGCTAAAATGATAGAGACACATTGCAGCAAGTAAAAACCATTGAGTAGATCAAGTTCAGTCTTTTTTTTAGATTTAAAAAACAAGACTTGTATAAGACATGGAGGAACAAATTCCTAGTTGTGGCTCATAGGAGGTGCAGAAAATAAAACATAGACACATAGACAGGATAAAGGTCATTTGCACAGCAATCCATTTTGTGCTGACTGGGGAAAGATTCAACCTCTGACAAACTACAGCTTTACTTTGGTTTCCTAATACAGCCAGGAGCAACTCAGAATCTCCGTGGTGCTAAGCATTATAGAAATTCCCTATTTTGACTCAGCTTTATCACCTCTGGTATCCAACCCATCTGTATATAGTTATATATACCAGGGACTATGTATATAAGGGACTACACGGTGATGAAGGTGCAGCATGGGCCTGTACATAGTTACTTCCATAAGAGGGGTATTTTCTCTTGACCAGATCTGGTGGATTTATGAGTCTGGATTTGGCCTGAATTTTCTGGTCTGCTGCATAAACAATACATACTTTCTTTAGATTAGCTGCTTATAACCTGTGGAAAATTCCTACTGTGGAAACAGGGGAAATGGGGATGCTTTGCCACCTTCTGGACCAGTAACCCACTTATGATGTAACAGGGCATGTTGAGATGTTGGGGCAGAACAGGGGGAAAGGATGAGGATGAAGCAGATCTCTCCATCACACCAGATAAACTACAGCAACCTTACATAATATAAAATTAGAACAGTCCTACTGTCAGCCAGACAGATGCAACCAGACTTGCAGTTTCTCAAGCATAGACTGGAGGGAGGGAAAACTCAAGACCAATGCAAAGGAACAGAAGGTCATTAACAATGCGATACAGCAAACATGAAGGGATCTGATTTGTTCTCTCACGGATAACCTGCATGAAGGAAGGGAGTATAAAAACACCTCTAGCAGGTCTTTAAGTTTTACCTCTATACTCTCCTCATGGGGAAGTTTCTTTTTGCTTGTCATTCTGGAATGGAGGGAGAAGCTGGGTACAGCCTTTGAAACCCACTAGAGCTCAAAGCCTCCACATATACGTAATATTAAAAGCCCCATAGAATGCTGAGTTATAGTGCAGAGAACACAATGATCATTGACGTGACCTAGGCTTCCCTTGCTGGCAAGACCACTTTTGGATTCATGCTGCCAATAGTTCAGTATTGCCAGTTTTAGCTCCCCCTTCCCCTACTCCTCCCCAAGCAGTGCAAGAATGAGGGAGTACTCGCTTTAGAGGAGGAGGGAAAGTTAATTTAAATAGTAGAAATATAAACATGCAAGAGAATAAGGTGCCAACTGAATCATCACTGGAGACAGCCAAGGAGAGACAAGATAACCATCTATGGTTAGGGAAGAACAAAGTTAGTTTGCCATGCTGCATGGGAATGGGGATGCACTATGGGTCTGATCATTGAAGTCAGTGGAGGTCTATCTACCTCAGTTGGCATGGATCAGGCCCTGTATGACCTACTTCTAGTATTTTGTCAAAATTTAATGTGGTCTTTTTATTTCATGTGGTCTTTTTATTTTATTTTAATTTTTTATTTAATGTGTTTTTTTTAATCAAAACCAATGATCCAGAATACAATTTTGAAATTAGTCCATTAGCAATAGCAAAGGCTTTAAAAAAAAAAAATCACCATTTGCAGCTAGTATGCATCTATTTAGAGGTTTTTAACTTGGGTACCATAGATGTAGGGTAAAAGGCTAAAATACTCATTTGGATGAGTGGTATAGGTTGTAGTCATGTTGGTCTAAGGACATAGGCAGACAAGGTTCTTTGGGTAAATCTGATATCTTTTATTAGACCAACTCAAATAGCATGGCTACAACCTATACCCCTGGGCAAAGAAGAATTTTTTCCATCTATTTGAGTTGGTCTAATAAAAGATATCAGATTTACCCAAAGAATCTTGTTTGTCATTTGGATGAGCCCTTCACAGAGTACAAAAAAGATTTAACAAACAAAACAAGAAAACCACCCTATTCACCAAATTCTACTTATTCCCACATTCAGAGGATAAATACGTTTGGTTTAGTTCTAGTCTGTTGTTGTCAATTCATGCTTAAAACAGGTAAAAATGGATCCCCTCAGGGTTCAATTTTGTTGTCAGATATAGATCAGTGGATACAGAAATCTTTCTTCTAGTGCTGGGTAGCTTAGAATACAATCTCCAGGAAATGGTGATCTAGGAGCTCCTTTCCATAAAAGGAAAAAGTATTTAGAAATGCTTGGCTTTCGAACTGTTCTCTCTGCAACTCATTTTGCCATAGTACAGAAAGAGGAGTATAATCAGTGAACTTACCCTCTCTGTCTGAGTCAGAGCTGAATACTGTGTTAGCAAGGGCTTAGAATAAAGGTGCTTTACTCCATCTCCGCTGCTAGTTTGACAGGTGACCTCAAATGCTCTGTCAAATCACAGCAAATACATAAGAAAAGAGCAGAAACATAAACAAACCATTTAGACATTATTTTAAGATTCCCTGGCTCATATGCTGCCTCCAGTCAAGGCAACTAGCGCTCATTGCCAGTAATGGCAGTTCCACACTCACTAAAAACAGCACAGTGGCCTCTGAACTAAATAATTGTAAGCTGCTGCTTATGGCTTGATTTACAACACTACAAAATGCCTGCAAAATAGGTATAAAATGCATATAATCAGAAGGAGAGCCTTCCCTATTTCCTTCGCGCAGATGTACAAAAGTCACAAAGAACATGGCATTTGTGACTTGGCCCTTTGACCTTAAGCCACTTTATTTTATTCAATCATAATCAAAGACAGAAATATAACTTTCCTGCTCATTTCTTTTTGCTTGTCAATCATAAATCACAATTTACTAATTATAACACTTAACCCACGAAGACTAGCAATTTAAATCTTAAAAATAAAGAATATAAAAATACAGATGGGACACAGACATCTGAAAGAAAGTGGTTAGAAAGTTTCTCTCTCACTATGGATTTTCAAGGCAGATAGAACAGAAATATGAAATGAAAATAGCTCTAGAAAAGCTGGCTCATTTTCATTCCTTCATAACAAATTAAATTATATACGTAAGGAAAAAGATTTCTTTACTGGTTTGTCACAAGAATAAAATAAACGGGACTGCTATTTACTGCATACAATTTCTTTTAAAAATGAAGAACTTCGTTTTTCAATTACATTAGGAATTACATGTTTAAGCTATTCAAAAACTGCTTTAAATATCATTCATCTATACACAGTTTGCAGCCCCACAGGCTATGTAACACAACCTACACAACCTTAATCAGAAATAAAGTTCAGTAAAAAAAATCTTCCCTCATTAATGTCCAATCAACTACAGTAGATGGAACCAGTAAGTTTTGTCTGCACATAATGCATTTTTCTCATTCACAAAATACTGAACAATACTATTCCAGGCTGTGCAGACTGTATAAAGGTAGAAAGCTGAGGTCACATAACAAGGAATAACGGCCATAAGTTGTTGGAGAGTAGGTTTAGATTAGACATCTGTAAGAACTACTTCACGGTCAGGGCAGCTAGGATTTGGAACCAATTTCCAAGGGAAGTGGTGCTGGCTCCTACCCTGGGGGTCTTTAAGAGGAGGATTGATGCCTACCTGGCTGGAGTCATTTGAGCCCAGTTTTTCTCCTGCCCAAGCAGGGGGTCGGACTTGAAGATCTACAAGGTCCCTTCCAACCCTACTTCTATGATTCTATGACATTAGATTCTCAGTCACATTGGATTTGATCTTGTAAGGCCTGAGGGTTCTCAAATCCCTGTGAATTAATAATCATTTAGGATGTTTGGAATCCTTAGGACCCTAAGTGAAATGCAAAAGAATTGTGCTACAGTAATGTTTAATATGGAACACTTCTACATAGGTGGCCTCTTTGTATTCTTGTACCTCCTTGTCCCCAACAAAGACAGGAAAGTACAACTCTAAAATGTATACTGGAACCCAAAAAAGATGACTACTGAAGAAACAACCAGAATAGAGCAAAAATGGAGATCCAACAGCTTCTAGGAGGCCCAAAAGTCTGCTAGAATCACTATAAAACTGAGTAGATAACAGGTCTTTTTCAACATCAGTTGCTTGTCACTCACATGATTAACATTACAAAATAACACTCTAGGAGGAAATACTTGCTTTTGTAATTTCAATTTTCCATGCAGCCCAAGAACAACAACGACTCAATACTACTTTATTTACTCCATTCCAAGATGAGGGGTTTTTCTCACTTAACATGGGGGTAACCCTTCACCTTGAAATCGAGTACAAGGAGGTGTGGCACAGGCAGATGTTTCAGCTGCAGCTCTGGTCATGACCCTGACTCCAACTCTGACTCAGGTGCAGAATCAGGGCTGCAGCTACTGCCTGCCCCTTACCATCTCTGCCCCACCCCCTTTACCTTCTTGCAGTCTAGGGTCCCCCACCCACTCATTGCCTAGTGGATGGGTGGAGACTATGGGGTGGGGAGATGGGAGGCCTGAGGCTTCTGGGGGGGAGGCAGATGGCAGGGGCAGAGACAGTGGAGGGAAGGCAAGCACTGTGGGGGAGGCAAGCTGGGGGATCAAGTGGTGAGGGGGACAAGTGGCAGGGGGTAAAGAGTGGCATGGGAAGGAGAAGGGGTCAAGCTCTAATTCTTGGAAGGTCATTTTAAACCCCCTCTTCACCCCCCGCACCGGGGAAAGCAGTGTATTGGGGCATGCAGTTGGGGGAGTAGGCAGTAGGGGGCAAGGGGCAGGGAGCAAGCCCCTTGACCTCCATCATCTCCCCCATCATCAGCTCTCCCACTGTCTGGCCCCACTGCTCCCTCTTTTGCCTGCCCTTCTGCAGCTGTGAGGGGTGTGGGGGGGAAGATGGATTTAAGACAACCCTCCAATAATTAGATTCTAGACATGAAAAATTATAATAAATTTATAAACTGTCCATGTCTAGAATCTAATTACTGAGGTATCATCTTAAATTCAGAGTCATCTTGGATTTGAATAAATATGGTATTTAATAATCTTATAAAATTAATAGGTTCAATTCCAGGAGATAGTCCTGGAGATAGTCATGTTTTTCTACCTCAGCAGAAATTAGAATATGCTATCTTTTTTCATACACTAAAAACACAGTAAGTAGCAATATTTTTTTTTATTATGCAAGCATCTAAAATACCAGTTGCTCAGATGAAGTCAGGACAACCTCTGCTGATAGGAAACATTTGTAGATCTAGGATTTTGTGGGGAGGGTAATAATATAAGCACAAACAATTAAAGAAAATTTAGCATCTGTGAAAAATTCTGGATTACCAGTGCTGGAAAAATATAGCCCTTTATTTATCTACAGAATGAATACAGCTGAGGATGGCAGAAGTTAAAACCTCTTGCAATATTCTCCAGTATACCTCCATTTTGATTTGGAGAGATTTCTCTAGTTGTATTCCTCACCAGTTATCACCTCTGCTGATATTACCAACCAAAAAACAACTAGAAAAAATGCAGTGATATTCTGTAATGTGTCCAGTATCAACTAGATCAACTCCAACACTGGTCACTTGGCCACTGACATGGAATTTCAGAGATGGCTAATGTAGTAAGGTACCCTACCTATTACATTTCAGTATCACAAACTTCTTCTGAAATAATGTTTAACATTCAAAGTCAATGAGAGATGCATGCCTAGCTTCCTTAATCATACCCTTAATCTTTTTCCCTTCCCAAATGCCTTTTTTTTTTTAACACATATCTGTTATATATATGCCCATGTGAATATTGTTACTTCTGTTTAAGTTTAGGTTTATTTATGTAATATTAAAGCATCTTAGAATTTGTCCCATAATAATCTGTGTAAAGATAACAGATTACATCCACATTAAAAAATTCAACTGGCAAACACAATTTAAAGAGATATTAGAATTGGTGGGGAATGTTCTTTGTTCATTAAAATTTTAGAATATTGTGCCTAGGAAAATGGATGGCATTTTCTTTTAGTAATGCCCCTGGAAGAATTCAGGGCACCTTTTTCTTTTAGGCAGTAAGGAATTAATAATGCCAAACTTGATCTTTTTCTGAATGACTCAGAAATCTTAGAAGCAAAGCTTTCTGTTTTCAGTTTTTTGTCCTATATACTAGCAATCTGAAGAATTCAATAAGATTAGGCTACTACCCACATCAATGATATAACCCTTCACAAAGGAATGGCCATAGACATTTTGTGTACCTTCTACATAAAACTTCTGTTATAGCAATCTGCTACAATGGCATTCTTATTCATTCTGACAATTCATAACAAAGACTAATAATATAATTTTATCTGGTTAAAAAAAAAAGTGTATCAAAACCCTAGGTCCAATCATACAGTCATTATTCAGGGCCTGATCACACTATTTCATGAGAAAATCGACTAGGGGATAATTATAGGAAAGGAAGCTTTTGTAACGTTCTTGTGGTTGAGGTTTATCCCTAATTATGTCCCATTATGAAAGATTCAGCATTTGTGCCTTCACCATTCCTGAGGGGACCAACAGCCAGTCCAGTGGATTCAAGGGGACTGGTGGTGTATTCCGGTGTTTCCACAATGACCCTGGGTCCCGATGGCCCTTTACTTCCCAATACCTGGCTGCAGCATGGTCAACACTTGCATCATTTCCCGACAGGTAACTGTTCCCAAGACCTCACTTATGATGTGATTCCTAGGCTGGAGGGTGTTTAGAAGCTGTAAATGTTCTGCTGAAAGGTGAAAATGGGAATGTTGCTGTCGAGCCAAGCAGGCACCTTTTCCACACAGAAAATGGAAATCCTCAGATGCATTACAAAGCCCTCCATTTTTTACTCAGAATTTATTCAAACAAAATACTCTCTACATTCAAAGTTTGCCTAGGAATGGATTATGTAAAATCTGAATATGGATTTAGGATTTGGGTTACCATATCTGAACTACCTTATAAGCAATTTGAAGACTAGCACTCCCCCACTGCCCAATTAGGTACTATTCCATAGATTGTTCAGACGTATCTCCTAATTTTCTTCCTTTAAATTCCAGTCTATTATTCCTAATCAGATCTCCTGGTATAATTTTCAACAATTGTTCTCCCTGCTTTGTGCAATGCCCTCCTAATCCCTGCAGAGGGTTTATGTATTGCCGAGCTCTTCTATCCTTTTCTTGTGACAATTAATTCATTTTTGCTTATTTTGCCTGGTATTTTTTTTTCTCTTTCAAACCTTAAATTACTTTGCTTTTTCCTAGTTTAGTCATTCTAATCTAAGAAATAAATCTTAGAACAACAGCATTTATCAAACCAATCTTTTGGAACATCAGGATACTTTGAAATATATCAATATATTTGCTGGACATAATTGGTATGTACAGTATTAAGGAAGGGAGAGTCTGTGAGCCAAAGAGCATACTATATAAAAGCTAGACAGCTTAGTACACATAGCTTACCTGATGACCAGAAAGCAGTCAATTCTCAAAGCAGGATTGATGCCTGTTTCTCTGCTTGAAGATTTATTTTTGATAGGCCTTGACAAAGCACATTTTAAGTAGAATTTGAATGAGGAGTGGGTGGATATTTGGCATACAGAGTAGGGATTTCCAAACATAAAGAGCACTAGAGAAGAAAGTGTGAAGAGAAGAGTGGGAGAAGGGTACATCAGTGCCACTTGAGAGGGTGGCTTGGGAGGAATCTAGATTGAGATGAGAGCAGGAGAAAACCTACCTGATAAAAACTATTGGATGCAGTGAATAGACAGTGGTTGTGTGCACATATAAAACATAAAAAACCTCAAGAAGCTTGCGAAGGAGAAGTTTGTTGAAGAAATATTGATCGCTTCTCTTTCTATACAAAATATATGTTGCCTGGGAAAAGGACTAACACCAGTCTTTGCCCCCACTGCAGTGATCCAGAACAATTACATGAAAAACAAACATTATTAATACTCAAAAGAAATGAGATACTGGGCTAATTTCTTTCACATACAGCTCTCCTATAGGTCACCTTTACCTGAAAAGAGAGGTATTGTATTGCTTGACTGTATGAGAAGGGTACAGCAATCAAGCAATTAAGAATCATATTATTCAGTCTGCTTTCAGTATTATAAGGGATAGATGATTCCTTTTGCAAAACCATATACTTATCTATAGGTTATGAAAATGATTTTTACCATCACTCCAGTGATTTTCACCATTACTCCAGTGGCCTTTTCTCTCCCATAGGATGCAATAAGAGATGTCAATTTCAAAGGTCACTGAATTTCTACATCAGGGCTGTCTAATTTCTTAATGTCTGGGGACTTGCACACTGTAGGGGCTGCACCAGCAGGAGGCCACATGCTGCCAGGACCATGGTCCCCTCTCACCTCCCTGGCTGCAAGTTCCTCTGCCACCATGCAGGCAGGAAGTTCCCCCGCAGCACTGCCTTGTGTGCATGGGCAAGTGATTCCCCACCCCTTACTTCTGTACCCTGCAGGCAGGCAGGCAGCCCCACTTACTGATAAACTGTGCAGGTGGGCACCCCCTATATCATCTTGGCTGTGGACTCCCCCACTCCACCATGCTGCAGGCTCTCTGCATTGCACGCTGCACTGAGTCATGCTGCCCTACCTTGCCTTATCCCTTGGGACAGGGACAGGAAGTGAAAACCAGAGCAATGAGGGATAGCCTGGAGGCCCTGGCTGCTGCAGCAGCCAGAATGATGAGGGGAGTGGTGGCCAAGGAGATTCTGGGGCCTGCAGATTAAACCCTTGTGGGCTGCATGCCACCTGCAGGCTGCCAGTTAGCTCTGTTATACATGAATAAACCTGCTTTTGTGCCAACACCCTTTTGCTCTAAGCCACATTGTGCCAGACACTGTATAGTGACATGAAAAAGATAATCCTTTCACCAGAGAGCTTGTAGGCAAGGGGTGGCCACGTTGTGGCTCATGAGTTGCATAAGGGAAATATAGTAGAATGGAGACTCTGAAGAATGTAATTTAACACACAGTCTGTATTTCAAATCAAGTGCCAATGACAGTTATTTATTCTGGTCTATCATGCAGGTTGTACTGGGCAGCTGAGAATATGTAATACTTTGGAATGGCAAATTGATTATCTTTTTGGCTTAGGTAAAGGAAGAAACTGACATTTCCTTTGGTAAAAAAATCCCAAGTCCTCTGATCTCACTTCACTCCTTTTTGGGAATCAGCTAAAGCTGTGCTACAAGAAGAGATATAATTTCAAATGCATTATTAAAAAAAAATCATGTAACCACCACCAGAGCTGGAAAACAAATTATATAATTTGGAAAAAAAATATTAGCAATGTCCTAACTTGGAAACTTAAAATAAGTTCAAGGCAACTAGGGCAGAACACAATTGCTTAGTGACCCACGAGGCTAAACACAGCCCGTTCTTATTCAAGCAAAAAGTCTTCCAAATGGAGAAATAAATGAAGCAAATGTATTTCTATTCTTTTTAAAAATGGTGCTCACTGAGAGCCATCCTGTTGATTAACCCTGCAACAAGTAGGTTACTCTGCAATTCCAAAAGGTATCTGCAGTCTTTCAAACAGACACAAATTATATTCAACTCTAGGCATCTAAGCAAGTAGTAAATGTTGCTAACGATTGTATTCTCAGTGACAGAAGTAGAAGTAGAAAAACATCTTAGTAAGGTGCAAGGAGGTTACCTTCCATGGCTCAGATAGGCTTTCTGGGCTTTAGAAAGCCTATCAGATCAAACATCATCAACCACTGTATGACCTAATTGGCAGCTTAAAGGGATATTTTGTTCTGAAAAATGAATGCATAAATATAACACCCTTACTCAGCAGATCTGAACACTATGCATACTATAATCACGTCTGCTTACTGTAGTGACAAAAAATATTTGTATCTATTTATTTTATTAGCAGAGCATAAACAATATAGGCACAGGAGTGTGAGCTGGTTTCTGCTTATGAAGCAAAAGAATTATGAAATAATTTCAGATGATATCTTACAGTGCTGCTCTACAATGGAAATTGACTAAGAATGGCATTTATTTATCCAAGTGTTCTGCATCCTGTGTGTATTGAAAGTATATCCTGTTTATCTCACTGGCTACAATAACTTTATACTCTTACTACTGTTGGCAAAAGTTAGCCTTGCTGTTATAATTCCCAGTTAGAACAGAGACGTTCAATTTCTGATTGGTTGGGGGATGCACCCCACCTAGGCTGCGGGTCCCTAGGCCACATGTATTAGCACCCCCAACAGTACACCTCCATCACATAGGAAACACAATCCCCCCAACACATGGGAAGCAAGATCCCTGGGCTCCCACAGGCCATGTTGTGCCACCCCTGGGGGCAGAGGAAGAAGCTGGAGAACCCAGTAGCAATAACAGCAGAAGTGGTGGGGGAAAGCAGCAGCCAAGCAGGAGCCCAGGTACTAGGTGTCAAACTCTCATGGGCTGTAAGTGGCCTGTGGCCACCAGTTGGACAGCTCTGAGTTAGAACATCAATAATGCTCCTTGATCCAGAAAGAACCTAACTTTCCTTCTAGAGTCCAGGTGGAATTTGTAAGCCTACGCAAAACCAACATTTGTAGGCCTAAGCAAAAACCATTTGTAGAAAACCAAAAATGAACCACAATCACAAAAAAACTATGACATTATATACTTATTTGTAATACTCTGATTTGCGGGGGTCTTAGATTGAATATAATGGTAAAATTCAGCACAGTAGAGGGCTTTTGTTTTAAAATCTCATTTAAAAATAATTTACAGTTTATTACAAATGGATAAACTACAAAGTACCTGATAACTTTCTTTGGGGGCCTCCCTAGCACAGTTGCAGTTTAGGTCTCTTTTCTCAAGGTAATAGCTACACTCCTTTGGCATATACAGTTTTACCTTCAGAAGCAAACTCCCACCTGTTTTTGTTTTTGCTTACTACAATGGCAGAATGAACCAAGGATATTCACTAACTTCATTGTTATTCAAAATGGGCCACATCTGATAGTCTTTTAACTCACGCACTGATTCAGTGTGGGAGCATCTACATGTGCACTTTAATGCACAGTAGCTTATTTTACCGTGCACTAAAAGCGCCACTTAAAAAACCATGCTATTGCACTAATACTCAGTAAGATAGGCTACTGTGCATTACGCGTCACTTTAAAAATGTGTGCTTTTGGTACTGCATATGAGGGCAACCTAATGCATATTTATTTAGTACCTCACATTGGAGGTACTAAATTTAATGCGCCTTAGGAAAAACACATTAATGCATGTGTAGATGTGCCCTGTAAGACTGCTTTTGCTCCCAACACAAGACAATGGAAAAACTCCATAAATTAATAAACTAATGTGATAAAACAAAAGTTTTGCAAATACACTTTCTCCTGCTTTACACAACTATCCATCTTTTATTTTGAGTAAGGTCAATCCTACCTATTGACAGCCAGAATCTCAGACATATTTAATAGATATTTTGAAATACCTTTTGTTTCACTCTTACCTAGCTTTACTTGCATAAGGGAAAGAAGCAGTTCAGATAAGGAAATAACTAAGGGGCTGTTTGTTATCAAAAATATTTTTCTAAAAGGTTGCATTGTGAGAAGGCAGCTCACCTACTGCATTAACTGGACTATTTCATCTTTTATTTACATGCTTATACTCCTTTATTTCCAAAGCAAAAAAAATGCAAACAAGCCCCACAATACCATTTTGCTCATAGGAAATATATGAAATGTGATTAAAAAACTTGCTTGTGGCCTTCGTAAAAGAGGGTGGAGGGAGGCCCCCAAAGAAAGTTATCAGGCACTTTGTAGTTTATCCATTTGTAATAAACTGTAAATTATTTTTTAAATGGGATTTTAAAAGAAAAGCCCGCTGCCATCTATGGACAGGAAGACCATCATGTTTCTTTTGTGTCTGGCCAAAAAGTTCAGTACAAATCTCACTATCAAGATAGCAATGGTTTGGCTAACTCTCAAGAGCTTATATATAATTTTCTGATATTGTGCTGGATTATTTAGAGCTGGATTTCTGTTTCAAAGAGACTTGGCTAAAAACTGTGGTAACAAGACAACATTTCAACATAAAACAATAAAAGTTATTTGATGTGAAATATAGATGTGATCCTACGTGGGCCAACAACATTCCACTGCCCCACTAGAAAAAGTCAGTAAATATCAGGATAAAATATATCATCCCCACTCTATACATCAGTTATGTCAGCTGAAGAATTCTTCCATGAAAGAGCCATGACATAGCAGCTGCTTTAAACCCAAAGACTTCAAATGGCATCTGATGAAGCAGGCTGTTGCTACAATAGGTTATGCCTCTGTACTAGTTAGTCTTTTACTGTGGACCACCCTACTTCAATTTCTGCTAGACTGAGTAGTACACATTTGAACAGTTTGGTAGGGTGGTCCACAAAGTAGTAACAGATTTGTTACAGTCTCACATATAGAAAAGAAGGACAGTGATTTGTGCTGGTAGAGGTTACCCTTGTTTGAAATGGGACGAACCTCTACCAGTGCAGGTTGTGGCTTTCCTTGCCTACTTTTGAATATGCATTGATGCAACTACATCTTTGGCTGAAATCTGAACAAATTCCTAATACAGGAAAAACCACAAACTGAAAGAAGGAGGTCACTAGGGAAAGAACCTCCAAAAGGGGAAGGAATGAAAAATATAAGGTGAAGATAAGGAAAAGGCTACAGTAAACCAAAATATTAGGTAAGTTAACTCCGCTTGCTACATGGTACCCAAACTGACAAGTGGGCAATGCAGATTCAGGAAAAAAATTCTAAGCGCCTTTAGAATGAGTACAGGTAGAAAGAGGGAAAAGATTCAGCATACTGCTTTATCAGTTGGAAAAAAAGAGGAACAGAAGAGCTTTGCTGGTCTGTAGAAAGGTGAAGGCAGATAAAAAATAAAGTGTCTTTGAAAAGTCAGAATTCCTAGATATTGGTGAAGGACCAGATGTATAAAAAAAGATTAAAGATAGCTATAAATATCAGGGTATATACACACATTACACTTAGAAGTTTGGGAGGTTAGATCAGATAAAAAAAAATGGCCACCCAATCTAACTCAGTGATTCCTCACTTCAATCCTCCTTTCTGGAAATTAATTGCAGAACAGTACAGACATTCCTGGGATCTGATGTACAATCACATGATTTACTTTAAGCTTGTAGATGCCAGTTTTACAGAACTTTGTGGGGGCTGGGAGCCCAATCTAAAGTAAGGTGGGATGGGAAGAAGGGGTGGGATTGTGTGGGGGGGGGGGTTGGCGGGATCAAAGAAGCTAGCAGGTCCATGGGGGGAGAAGTTGGTGGGTCTGCAGGGGGCTGGTGGGATCAGAGAAGTTAGTGGGTCCATGGCAGGACTTAAGAGGCTTGTGGGTCTGTGGAGGGGTTGGTGGGGTCCATAGGGCTAGCAGGTCCATGTGGGGGTTGCAGGATTGGGGAACTAATACGTCCACAGGCGGTTGTCCACCTGGGGGTCAAAGAGCTAAAAATAGCCTGACCTAACTAGGGATCTAAGCATAAGGTCTGTATGTGGGTCAACCAAGTTAGATTGGGCAGCCATTTTTTGTCTGATCTAACCTCCTGAACTTCTAAATGGTCAAGAGTAAATTGGATGCTTATTCAAGAGTAAATTGGATGCTTATCTTGCTGGGATCCTATGACCGCAGCTGACTTCCTGCCCTTTGGGCAGGGGGCTGGACTCGATGATCTCCCGAGGTCCCTTCCAGCCCTAATGTCTATGAAATTTATGAAATCTATGAACTACTTCATTAGAATATGTAGGGGTGAATATTGCTAAAAAAAAAAAAAAAAAAGGCAGGGCTTGTACAGTTTCAATTATACTCCTTTGATGGAAAGAATCAAAATAGATTTAGAAAATTAGTCCAAATATGGCTAGGAAATTTCATGGTTAGGTAGAAACACAGCAGTTAAAATATCAAGCCACCCAACTTAGAAATTTGGTGTATTGGATAACACCAATTCACAGTAAGCACTGGGTAAAGATAGAGCTAACATACTGTCTAAGAGGCAAACTTAATATATTACCATGCATAAAGAAATCTTCCAGGGTTTAACCTGTAACTGTTACCCTTCAGCAGGGGCAGAGGAGTGAGGCTGATGACAGGACTCTGCTCCTGCTCCATGTAGCTGCATGATTCAGCCCTGGCTGAGTTGGTGCTAAGCACAGCTCCAAGGTGCCATTTCAGTGTCCCCCTGCCTCCATTCCAGTGTGAAAATCAGCTTCCTTGCTAACGACAGTTTTGGAGAACTAACCTGCAGGGGAAAGTTGGTGTTCATTTAAGAAACCAGCAGTTCATGAGCATTGTCCCTCCACTGACTCTGTTGCCTCCACCTTGGGCAACCAGGGCCCCTTCCAACAGGTCAGCTGAGCAGCAGATGGGAGAGGGGCAATGCTGATAACAGGCTCCACACTTGCTACATGTGCCTAGAGGGTCCAAGCATGGGTGATCTGGTGCCATGCCAGGTAAGACTGGAAAAATCTTTTTTTCTTTGTTCTGCTTTCCCAAAACAAGTTACATGCTTATTTAGGGGTTTATGGTATATGGGCATTTATACATGGGCTCTGGGAGTGGGGGGGCAGTACTTTAATTAGAGTGGCTCTGAGAACTGCCCTAATCATAGGTGGAGGGAGAAAATATTATTGGGGGGGGGGGCTGAGCACACCGCCCCCTCAGCAGGTAAGTCTGTCATGGAGAAGGGGTGTGGTGGGGAGATTAATGCCCCCACAGCAAAGGAGAGAGTGGGGCAGAGGCAGGGGTGAATGGGGCCCTGGGGTGGGTCATGGGACATTCAGAGCCTGGGTGGCTTGTCCAGTGCTGTGCTTCCCATGTGCCTCAGGGGGGAGCTCCTGCCACTGTGCGTACCCTGGTGGAAGCACATGGGTCACATCACCCCTGGATTTGTGTGTAGGGTGGAGGCAGGCTGCTACTGTGGGCTAAGATCTGTGCCCAACTGCCACCATCTCAGAAGTGGCACAACACCATGTACCTGCAGCTGCTGGGCTCGCAGAGGACATGGCACAGTCAGTCCACAGCAGACACATGGTGTCATGCCACTCCTGAGGCTGTGGCAGCATGGTGCAGAACCCAGCCTGCAGCGGTAGCCCTCCTCTGCTCCGTACACAAAAATGGGGGCACATGCCCTCCATGCCTCCACTGGGGTGTGTGCAGCAGCAGGAGCTAGACCATGCCTCTGGATGAGCTGCCTAGGCTCCAACCATCCCATGATCCACCCTGGCTCCGGGGCCCCATTCACCCCAGTCCCTGCCTCACTCCCTCCCTCACTGTAGGGGCCTCAGTCTGCTCCCCCGTGCCCCTTCCCATGACAGACTTAGCTGCTGTGGTGGGCACTTGCTGCTGAGCTCCTGCAGGCTCTGTCTGCATGTCTGTGTGCACCTCTACCCCTGCTGCTGCAGCCACCCAGAGCCCGCACCCAGGCTGCCCTGTGGCCCTCTGCACTACCACCACTGCTCTGTGTTTGTGAGGGCTAAGCCACCTTACCCCTCACCTTCTGCTGACTCTGGCTCTAATTAAAGCACCTGGAGGATCATATGCATCAGCATTCCCATGCTGAGCTTTAGTTAAAGAGCCCCTGCCACCATTTTTCAGCACAGGGACGCTGATTCAGGTGACACTGGATCCTGCTGAAGTGTGGTAATTACCATGCTCCAGCAGACTCGATTAATCAAGTCTGCTCTGACGTATTGGTTTTACAGCATTTTGGAACAGCCTCCCTGCACATGTATAGGTGCCCTATATAACCTGCAACTCTACCAGCATCTATGCCATCACCTCCAGTGCTCAGCTCCTGCTACACTGGACAGACAGGTGATTCCTACACGTAGGAATGATCAACAGTGATAATATAATCATAGAAACATAGAAAATTAGGGTTGGAAGGGACCTCAAGAGGTCATCTAGTCCAACCGCCTGCTCAAATCAGGACCATCCCATCCCCAACTAGATTATCCCAGCCAAAGTTTTGTTTAGCCATGTCTTAAAACCCTCCAAGGATGGACATATCACCACCTCTCTGGGTAACCTGTTCCATTTTTTTACTGCCCTCCTACTGAAAAAATTCTTCCCAAAATCTAACCTAAACTTCCCTTGCTGCAACGTGATAGCATTGTTCCTTGTTCTACCATCTGCCACCACTGAGAACAGTCTAGCTCCATCCTCTTTTGAACCCCCACTTCAGGTAGTTGAAAGCTGCTATTAAATCCCCTGTCAGTCTTCTCTTCTCTAGACTAATAAGCCCAGTTCCCTCAGTCTGTCCCCATAAGTTATGTGCCTCAGTCCTGAACCATTTGTGTTGCCCTCTGTCGGGCTCTCTCCAATTTGTCCACATCCTTTTTGTAGTGGGAGGCCCAAAACTAAACAAAGTACTCCATATGTGGCCTCACCAGTGCTGAATAGAAGGGAATAATCACTTCCCTTGACCTGCTGGTAACACATCTACCAATGCAACCCAGTGTGCTGTTAGCCTGCTTGGCAACAAAGACACACTGTTGGCTCATATTCAGCTTATTGTCCATTGTCACCCCCAGGTCCTTTTCTTCAGAGCTGCTGCCCAGCCAGTCAGCCCCCAGCCTGTACTGGTGCATGGGATTGTTCCATCCCAAGTGCAGGACTTTGCACTTGTCCTTGCTGAACCTCATGAGATTCCTTTTGGCCCAATCCTCCAATTTGTCTAGGTCACTCTGAATCCTCACCCTACCCTTCAGCATATCTATTACTCATCCTTCTGCTTGGTGTTATTTGTAAACGTACTAAGGGTGCACTTTAGGCCATCTTCCAAGTCTCTGATAAAAACACTGAACAAAACTAGCCCCAGGACTGACCCATGGAGCACTCCACTTGAGTGCCAACTAGACATTGAGCCATTGATTACTACCCTCTGAGCCCAATGCTCCAGTCAGTTTTTTATCCACCTTACAATCCATTCATCCAGCCCTTACTTCCTTACTTGCCTGCAAAAATGTTGTGGGAGACTGTATCAATAGCCTTGCTAAAATCAAGGTACACCACATCCACTGGTTTCCCTGCAATCACAGAGCCAGTCACCCTATCATGGAAGGCAATCAGGTTGGTCAGGCATGACTTGCCCTTGGTGAATCCATGCTGACTGTTCCTAATCACATTTTTCTCCTTCAAATGCTTAGAAATGGATACCTTGAGGATCTTCTCCATGACTTTTCCAGGGACTGAGGTGAGTCTATAGTTCCCTGGATCCTCCCTTTTCCCTTTCTTAAATATGGGCACTATATTTGTCCTTTTCCAGTCACCTGGGAGCTATCCTGATCACCATGAGTTTTCAAAGATGATGGCCAGTGGCTCTGCAATCACATCTGCCAACTTCCTCAGCACCCTTGAGTGCACCCCATCCAGCCCCATGGACTTGTACACATCCAACTTTTATAAATACTTCTTAACCTTTTCTTTCACCACTGAGGGCTGCTTACATTCTCCCCAAACTGTGCTGCCTGGTGCAGTAGTCTGGGAGCTGACCTTGCCTGGTAAGACTGAGGCAAAATAGGCATTGAGCACTTCAGCCTTTTCTGCATCCTCTGTCATAAGGTTGCCTCCCACATTCACTGAGGGACTCACACTTTCCCTGATCCTTCTCTTGCTACTGACATATGTGTAGAAACCCTTCTTTTTACCCTTCATATCTCTCAGCAGCTGCAGCTCCAATTGTGTTTTGGCCTTCCTGACTTCATCCCTTCATACCTGAGCAATACCCTTATACTCCTCCCTAGTTGTTGGCCAAGTTTCTACTTTTATAAGCTTCCTTCCTGTGATTTAGTTTTACTGAAGAGTTTCCTGTTAAGCCAAGCTGGTCTTCTGCCATACTTGCTAGTCTCCCTGAGCATCAGGATGGTTTGTTCATGCACTCAGAGCAAGGATTCTTTGGAATACAGCCAGCTCTCCTAGATTCCTCTCCCCCTCAGACTGGCTTCCCAGGGGATCCTGCCCATGAGTTCCCTGAGCAAGTCGAAGTCTGTTTTTTTGAAGTTCATGGTCCTTTCTCTGCTGCTCTCCATCCTTTCTTTCCTCAGGATCCTGAACTCAATCACCTTGTAGTCACTGCTGCCCAAGTTGCCATCCACTACTACATTCCCCACAAGTTCACTCCTGTTCGTGAGCAGCAGGTCAAGAAGAGCATGGCCCCTAGTTGACCGCTCCACCACTTGCACAAGGAAGTTGTCCCCAACATTGTCTAAAAATTTCCTGGATTGCCTATGCACTGTTGTATTGCCCTCCCAGCAGATGTCATTGTGATTCAAGTCCCCCATGAGAACCAGAGCCTGTCATTGGGTTGTTTGAAGAAAGTCTCATCCACCACTTCCTCCTGGTTTGCTGGTCTATAGCAGACACCCACCACATCACCCTTGTTGCTCCCCTCTCTGACCCTAACCCAGAGTCTCTCAACAGGCCTATCTCCAGTTTCCTATTGGAGCTCTGAGCAATCATATGGCTCTTTTACATAAGCTCTTCCTTCTATTTTCCCCTGCCTGTCCTTCCTGAACAGTTTGTACCCATCTATGACAATGTTCCAGTCATGTGAGCTGTCCCACCTCATCTCTGTTATTGCAATCACATCATAGTTTGGTGACTGCAAGGACTTCCAGTTCTTCCTGCTTGTTTCCCAGGCTCTGTGCCTTTGTGTACAGGCACCTGAGGTAACTAGTCGATTGCCCTGATTTCTCAGGAAGTCATGCAAAGACGCAAAGGCCTCTGGCAGAACAGTCTAACCTCTCTGGACACTTCATCACTGACCCTAGGATTGCTGTTTTGAGGCAAAAAAATTAAGAACAGTTTGAACAAGAAATCATCCACAGATTGCATTTTGTTAAGTATGGTTTAAGCAGGACTATGGCTTCTTATCCCACTCCTGGTTTTTTGTGATGCCTTTGTTCCTATGGGCTCTTTGATTGCTTGCCTCTCCCAGCACCACTTCCCCCTTCCCTTCTTCCCCTCCCTCCTGATTTCCTACCTATTGTATTCCAATCACACCACTCTATACTCTGCTCTACACTGTCCTTCCTATACACACACACATAGATATCTATCTATCTCTCTCAATCAATCAGAGTATATTTACTTGATTCCAATATGAGGTTCCCCCCCAATTCATCATAGGGAAAACAGAACCTCATCTCTGAATCAAGTGTGCTCCAGTTGGGAGCTATGGGAGTGGCTGTTCAGGGAGCCCAATGGGCTAGGGACAGCATCTGCAGAGTGCAGATTCTTACTTCCAGGGTCTGCTACCTGTTCACTCATCTCCCCTGCTGGCAGAGAAGCAATCTGCAAGCAGCTGCTACAGTTCCCAGCCCAGCCAAGCTCTCTGAAGAGCCACTATCCACAGCTCCCAGCTGTAGTGGTCTGATTCCCAGCTGAGGCAGGTTGGGATGAGCTGGGGCGGGGCAGGGGAGCACAGAGCTCTCCTGACCTGAGCTACAAGGAACAGCTATGGCACCACACAGATTCCTCCTTCAACCCTCTCCCAGCCAGAGGGGAAGATGAGGGAGGGGGACAAGCAGCAGGTGGGAAATGAGCTGCCTGCTGCCCCCATCACTTGCATGCCACCTGCCCTCCTGCTCCTGTTCTCCCCACCGCCCCCTGGACACTGCTTTCCTGTTACAGCATTTGGAGGGGGGTGCGGGGGAGAGACAAATTTAAAACAACTCTCCAATAATTAAGTTATAATTTCCATGTCTATAATCTAATTATGGGGGTCACCTTAAATTCAAAATAGTCTTGGATTCAGTTAAATAAGGTATATTATTTAGTTAGTCTATAAAGGTACATACCTATACTGCCTTCTGACTAACATGACAAACTATTGCTCTCTGCTCAAAGTGGGCTAATGACATTGGATCAAAAATTAGTGTTGAAGAATGGGAGATCATCTGGAGCAGTGGTTCTCAAACATCCAACTCTCTCAATAATAAAATAAAATTATTTTAAAATCCTACATCAGTGGTATCTCACCCTACCTAAAATTAACATATTAATGGTTCAGGAACAGGGAAATGAGTGCAGTCAGTTGGGAGCATTCTACCACATATGGTGGACACGTCCACAATCAAAATGTCCTAGAAAAAGGCTGGAGACATGTTGAGGGAAATAACAGAATACTAGCTGTCAGATACCCTTTTAGTGTTCCTACTCAACCTTCCTGAAAACTCTGCAATGTATAAGAATCATAAGAAATTGATAGTAACCTTCCAGTAGTTGGAAGAATTACAATTGAAAAAGCCTGGAAGAGAAGTACCACCCCTAAAAACACTGACTGGTTTCAAAAAGTTTGGGAAGTCTTAGCAATGGAAAAGTTGTCCTATCAAGGGCTGAATGAGGAAAGATGTTTATTTGGTAATTTGGTAAACATTTTTTTGAATTTGCTTTAAAAAAAAAAAAAATCTTTTCCTGCTTGAGAAAGTTTTTTGACCACTGAAGGAAAGTGAACAAATTTGGAATACATTTAAAATTAAAAAACAGAGATGAAGGGAAAATAAAGAGCTTTATATTATGCAGCGTTCTAAGGAAAAAGAGGGTTTGAATTATTATAGAGAGATGAATATACACAAACACTTAACATCACCTGAAACAAAGGAACTGCCAGAGACTGAAAGGAAGAAAAGAAAAGAAAAGAAAAAATCCCTTTGGGTATTGACTTCAGTTAAAGAAGCACTTTTAATGAAAGATAAATACCTGTCTTTATGTATATTTTAGGGGGATTGGCTGTACGTTTACATGTTAAATTTGTCATTAATGAATCTGATTTAGCACATAAATACAGATAAAAAATAAATATAACTGTTAGCTAGAAAGGGAAAAGCAAGCTCCAAGTTTTCCCTTTTCTCAGGGCTCCAACAGGGCCTTTACAGTGAAGACAATCAGAATTTCTTTCCCCCTCTCCTTTAAAACACAAAAATAAAAATTCCAGAATTTTAGAACTTTTCTTCTTGAAATCTGATACATTCATCCTAATTTCCTACCCAGGATATCCCAGTACCAGGATGGTGTACTAATATCTCACAATGGCCATTATCTAATATAGTGAGCAGTTCAAAGTTTTGTTTTACAGATTCCTTTGGAAGAAAGAGAACTTCACATGCCCCAAGCTTCCCACCCAGCAGCCCAGTCCTTCAGCTGTGTAGTGCTGACAATGTTCAGTGTAGCGTGCTCTACAAACTCTATCTTCTGACATGTTCGTCTGGGAACTATTGATATAATATAAACAGGGACCACATTTAGGTCACTACCTGCCTAAACAGAAGTGTGCCAGTTTTTAAAATCCACCCCCCATCCCCAGTTGGACTTGTGCATGTTTAGCATTTATGCAAATGAGGCCATTTTTCGGTAAATATTCAATCTATGGATTCTGGAGCCTAAATTTTGTACATCAAAATTCTGTTCTTGAACATGTAAAATTCTATATAAGAGAGGAAAGTGGTAAGTGTGTGTAAGCAGGGAATCTTACTCTTTTTCACTGGTTGTTATCTGTTCCATGAAAAAACAAGTCCTTATGAACAGATGGTTTATTAACCTACTCCTTGAGAGGTCCAAAAGATTGCCTCCAAAAATAGAACCAGGAAGGTTTGGAAGAAAATACTAATCCTAGCAGAATAAGATAGGAAAATAAAATTGCAGGGATCGGCTGGTCTTACATGCTGTATGAAAAAAGTACATTTTTTATAGGATATTCTTAAATATTCAGGCCTGAATATTTAAGAACAGAACATTAGGAGAACAGTAATAAGACAATTAGTGGCTCGGCTTCTTTGTGATATTTTAATTCTAGTGTAGAAAAGTGTGCCCTGTGTCTGATTTGTCAAAATTTCCCCCCCAGTAGAACTACTAAACCAGACTGACTCATGCCTCTGATTATCCAGGAGCGTATCCAAAAACAATGTACAAGGTTTATATAAAAGCTAATCACGCTGACATAAGACAAAAACCCACCCTATTTGTTAATGATAAAGTTATTTGAGGAATTAATATCACATTTTAACAACAATTTTTGTTACTGATAGGTATATGGAGTATCTCTTTGCGAAAAGAAGAGCTTTAACAGAGATGAACTCCTCTTAAAAACAAAATAAAAATGAAAATAGCCATCCTTATAAACTGAAGAAGGAAGGATTGACATTTAGTTACTATGAACAAGTACAAAAGCTTTTAAGAAGAAGAACAAAGGAACATGCAAGTCATCGATTTTCCTCCCCCATGACCTCAGATGAATTTGTAATAAAAGTTTGTCCAAAAATGTCCACCAGAACACTCATTCTGGGAAACCTGGCAGCACAGTTATGAAGTTTATGAAACTTAAGATCTTTAGTGGAAAATACCACCACCACCACCACACCCTAACATGTGCCACAGAAAGACAGAAGAGGAGACAATAGTGTCACTAATGCCTTGACCATCTGCACTGGCATGGTTGTAAGTTCAGCAAGGACGAGGCTGATTTTATATTACATGTCTAACCAGCAGAAAATAGTTTTTCTTGACTCCAAATCCAGGGATTGGTTTGCCCCTGAGCCCCACCAGCCAGCTAGTAGTACCATTACATTAAATGCTACCTAGTCTAATTTAAGACCCAGGATGTCATCCTCCTGCTATACTAATGAAACTATGAAACTTGGCCTTAGAGAAGCTGCAGCTGGAGTACTGCATTCAATTCTGGGCTCCACAATTTAGGAAGGATGTGGAGAAGCTTGAAAGAATCCAGAGGACAGCCACGCACATGATCAGAGGGCAAGAGAACAGGTCTTATGAAGAGAGGCTATGAGCTATGGGACTTTTAACCGTGGAGAAGCACAGGCTCAAGGGCAAGGGTGGGCAAAATGTGGCCCAGGGACCAGATACAGCCTGCCAGGCCATTCTATCTGGTCCATGGGGCCCCTAAAAAATTCAGAAAATTAACATTTATCTGTCCTGGGCTGCCTGTCATGCGGCCCTTGATGGCTTGCTGAAACTCAGTAAGCGGCCCTCTGCCCAAAATAATTGCCCGCCCCTGCTCAAGGGTGACAGGGTGGCAGCCTATAAGTACATAAGGGGTGTGCATCAGGATCTGGGGCAATGCCTGTTTACCAGAGCACCCAAAGGTCCAACAGTCACAAACTCCTGCAAGACAGTTTTAGGCTGGCCATAAGGAAAAACTTATTTATTGTCCAAGCCCCCAAAGCCTGGAATAAACCTCCCCCCGCCCACCCCGAGGTAGTGCAAGCATCTACTCTGGACACTTTCAAGAAATATTTGGATGTTTATCTTGCTGGGATCCTCTGACCCTAGCTGACTTCCTGCCCCTTGGGCAGGGGGCTGGACCCAGTGTCTGATGAGGTCCCTTCCAGGCCTAATGTCTATGAAATGTATGAAATAATCCCCCCTCTCTAGCCACAGCCAGTGAGATAATCAGGAGACACCAGCCTCTTCACAATATTATATTAATTGTACAATTAACATGATAATCATGCTATAAACTGGAACACGCCACACATTCAAGCAATTTATCATGCAATGAAAGTGCAAACCATCCACAAAAATGTTATTCCTAACATGTGGAACATCTTTGTGGCTGGTTTGTATTACTTGAATTTGAATCTGTGGCATGTCAGTTTAAAGGGCAAACAGGGAGTTGCTCCTTGGCGCTGGGCTGGCCCTGTACCATTTAAACTCTCAACACTCCTGGGAACCCCACATGGGAAACTGGCTCCCTAGTGCCAGGCTGCTCACAAGTCCAGTTAAATTTCTTGGTGTTCAAGCAGCCCAACACCAGGGAGCTGTTTTTTCATACGGGGCTCCCTGTGTGCCAGTTAGTTTAAAGGGGCACATGTAGCCCAGGATGAATGAGTGGATCCCCAGTTCTGGGTTAAACTGGGAGCCCAGGATTGGGGGTCTTCTTCTCAATCCAGTCAGTGGGGACAGTGCTGGGTCATTTTGAGCTACAGATGTGGTTTCTAGCCAGAGGGTACCAAAGCAAGTTGGCACAAGCTAGCAGGCAGCAGCTTGGCATCACTGTGTGCTGGCCAGCCAGGAAACCCACACACTGAGGGAAGCCTGGGCACCCTCTGCTGGCTGGTCATGTGCTAGGTGCCTGGCTGTGCTGCCTCCTCACTAACCTGGCCACCCCCTGTGCATTTTCCAGTTTCAGGTAAGTTGTATGCAATCATAAAATGAGGCTTGATTTTCCCCATGTTGAATGGGGGTGGGGGGAAACTCATAATCAAGCAAATATAGTAAATTAATGTCTGGAGGGGGCCACTCATTTTAACATAAAATTAATGATGAACTGCAGGTTTACCCGAGGAAGAGATCTTTTAGTTAACCCAACATACTCTCTGCTTGCATTTTATTCAGTCTACTTCTAAATCTCTCAAATGAGGGGTACCATAATGTATATAGGAAACAACGATTAACGTGTATTTGTAATTATGTTCAGGTTTGGATTTGTTTGTCCATCTGCTTGACTTAACAGGTTTTCTTGTTTTGGTATGTTACTATTTATCTTTGTTAAGGTTATATATTAGTAACTGAACCATATTTTGTGTGGGACAGGGAGGATTATATTATTTTTAACATACTAAAACTTGTAGAAAATCACAGGCAAGAAATTCAATAGCTTAGCTACCAAGTGAAGCTATCGAGTGAAACAAAAGAGAGTTTACAGCTTGTGTCTTCTCTTAACACTCATTAAAATCCTATATTTTAAGACTAGTGGTTCTCAAACTTTTTAGACTTAAGTTATACCATTAGATGTAAAGCACCCCTTGGAAAATGCCCGCTCTTAGCTTTTGTTTGTTGTTTAACTACAGAAAACAGAGTACGTCTTATACTTGCAAAGAACTCAGAAAGACCACAATAGGGCAGAATGTTTTGATACTATCGATTCCTATTTGAAGTCTCTAGGTTTATTTTGTGAATCGTGTGTAGGAGTTTGCATACCTAACAGTATAAATATTACATGACACCCATGGCACCATTAGAAGAATCTTAACAGCAACCCAGGGTGCCATGGCACTGTGGGTGAAAATCACTGATTTAAACTAAAGTTTTTATGCTTGACTCATACACAAATGTTAAGCAACAATACACACAGCCACTCAAATACACAATATCTAACAATGTAAAATAAACAGATAAGCACAAATTCCACAGTGGTGTTATTGTTAAACAGTACTGTATGTTAAGAATCTCTCTGAATGGCATCTAGGATAACACAATCAAAAAAACCCCAAACATTACACATGGAAAAATGTTAGATTCTGGGGCAGCAAAGAACTTTGCTTCCTCCTCCCCTTCCAAAAACATTTTTAGAAAAACGCACGCAATAGAAACAAAGAAAGAATGAAAGACCCAGGGCATTATTCCTTCTGTCTACCTTACTCAAAACTCTTGACGTGGGCCTTGGATCTTTCTCTGCTATTTTGCTTTTTAAAAGAAACCCCTTCCATATGAATTTCTTTTTCATTACACATTTATGTAAAGCTGTCTCCCAATTTTTAAATGACAGTTTCACATACCAGAATCACAATATTTCTACATTATCTTATGATACTGTATTGCTTACTCTGGCATTGATTCAATTAGGAATATTACAGATGAGAAATGTCATTGCCAATTTCATAGGGTCAAATCTTCTCCACTGAGTGTCAGTTGGCATGCAAGGAGAGAAAAGTTCATCTTGTAATAAGGATGGGCCACATCAAAGCTGTGTAATGAGACACAGCTGAAAGTTTTCACAAACAACCAGGATGTACCAAAACCAGAGGAACAGTTTCCATTCATTTTGATCCATCCACTGTGCACATTCAACATATCACTAGCAGCACAGTTTTTGGCTCTTTATCTCTTCCTTTCTCACTGCCCTTTTCTTCTGTGTAAATAGGGCAAAACAACGTTTAGGGCAGCAATAATTTATATTCCCTACCTGGTACAACTGTTCAGACTTCTAATCCTTGCCTCAGAGTTCCAGTAAAATCCTGAAACACATTGCCTATCTCTAAGGGTAAAGGCAAGCCTAGTTATTCTTCTCCTTCTCAGTTCCCTGTTCAATCTGTGATTAAATAATCTCCTTTTTATCCCACACAATTGTAAGTGACACATAGACCAGAGTGGGCAAAATACAGCCCACGGGTTGTATCTGGCCTGTCAACAGACTTGATCTGGCCTGTGTGTGGATGGCTGCCAACTCATTGGGCGCATCCACACGAGTGTCCATGTGCATATTGCAGCATCTCAAGAGGCATGTGTGGGAACAAAAAAACATTCCCTGCACTGCAAATTTGCAGAGCAGGGGCAAAATTAGACCCTTGGATATCCAGGGGTTAAAAAAAAACGGCAGGGGAAAAAAGCGGGGCAGGGCACAGTCCTGAACTGTGCCCTGAGAAAACCGGAGGCTTGGTCTTCCACGGAGACAGTCTGGTAGCCATCCAGAGCGTCTCTATGGCTGGCCATCATCCTGGCACTGAAACATGCTGTGCAGGACAAGCAGAGTGCCAGCTGCGGGGAGCTGGACCTGGGCTCCTGCTGCTAAGTAGAGGGTGGAGGAGCTGGAGGAAGATGGAAGGGGACCATGGTAGGACCCCTGCCAGCCCCACCCACTCCCCTCAGCCCCCCGATTGCTGCCCTGTCCTGCCCCATTTCCTGCCTGGCCCCTGAGCCTCCCTGACTGCTGCCCCACCCAGCCTAATCCCCCACCTGCCCCTGAGTCCCCCTTACTGCTGCCCTACATGGCTTCATTCCCCGCCTGCCCCCGAGCCCTTCAATTGTCCCAGCATCCCAGCAATTGAAAAAAAAGAAGCCCCGCACTCACCAGCAGCAGCTGTCATTGGGGGTCACTGAGGCCTTGTGGCAGAACCCTCCCTATGCAGCACAGGCCTGGACATCAGCCTCAGTGGCCCCAGCTGCCCAACAGTGCATGGAGCCATGTAGCGCCCTGCCAACTCTGACTGCACCCGTGTGATTGGGCAGTGGCAGTGCCAGTGCAGGTGCCCCCACTGCCCCGTGCTGCATGGGGGGGCTCTGCCACGAGGCCCCAGTGACCCACACGGCAACTGTTACTGTTGGTGAGTGGGTTTTTTTTTTGTTTGTTTTTTTGAGTCCTGGGCTGCTAAGGCTAGGCCAGGGAGTGGTGTAATCAGGGAGCCCTGCTGCCCCCTGCTACTCTGTGATGTGCATGGGGGCTCTGTTACATGGTCCCAGAGCCCCCACAGCCCCTTCTACTGCTGGTGAGTGCAAGGCTTTTTTTTTTCCCCCTAAAGTGCTGGGAGGCTCAGGCTGGGGGGGCAGCTATTTGGAGGGCTGGGTTTGCAAGCAGGGAATAGGGCTGGGCAGGCCAGATATTGGGAGGACTGGGGAAGCAGGCAGGGGGTGGGGCCAGGTGGGCAGCCATTGGTGGGGCTTTAGGAGCCATTGGGGAATAGAGCCGGGGGAGCAAGCGGGGCTTGGGAATGTGGGCACTGCAGGCAGGGTAGCCACTGGGGGCCATGTGGCCCCTGTTGGGGGGGCTGTAAACCCTGTTAGGGGGCTGTAGCCCTTTGGGAGGCAGTCCATGAGCTGTGCCCTGCAGGGGGCAGGGGACCCATCCCTCCTGAACAGACCCTCTACAGTCTCCCCACACTTACCCACACACCCCACAGGCACACACATCCCCCATCACTCTTCCAAATGCCCTTCTGCAAACCCCATATGCCCCCCAGGACATACTTTGCATGCCCAGCTGCTAGACAGAATAAGACCTGCTGGCAGGACCTGTGGCTGCAGGGGTAGCTGTCCCCACATCCTGGTTAATGAAGGGGTCACAGGAATCTCTAACTGCTCTATGGTAAGAAAACCACAGCCAAACAGCAAAACATATAGCTATTTAGAATTCATGTTATTATGATGATAGAGACACTGTTAAAGCAATTTCGAAGCTACCACTGTAGATATCTCAATAAAACATTGCCCAACTGATTGTTGTTGCTCTTTCTCTCACTTTCTCTCTCTCTCTATATAGTGGTCTTTTGTTTTAATTGTGAAGAAACATGAACTTGGGGGTATTTTATAGAGTGATTTTGGGATTCTTTTATCAGGGATTTTTCACTTAGGGAACAACAGAATTCCTGTTAGAGAGGCAAGTGGCAGGACCCAGGCAGTGGCTGACCTCTTGGCCAATTGCAGCCAGGAGGACATGCTTTGACAGTTCAAACAGGTCACCACATCTGGAATGTCTTCCTGGTAATATCTGCCCAGATGGACAGGCACGGGGCACACATGGCAGAAGTGCCACACAAAGGCCAAATCTGCAGCCACAGCCCACTGGCAGCTGGCCCAGAGGGGCAGATGCCTCTACTGGCTATGCAGTCCCCATCCAGGTCTGGCAGGTGTGTAGCAGGTCACAGCCGGGCAGCAGCCCCTGCTAACAGACTGATGCAGTGGGTAGAGGGTGCAGGGAACTCTCAGGGCTGCTGCAGCAGTCCAGCTGGCACAAGGGGTAGTGTCCACAGGTACCAATTGGCTGGACTCCAGAAGCTCCTGAGAGTGAGTAGCCCTGAGCTACTTGACAGGGCAGCTTTCTGTACCGATGGGGCCAGGACAGAGCAGATTTTTATACTGATGGGGACAGCACAGGTACTGGCCCTGGGCTCTAGCTCCCCCTGGCTGCAGATCTGGGAGGAGCCAGGCAGGGTTATTTTGCCCAAGTGGTGCAATTTGTCCTACATCAGAGTGCATGTCCAGGACCATGCACTGAGACAAAAAGCCCTGGCTCAAATTTGCACCACTTCTATTTGAGTTGTTGCAAGCGTATGTGCTTGCACTCACCTCAGTCTATTTTCTTTCTCTTTTCCCTTTCTTCATTTTATTTGGTCCTCCAATTTTTGCATCCCTGACTTCCTACATCATATACACAGCCGCACAACCTTGCCCCCACAAAAATCTCTTCAGCCTCCATGATGATGAATCACTTAAACCACTCCCACTACAGGGACTACTTTCTGATATCAATGGTACAGTTAGGCTGGTTAAGATACTCTAATATCAACTTACACTTCTCACTGACTCTTCTTCTCTAGAATTCACATTGTCATTATATTATAAATGAAAATCAGCAGTCCCGGGTTAGTTGGTAAAAGTTACTATTCTAGATCTCATATATACTTCATCCCTCTATTCATCAGCCCATCAGACATGGATCTTAGTCCAGATCCCAGAAAATGACCAAACAGTGAAGTTATAGTATCCAACATGAATGTTCTTTGCTTCCTGAGCCTAATCAAGTTCTAAAATCAAAGATCATTTAGGGCCAAGTAGATGAGAGTATGAAATTAATCTAACTCCCCATAAAAGTTCATCTGTAATTGATAGATTCAGTATCACAGCTAATTGAACAGGAGAAGAACAATTTCAGCATGGATACTGTATTTTATGCAGGATTATAGACTGAAGTTTTGAGATCCCCTAGTCGTCTTTTTCATTTCATAATGTAGAATTCAGAAGGTTTCATTATAGAATGTGGAAAGGTTTTGCAAAGATATACTGAATATTCTGTTCTCTGACCAAGGTAATTTACTGGTCATATTCCAGCTTCCCACTACAAAGGACGAAACAGGTAAAGGTCCCTAGATATCAAATCTTGTGAATACTGGAGATCAGAGTGGAAACTACTTTACCCTATGGAGGGAATAATTCTGCTATTTAGGTATTTTTATGCTCCCCATTATTGTAATTGCACACCTAATCCAGGAGTGTCTTCTTCTAGAAGACAGCATGAAGCAGTGCTTCCACAGATCATTGCTCAAATAATGTTAAATATCTAACCTCTGAACTGTTGGAATTGTTTGAAGGCATAAGAAGTTTATCAACCAAATACTATGGGCCCTAAAATGACTAGCAGGTTTGCCTACATTTTCACATGTCCTCAATCACTGACATCAGTAAGAACTATGCTTGAGTCCTGAGTTCAACATTTGGCTGCTTCAGTTTTAAAAACCTGAAATTGGTGTAGGTTATTAGGCTGCAGTGATTTTAGGAAAACAGGTGTGATAGTTCACTGACAAACAACTACCATGTGTTCTTCTCTGCATAACAATTTAAGTGAAAAATTAGATTTTTTTAAGAACGCAAATCATTACCCAAGTATTTAACAACTTGGCATTTATATTATAATACCACCTTTCATTTCCACACAATCTTTCCCCACAGATGTCAAATTGCTTTACTCTTAGGGAGCTGTTCCTGAAAAAATGGAACAAACCCGAGTGGTAGTGCCATGCTCTGAGAAACAGTAATGGAAGTACAGGAGGGCAGAAGCAAAGCATCCTCATATCCAAAATCTGAGGGAATACAGCATTTACCACAGTGAGAAATGGCATAATGGACACAAGCTGCCAATGTGGCATTAGAGTGATATGAAAATGTACTGCTTAAACCACGTTCTGCCCCTGCTGTCTGTCATGTAGCATTTCTACTGAGATGTTAAGCACCGAACAAGACCAGAGGGCCAGAAAGACCCAGTTGCCTCTGCTACCACAGCTACCCAACTTCACCCTGCTGCTGCTTCTTTCTGCTGCCCAGCTACAGTGCAGCATGGAGTGAAACACCCAGCTGCAGTGCTGCCTAGGCAAAGCTTCCTATCACCAAATGCTCCCAACCCTCCCTACCCTCTGTAGGCTAGATCCAATATTTCTGCAGACTGGATCTGGCCCATGGACCAGAGGTTGCAGACCCCCTGCACAAGGCTGCTTAGGACTTGGCCCATAAGCCTTACTTGTACGCTGGAGTTACAAATGACCACCTAAGAGCAGGATTTGGCCCTGTCATTGAATTATTTGTTTAATTCAATAATACTCTAAGGATGGATTTTTTTCTTTTTATGTTTTAACATTAAATGGTTTTGTGAACAGTATCACCTAATAAAACTTTACTGTAAGTTCAAATTTTGACTTCATTTAATAGGACTATCATAAATGGCAATAAAAGTATGTTCACTCTACCTTGTATGATTATTTCCATTTTCTGTTTTATAGGCATGCCTTTTCTTATTTAAAACATTGTCTTCTGATCCTTGTCTCTGACCCCAGATGAACGTGTTATGAACTGTCTGTCGGCATCTTTCTCGAGTCCAAATGTATTCTAAATCCAAAGCTTCTGTGATTCAAACAGAGTGTTTTAAGATAAAAACCTTTGAAAATAAAGATTATATCTTATGTCATTCTCCAAAATTTGTAAAATCAAGATTAACACAACAGTAAAAGGGTATTCATAGACATTTCTTGTAAAGTTGAAGCAAAATAAAGTTTGATACAGTAA
Source organism: Crocodylus siamensis (assembly GCF_052110815.1). NCBI lineage: Eukaryota > Metazoa > Chordata > Crocodylia > Crocodylidae > Crocodylus > Crocodylus siamensis. Next base: position 191,730,598 of record NC_143396.1, read on the forward strand.
CCTGAAATTCCCAAAGTGAAAAAGATTCTTGCCTACCCTGTTCCCTTGAAAACTAAATTTACCAGGACACATGTTTATTGGTATAACTACATCCACATTAGGGGGTAAGCACTGATTTACATAGATCAGTGGTTCCCAGACTCTGACAGATTGTGCAACACCAATTTAAAATGATACAACTTTAAGTACCATCAGCAATTTTTTCAGTTCAACCTTAAGTAGCACTAGCTAATTTTTGTCATATAAAGTAATTATAATAAATCTGTTAATGTGTACCACTGACAGTCTATGTCAGCAGTTCCTAACCTATTCTACCAGTTTGGTTAAATAGGTGCTAAAAATGTGTGTAGATAAGATGCATCGTAGTTAAGAGAACTGATATCATTATGACACTTGAGATACTGTTATGCAAGTTTGGCAACCGTTTATCCATCTAGATCATGGTATATGCATGAGCGGTCACCCAGATTTTCAATGCACATGGCTAGACAGAAGGGTTTTTTTTGGAGGACTGGAGGCTGCCTAGACTTTCCATCCCCACTTTAGGCCACTGAGACAGAATCCAAAAGCCAGACTGAGTCCAGGCATTTGGTGCCTCCGTGGCTGTATTTGTATAAGTATTCAGGAACTAAACCCAGGTCTGTTGTGTGGCAGACAAGGATGCTACCCCTGATCTGCAGGGGACTCCTGCCAAATACGTAAAAGCTGCTTAACTGACAAAGGAAATGCCTTCTATCTAGAGTCAGTTAAATTCTTAGTTTTGGTTTGTATTTGTTATTGCCTACTTATCTCAAGCACCTGAAAACAAAAACCGGTGGCAGAAAAGCTATTCTGTTAAAAGATGCAGCCTCCCTCAACCTTTTCTTTAAGGTTGGATTAAGCTTCTAATTCTTATGATACCTCTCCTCACATGTTACAAGCAAATGAACCTCCTCCCTTCTGACAGGCCTTCATCTTAATCAGTTCCTCTGCTAATTGTTTATCTACTACCCCTGTGAATTTCTCTTCCCTCTCTTCCAACTATGTATTTACTGTGCTATGCTGGCTTTTATTCCTCAAACCTGAAGGATATCTTACATTCGAAGCTTGTCTAACTCTATACCAATGATACTGTTGGTCCAATAAAAGATCACTCTAAGAAATTCTCACCTTTAGCAAAACCAAGAAACATCATACTTGACATTCCCAGTGTTTTCTCAGTAAAACAAAGTAAAGGAAAAAAACCTACATGTTTTCCTTTGCTAGTCACTTAGAACAAAATTAGGATATTTATTATATACTATTAATTTCTTATCTACTCAGCAGCTTTTAGCTAATAACAATAACTGGCAAGATTATAAAACCTTACTCAGTGTAAAATTTTCACCAAGATCAGTAAAAATTTGCACTAAATGACTGTGCAAATGTGAACTGAATTAAAACTGAGTTGGGCTTCAAAACATTAATAATGCTAGGATTTCTATTGCATCTGTCAACAATAGAGCTTAACACACTCACAAGTATTAATTAATTACAACTTAAAACACCTAATTACATTTTATCCCTGTTTTCAGATGGGAAATGAGGCACAAAGATGAAGGCCTACATTTTCAAGCAGTTTACTAATTTTAGAAATGTAAGGCACCTAAACCCTGATTTTGAGAGCGTATGTAAATAAAGTAACTAGAAATTGAGTACTCTCTTAGAACTTTTGAAAAATGAAACCTCTCAGTGAATTGAGTTGAATGACCAAAAATGAGTCACCCCAAATTAGCAGAAGCATTTGAATACAAAAGTAGGCATAAAATGACTTTCTTTTAGTTGTTCAATGACATTGTACCAAGGAGCGGGAAATGGAAACAGAAAACACATCTCATACCCAGGGGCAGATCAGCAGGGGAGGGGAGAGGGTGGGTATAGTGGTCCAGCTGCACCCTTCTGTGATTTTGGTCCACCCAAAGTTTAAAACCAGCTGCCTGGTAGCAGCAACAGTATTTCTAGTCAGGCAGTAATGAGCAACTCAATTGACTTTATGATTCATTATAATCTTCCTGATTCTTTCTAAACATTTCATTCCAGGGCTGTTAACAACCCTCTCCTTTTTAATGATCTTGATATTCCATTAATCAATCCAACCTTTCTCCTGTAATTCTGCTGTTAGCTGTTCCTGGCAATGTAAGTCTTATTTAAAACTGTTGCAAACTGTTTTTAACTCTAGCTAAAAACATTAACTCAGGTGACGAGTAACTCAGATGTGGAAATAACTTTCAGTGAAGCACTGGATGCACTGCCAAGGAGCTCAAGAAGGCTCTATTGTTTTATGAATCTGAAAAAGGGATGGACATTTAACTGTAATGACTACAGGATTAATAAAACAGCATCTCTTGATTATTTTGCCTAGTTTGTTGTCATTTGATGCATAATAGCAAGTTAACACACATTCCAATAAAGTTACATTTGTCTCTTTGCTCATAGCATATTAGTAAAGCATGTCATTTTGTTTATCTGAGAAAAATGTGTGTTGCATTATATGGGATGATGCACCACACCTCTGTACCCGCTTTTCAAAATCGTAGATCTGCCCATGTCTATATCCCACTCCTCTACCTAGCCACTAGACAGGTTTAATCTTAATAAGCTCTTTTCTGAGACATTTTTCTTTCTCCATCAAGAATGATTGAAGTGACTAGTTAATGCTCAGCCAATAAAATGTTCTAATAATTTGCTGTGAAAACCTTTGAGCAGTGATGTAGTGATGTGGTTAGGTGCCCAGGGCATGGGGACAGTGGTGACTTCAGGTTGCTGTTGCACTGCCAGAAACACTGCATGGCTGCCAATGGCAGCCAATTTTTTTTATGCTCCTCCTCCAGAAATCAGAGGCTGGAATAGTTGACCTGCCCTAGTTACACCACTGCATTTGAGGTGTTCTATAATAAGAACAAACCCTTGACTGATTCTGGATAAACAATATTGACCAAGCAATGTTTAAATCAGTGCATTTCAAAAGTGATGCACAATACATACCCTATGGGATACAGGGCAAACATCCAGATGGTATGCAACAAGAAGGAATTTGGAAGCAGTAGGAAAGGGGGAGAATACAAATGGAGTAAAAAAAATAAAATAAAAGGAAAACTCATGAATTCTATAATGTATCTTAGACTGCTGGAGAGGTTATAGTGTGTACTGACCAAGGTTTACTTTTCTTATTATCTAAAATATGAAATCATAGGGGAAGACAGCCATTTAACAAAAAAGGGGCATGAGAAGTAACAACAGTAAGAATACTGGCTTAAATAATAAATTATATAGTGTATATTTATGCAAGTTTATCCTATCAAATTACACAGATTGCAAGTAGTTTGATCTCTGTGCAATAAAGACATCATAAATTATGTAGAACTTGTATCTAAGCCACGTTTTTTCCAACACAAACTTTAAAAAAACCCATGTTTCTTAGTTAGAACAATGTTTATTTAATTTCCATGGCATTTAATGGCAACATAAAAATTCATTTCTACTTGTTTTTTTAAAACCAGCACTGTGTTTTCTGTTGTTTTTCTCCTAAATGGAGGAGAATATTTTACTATTTGAAAAGAACAGAGTTACTTACTGAATGTACTATTATCTTCTTTTTATTAAAGGAAATATTTTACAATTTAAAAGTTAATTCTGGTGATGAAATTTCCTCTGAACTCCTTATAGTCACTTAATTCAAAGACAAATAATTTCATTTTGATTCAGAGACAACAGTATTTGGCATTGATAGGCAATTAATTGGGACACTAAAATTCTTTCCCTATCAAGTCAGTTTTGCATTTCTAAATCATAGTGCCATAACCTTCTATTATAAGTGATAATGGAATAGTGTTCTCTGTTCTAGGTGTGCATGGCAACACGTTTGTTAACAGAAGCCAAAAAGCAAGTAGCAATTAAGTATTACAACTGACAACCAAAACTGTGCTGTACAGCCCCATGAATATTTAATATAGAACATACCTTTGCTTAACTGGCTGGGATGTAAAGAACTACGTTTCCTTCCTTATTTTTGCAGCAGGGAGACGCATTGTAGTTGAATGAGTCTTTTCAAAACGACAAAGGGCCAATTTCACTCTTCATTTAGATTCTTGTAACCTCCCCAAGCCAGATTCAACCCAGACCTCAATACAGTTTCTGTAATCAGTGCAGTGGGACACGGACACACACACCCACCCACACACACAGAGACTTTAGTGGGGCTACATGAGTACACCTGAGGGCACAACTGGCCCACAAGTGTTCAACATAGTTTAGGCAATGAATAGAAGATCTGTATTTGGGGAGGATGCTATACTTGAGTGTCCCAAATTGTTGAATTGTCTTGGTTAATGTCTGTGCAATAATATCAAGATTGCGGTATTTATGCTACGGTTTCTCAGCATGAATTCAGCAGAAAGCACTGGAGCTTTGTGTTTCAGAAATGCTAGGAGTAAACAGTTCAACTCTGACATGTTCAAGAAGTTTGGCTTCTTTTCCACTGCGCTACATTCTACAATGGCTTTGGGAGGGTTTAAAATAACTGACCCATTAAAGATTCTGAGAATATGCAAAAACTTTAGTAATAAGATGTGACCTTTTTTTTTTTTTTTTTTTTTTTTTAAAGAAAATAAACATTTACTAACATTTTAAAATTCTCTCTTATCAATGTAAAATATTTACTTGTTTTAAGTCTTTACTAAAAGCAAGTAAGGTCAAAGCTACCACCTTGCAAGCCAGGCCATTTTCAACCACTTATTTAGTGAGGCCTAGCCTCAGGAGCGGCTATGATTACCAAGCATACAATTACTGTTTTGTGATACTAGAATGGCAATTGGCTACCCTTCAGCAAATTCTCAATCCAGTGTCACATCTGTTATGCACCCAAACTCAATGGGAGTCCAACCGCAAATCAATAGGAGTTTACAGTGCACAGGAGATGCAGAATCATACACTTGGACACCTATGCAGGTGCAGCAAGGCTGCTCTGGCATGCTTTAATTAGAGCACATTGGAGCAGACTCAGTTAATCGATTAATTGAGTTCGCTGGAGCGTGGTAATTACTGCACTCCAGCAAACTCAAACAGCATGTGCATCAGCACCCCTGCACTAAAAAATGGCAGTGGGGGTGCTTTAACTGAAGCTCGTTGAATTAAAGACCTCCCCGCAACTCCCAGAGCACATGTATAAACACCCCTTGATTTTGAAACAGAAATTATAACTTCAGAAATGCATAAACAACTATGGACTTCAATGGAAACAATGGAAATTGTCCTTGGAGAGGTAAGGGCAATACCTGACCTTAGATCAAAAAGATTTTTAAAGTTAATTAACTTCTGACAATATCCAAGCCAAATTTTGTACTTGAATATACATATGCTACTATCAATAGTTGCCACAGAAGACATAAGATTGGATGTGAGATAAGTAATTGGATCTAATTTTTTTATTAATAACATTCCAAAACAATATCTAATTTATAACCTTAATAATACATTTGCCTTTCTTATAGTTTACTAAAAATAAGGTAAAAAAAATTCTAAAGAAGTGATTTCTTAACTGCTAATGAATGGCCCCCATACTTAAGAAAACTTGAAAAAAAGGGGATCTTTGTAAGTGCAAAGTATTCCTTATGTCCACATAACTCCAACTAACATGGCTGGGTGTATTAAACATCTGCTTAAGGGCTATCAAAAGAGACTCCAAGTAAAGAATTGCTTTAGCCCTATCTTGCCAGTTAAGAAAGACTGAAAATATAATTTAAAATGATACAAATATTTCCATTACCTATCAATGGAGAGTGAAGCCTGGCATGGTCATGATCAAGGTAGCATCCAGAACAGCTGGTGAGAAAGGGAAAATTAAGTGGTGATGAGCTTCTTGATGGAGCGCTGTAAACACGACCCTCCTGTTGAAAAGAAAAGACACCAGTTTAATGTGTTAGGTAGCAAACCTGAACATTTTTTTGGTTAGCTGAATTTGACAGAACTCAGAACAAGAAGAAAAAAATAGCTATCACAATCTCATTAAAATACAATATTTTACTTATTTTAAAAGGAAAAACATCTTACCATACTGTTTCTAACTATTTCTGTGCACCTCATCCTACAGGTGCACAGAAATCCACAAGTGCCACTAAAGTCAGCTACATAGGAATTAAGTAGTTGTAAAAGGCCAGGGAACCTCTACCACAGGGCTAAATAATAATAGAAAAATAATATGGGTGTGCTGTGAACTCCACAAGCCTCTTTACTGGCTCTGTGATAATTGAATTATCCTGCTTTGAAAAATGAACATGTATTCTGTAGGTCTGTAAGGAACAACAAAATAGTACCATAGGGAACTATAGGAAGGTCTAGGTGATAAAATACAAATGAGCAGTCTGCTCTTCCTGTCAGCTCTGCAGCTCCTAGTTCTTTGTACTGAGCTCTCTCTTCAATCTTCACGCAGAGCCCAGGGGAATTTCTATAGCAGCAGGGCTCCTCTTTTCTTTGGCACAAATAGTAAAGGAGACCAGGTAGGGAGAAATTCATGCATATAACCTGGAAAACAGCCATATTTTTAGTTATGGGCTTCCTCATCCCCAAATACTGTTTGTTAATGGGTGGGAACATCACCTTCATTTATTTCCTTCTTTCCAGATGAGCCTCCAAATGGCATTCATCCACGTTAGGCCTTCTGCTCCTTTAAAATTCCACCCCTGCTAGCTGACATTTAGTCAGCCTGGGAAGAACCTGCCCCCAATGACATTCCCATGAGCCTGACTGACATGCATCATGACAACAGTGGGCAAAGTCTGCAAGCCATTCCCAGTAACAACTACTATAGAAAGCTACAAATGGCTGGCTGGCTTAAAAATGGCTTTCTAGCTTTAGTGGAAAAATCTATGAAACAGATAAGTGTTTAGGATACCATCAGTACTGTTCTGCCCTGCTCTTTAGAAAACCAGCATAATACAGTATCAACAAGTATTAAAATTCAGTGTGAACTCACTGGAAAGTTGTTAGTGGGAAACTTCCATGATTCATGTGTTTCCCTCACATTTCCAGAGAGCAAGTTAAAGCCTAATATACAAATAGAGAGTGGGGAAATGAATACAACTAATGTCTTTCTACTCCAGAGGAAAAAATAGGGAAGAAGAAATGCTTTATTAAGCTGTTTCGTTTTCCCGTTTATACTCCTGCTTTATAGGTTATCTTGTGCTCTTACTGTTGGCAAGGGCAGAATATCAATCAATCAGTCAGTCAGTCAATCAGTCAATCAAAGTAAATAATGTTACCAGACTTTCCAAAAGATTAAAAGAAATTCAAGTTATTTTCTTAATGACCATAAAATAACATCTACCATATCCTAGAGGCTGAAAGTTAACAGTACAAGGGACTCGATGCTTTAAATAAAAATATCTATTACTTATTTCTGTATGTTAAAGATGATGCATGTGTGTATCTGTTGTTTATCTACGTAGTATCAACTCCCACTTGGAGGAAGCCTATACACAGTATTCTGTGTTCATATTTTGTTAAAAGTTCTCCAAATGCACATATATAGAAATGTTACTGATACAGCTAAATACTAAGGGATGTATGTTTGTCCATAAACTATATGACCCTCAAGGACATTTGGAACCAAATTAGAACAAGAAAACAAACCTAAACCTGAAACCAAAATATTATTGTTCAGTATTTGACAATTTAAGAATACAGATTGCCAACCATTACATTCTTATTACCATACCTCTCAACCGTACTTCATTACAAAAATATTAATTGCATTTCTCTACATATTCTATTGCTACTGAGCGCTACAGACTATAGATACCATATTCAAGCTAAACTGGACACATTGCAATATCATCTATGCAGGACTGGACTAACGCATAGGCAAACTAGGCACATGCCTAGAGCCCTAAGCTGCAAGGGGCCCTGGTCCTTCCCTCCATGGCAGTGGGGCAAATGACCCCATCCACCTCCCTTTCTTTCCCTTCCCCTCTGCCAGCCTTGCCAACACAGCAGCTGCTTCCTAGCAGTGGCTCTGAGCCCTGCTCCCTGTGTGCAGCAGTGACGGGGTGGGGAGGAAGAGTCTTGACCAGCTCAGGGCCCAAAAGTTTGTTTGCCCAGGGCCCACTAAACAGTTAATTTGGCCCTGCATCTAGGACTATATTTTGGAATACTCTTTGCTGACAGAGCTTCTTCAGTCAGGGACAGAAAGTCAACAGTAGGTGATACATGCGGGGTTGTGCAGTTGGTGGGCACAGAGCTAGGCTTTAGAATGATTCCAGCAGCTGCCTGGAAGGGAATCCAGGTAACTCATAGTACACTGTATACAATGACTTATACAGCTTTGCCCCATGGGTTTGGAAAAATGACAGAATGGTTGAGACCTCCAATCCTGAAAAGGGAATTTGACAAAATCAGGAAACGGCAGAATACTGCATTTCTTTCCCTCCTCTGTATGTTTCTTCTTCAGGATCCATGGGTTTAGGCTGTCTCTTGCTTACACTAAAATGGAACAGGGGCATCTGAAACTACAAGGGAGCATTTTCCTAATACTTCATTTTCTCAGCCCAAGAAGTTTCCTGTCCCAGAAAGGGTTGGCAATGAGCTGTGTCAATTCTTACATCACATTGAGAATTTTATTGCCATAGTAACTGAGTGTAGGCATTTAAACATAGCAACAGGCTTTTTATAGCACTTTCTGGGTTGTCAAAGTAGCATGTTCTTTTATTTCCTAAGCAGATGCTCACAAGATAAGTATACAAAGATGACAGTACAGCATCCAGCCTACATGCGAAAAACTTTCAATTGTATAAAATATTTTTTCAACCTTTGAATCATAAGCTGGCAGGTAAATGTTGGACACATTGTAAATTTCCATACATATTTTACTGATCATTAGAAAAGTCTCCATAAACAACAAAATGCAGTTATTAGTTACAAAACATGCGGTCTTTAAATGCAAAGTTAATTTAACGCAATGGCTACAATCTGTTTTAGAAGGATGAAGGACATTTTGTCTTGCTGCTTATCAAGTAAATGTCAGAGGTGACAAAAAGGGAGGTTATCTCCTGTGAGAAGAATTGTCAGAGGTGTAACAGGGAAGTTCTGCCATGGGCAGCTTCGGAGCACAAGGCAACACTGGCTGCTGTGCTGGCTAGCTGTGGCAGCAGCTATTTCAGCAGTTACCTCCATCCAAAGTCAGTACTTAGGGTTACTGTTCTAGTTGTTCCCCCGCCCCCCACCTCCCTCAAGTTATGCTACTGAGAATTGTCTTTGTTTTTCCTTCTCATCAGTAATCAGTTCACTATTTGACATCCATAAGAACTACTTCACAGTCAGGGCAGCTAGGATCTGGAACCAACTTCCAAGGGAAGTGGTGCTGGCTCCTACCCTCGGGGTCTTTAAGAGGAGGTGTGATGCCTACCTGGCTGGAGTCATTTGAGCCCAGTTTTTCTCCTGCCCAGGCAGGGGGTCGGACTTGAAGATCTACAAGGTCCCTTCCTACCCTACTTCTATGATTCTATGACTATGGCATACCCTTAGTTAGTGTATGTTGACATAGCTCCACATTTCAAATAGAGCTATGATCCTTAGCAACTAAGGATGTGTCCCTTTGTGGTTTAAGAAGGAAAAATTTAAACTATAGCGTATTATTTTCTCTTTCAATAAAAAAATACTTTTCTTCTGCATGGTATTTTCCTCTTGCTTCCTTAGTTTCAGCATCATATAATGCAACTGCAGAACCCATTCCAAGACCTGGGAATATCAAGAAGCACAATGGTAGATTTCCCAAGAAATCTTTTGAAATTATTCACCTGTCTGTTGTTATTACATGTCAGCCCTGTATAGACTGGAATGCTTGATGTTACCATTTTACTGACAAACACCATACTAGATCCATTAAACAGGAAATGTCAAAGACTTAAAAAAAATCAGATTCAATGGGAAATGCCAAAGGCTTCTCATGAGTGTGCATGGTTTTTAATATTCATGTAAATCCATCCCTTTACTGTCAGAAGAAACATTTAGTGCAGTACACTAAATGCCAGAAATTCCAAACTTTAGCACTAGAATGGGATACGTACAACTCACAGAACATATTCATGAAGGCCATATAAAGTCTTCAAATACAGACAAACTCCTCTTTCACTGGCATTCTTACTTAGTAGTTACAGTATCAGTGAATGATACACCACACAGTTTCCAAAAGTTCTAGTACTCCATGCCGAACATACATAATTTGGGATTATTATTTGATGACCACGAAAATGCAACTGTTTGACCATTCCTCATTCTGCCTTACTGACAGCTTATTTATAAGATCTAACACTCCCTTCATCTAAAGCACTTATAACTGGCATATTTATTCACATACCACATACCCCTTAATAAGACACTCACCTTGTTTTCAGAAAGGAAAATGGAGCAGAATAAAGTAAAAAAAGAAAAAAGAACAACTTTCCAGTCCTGGCACCAGCTCACCCGCAGCTTTAGCTGCCTGGAGCAAGGGTGGAGTCCCATCATCAGCATTATTCCTCCCCGCCAGGTGCTCAGCTAAAAGCTGCTGCCAATTTGGCAGTAGCTTGGAGAGGTTTTAACCTGTAGCCCTTAGCAGGTGGAGAGGAGTGATGCTGAAGAGGGAATTCATGTAGCCAGACAGCTGTACTCTGGCTGAGTTGGAGCCAAGCTCAAGTCCAAGCTGCCATTCCAATGTAAAAATCAGTTTCTTTGCTTAAGATGTATACCCCAATTTTGGAGGAGTAATTTTCAGGGGAAATGTGCCTGTGTCATCCAAAGAAATGTGATGTTCATCTAGGAAAATAAGAACTTCAGTGTGTTTGTTACAATATAACAAACCTTTTCAGAAAAGGCAAAATGATAGACACTAGATTAGTTCCATGCTACACTAACGACAATATTCATGCTACAGCAGAGATCTGTGCAAGGCCCAGGATTGCACTTAAGACTGCAATGTAAGATATCACCATTACCTAGACTTGGGCAAATTCTCTTAATAGATACAGATTTTATCCTCCACATTTGTAGCTACTAATGTAGCCACTTACATCATGTCATTTTTATGAGCCCTGGGGTTAACTGCAGTCATTCATCCTTGAAAAATAAAAATATGGAAAATGCAGTGGCTAAAAATGTCTTCTGCTCTGTCAAAGTAGTGAAACCCATGTGTGTATTTTTATACTTTATTAAAATACTTTCCTCCCCCCTCCACAAATTCAGCTTTGAGTTATTATTGGATGCTTTATTTTTAATTTCTGTGTTTAGCAGTTAGGTCACAGTTCAGCCTAAGTGAACATGCTATTAAGTGTTCCAAACAGGAAATGTGAATAATTTATGTGTCCTCTTTTATGCTGCCCTGTTGCATATACTTTACTATCCCAAATGGCCTTAGCATGTTTAAAAGAAACTGGAAGAATGCTCTTCAAAGTGAACCATTTTTTTTTTCTTGGTCAAGGCAGAAGGGGTAGGTAGGGGTGTGTGTGCATGTGCGTGCGCAATTTCAGAAACAGATGTCATTTTATATATCCTTCTATCTGTTGGTACATTCTCTGGGCACAAATAAGACAGATGAAAATAGATGTTTGCTTCTAGCCAGATTCCCAGAGATTTCAGACTAACTTCCTCTAACTTCCTGTGAACTGCCATACCCTTCACCGTTGTAATCCTTACTAAAGACCTGATCCTGCACCACTGAAGTCAGTCAGTTGGAACTTTGCTGCTGAAGCCAAAGTCCTTATGTACAATTCCACCACTGCAGAAACAAACTTTGTGATATTATATAAACATAAACAATTTTAGACTAAAGGCAAACTCAACCCAAACCATACAATGCATGCAAAAAATGATGCAACTCCTACAAGAAACGCCATTTCCAATCACACAGCATGTAACTGCTCAAAACTCCCATTAATCAAAGAAGAGCTGCAGGCCCAAATCCTTTTGCCCTGTTGTAGGCAAGAGAAAGGTACCCCATTATGCTCTGGCCCCAGCGCAGCAGCCTGGCCCCCTCCTTGTGACATGATGTTACAGCTCCCTTGTTCCTCTTCTATGCTTATACTTCTGAAACCTTTTAAAGCCTCCAGTGGGACACTCTCTGCCTAACCAAATGTCCCACAGCTGGGCTCTCTCAAAGGGACAGAACACCCTGTTATAGTACCTTTCTAAAACTGAAACACCAACAGGATGTGCTTAGTTGTAGATTACTGGTGAGCTGTGACTGATTACTAATCCAAATTCCGTTGAAGCCCTTAAAATATATCAGGCTACAATGAAGGGAGTACATAGAAGGAAAACAAAGAAAGAGCCTTGCTACATACCTCTACTGCAGAAGCAGATGTTTATCTTTGATTCTGGATTAAACAAAACTTTAGGGATATTTCAGATCCCTCCCTTTCTATGAAGGCATACATCAACCTGAACTGCTGACCCTTTTCTCCTGCCAATCATCTTTTCCTCTTCCCTTTCCTCTTCAGGGCTTTCAGGTGAAAGCAACTCCGGGAATATCTCAGAATCCTAGCTCCTGTTAATTTACCATATAAATGAATGTATAAGTTTTTATATTTTTTTCCACACAGTCCCCTTTTATTGGTTCCTGGACCTCTTTCATCCTGCATACCTCTATTGCTAGCTGTTGGGCCCCTTCTCTGTCTTTGAAGCAGGTGTCCCAACCCTATTTTGCAACGATGCAGAAGCAAACAAAACAAACCAACAGTAAAAATAAGAGTGGCTATAGCTTTGTGGCTATCTGAACAGGGTTTCAGTTGTCCATAAATTTATGGTCAGTTAAAAAAACGCCTGTCCGTAAAAGCCATAAAAATTTGAGTCATCCATAAAAACTCTAAGCAGTTAGAACAAATTGAAGCTCCATGGTGGGAAAGTAGCTGGGTACAGTGCTGAAGCACAGACAAAGGACAGCAGTGCCAGCTTGTGTCCAAGTAGGAACACAAGACTCTGGAGAGAGATCTTATCAAGGCTTTGTAGATCCCCCTCCCAGCCATGTTTTGCTGCTGCTAAGTCCTGTCCAGCTGCCTATAACACTTCTTTGAGGAGCTATACCAGGAAGGGGGTCACAGAGTTAGCATATAAGTATAAGTTAGCATAAGCATGGCACAAGCTGTGATTGGAGCTATCACAGTGTGTGGGTGGGTAGAGAATTCCAGGGGGGGAGAGGGGGGTAGAATGGTATAAAACCATTGCTGCAGTCAAACAGCGTTGCCAATCCAAGAAATCTTTTTTAATGTAAACTTTTTTCACATTTTTTTTTACTGTGGTTGCTGTTACCTCTAAATTTGAGCCCATCCCTTCTAACTGGGGCCTGGTAGCAGGACAGAGCCTGACAAAAGAGTTATAAGGTTTCCATAATGTAAATGCATCAGTAAAAACATGTGTCAGTAAAAAAAAGTTGGTTGCCAGTAAAAACTTGTCCTGGGTTGGCAACTCTGTATCTGAACCAACTGATCAAGTTCTTGATCTTCCTAGGTATTTGGCTTGCACAAAAATATCTAGATGGATGCTACATAAATTATGTGTCACCACAGGATGATAAACACTTACATTTTCTTACACATTTAGCCCCTGCATTCTGACAGCAGAAGCAGAATGGGCAGAGACTTCTTTTCTGGAGATTTGGTAGGTAAGTGGGGATCACCTATGATCTAGATGTTTGAGTGGTGTCATCTGAAAAGGTAGCTACCCATGCTTTGCATCTCCCTTCCTCATTAATATCCCAATGCCACTAAATGCCATCTTGTTCAGCAGAATGCTGGCAAAAGGTGGATAATTCAATAGTCCTTGGAAAATGTCTTTTGATATTTCTTCCTTGACTTTTACATCTATGGACTAGATGCTAAATGGCTCTTGGTCTTCAGATCCAAGGAATCGTAGATTAGAAATTATGCTATCATTACCCATCTAAAAATGAAAAAAAAAACAAAGGAGATAGGGAGGCATACACTTGTATACACAAACCACAGAGTTTTAAGAACTCATTTAGAAGGAAATTCAATAAATTCGCTTGAAAAAGAAATGAAATAGAGTAGTGATCCTATATCTTAGGACACACTTAAAAACAGTTATTTTGCACACAGGTATATAACCCTAAGAATCAGTGCACACACATTGCCTATATTTTTAATATTAAATGTATTTGTTTTAATCAAGGTATTATGACAACTACATACACGGTTTGGCTCTGAACATCACAAAATATATTCTAAATCAAGAAAGACAGAATGTACAGAGTGATAACACAACATTTGCCAAGTTGTTATGGAATATGATATAAATAAAAAAGATGTCTAGTACAGACTTGGAGAGCTGGAATAAGGCCTAGTTTAAATGAAAAGATAGCCCATTTATGATGTTAGACATACTATATACAATAATCTAAATCCCTTCTACATATTGTCTACAGCAATGAACACTGAAAGGGCAGAAATAATGTCACAAGTGAAGATACATGTAAAGCTAGAATCTAGTCAAAGTAAGATTTTTAGATACTAGGATTTTTACATATTTGAAGATTAGCTGGTATGTTCCCTAAAAATAACTATTAATAAAGAGTCAGATTTCAAAAGAAAAATAAAGAAAACTTAATCATGATGCTTGTATGAACTTTATAGCAATTAAGAAACGTTTACTATACCATACCATAAACTGGATGTAGTGAGCTTTCATTTACAGTATACACAACACCTACTAATGTCAAACACAAATGCAGTAACTGTTTGCATTTGCAGGAACTCTATCTATATTCAAACTCAAAAATGCTTCTTCCAAATACTGTGCTCCATAAACTAACCATGGTGTCTATTCCTTCGGAGAGAGTTCAGTTACACAAGAATTTTTAAAAGAGCATTTTAAAACAATCTGAAATCTAACTCACTAAATGAACTTTTTACTGCTCACATGAACTTTCAGTTCCAAACATGACCTTGTAACTTAAATGTCATTTACATGCAATTATTTATTACATTAAAATGTTTACAGATCCCTGTCTAAAGATGCTTAATGTGCACATTTTTGTTAAGTGCAGAGGGTTTTAATTTGCCAAGTAAATAAAATGTAATTCTTAAGAGTTTCAGCATAAATTACAAACCTGATATTTGAAACTTCAAATATTATAAAGTATTTTAAATATTTGCCTACAATTTTGATATTCTTTAATTTTGCTTTTTAAAGTCTGTTTTCAATGGATAGTGAAAAGTTACAATACTTTAATTACTCAAAACTTATGCCAGCATTCATTATCGTTATTGACATTAAAACCATACATATACTATATATTAAGAAATGGCTCCAGATATGCCTTTTTAAAAGACAGGTTCCAGAGACAAGTATGTAATGGAACCAAATAAGCAAGTACAATGTACAGAATGTTAAAAAGGAGTGTATGCAGGAAAAAAAGCCCATACATGTGTATGCTAAACAAAATTCACTAATTTTAAACAAGTCTTTCTATAAACATTTTAAGGTTGTTAACAAAGGTTGCTAGCACAACAGTCACTCGTACTTCTGAATCAGGGTTTCACTTCATTAGTAATTACCTACCTTTCTTCAACTTCAGTGTAATTAGCACAGTCTTTTCTTCATCATACTTGCATGTTCCCAAATGGCATGCAAGAAGAACAGGATTTAATTAAGTACAGTGTCCTGCACCCATTTTTAACGTAACAACAAAAATAGATTAACGAAACCCTATTCCAGTAAGCACAACAATGAAGTACTGTACCTTTAAGAAGGAAAAATGGTTCCGTTGTGGTTCACAGCTGAAGACGAAAGCTTATTCTTGGTTATAGAGATTACTTACCTAAAACTGAGTTATTCCTCTTTTTCCCTCGGGCCAGCCTCTCTCTCACTCTTGGGAGCTTTTACCATTTAAGGTCAATGTTACATCTGGCTCTAGTAACTAAGCTAAAGCAGTCTCTAACTCAGAGATCCAGCAGACCATCTAACATTATAACGAGAATTGTAATTTAAAGTAACTCCTCAGAAAGCCTCTTGTGTCCGAGAGTTACGGAATAAAGGCTTTCCCTATTCTGGCATAAGTGCTCTGTGCGATTACAAGATGCAGATACCCCATTAGCATTCTCTGAGTTCACTGCACATGAGGATCTAGTTACTCATTTCTGAATAACTGATTAAAACAGGCAAGTAGGGAGAGCAGATGAAATACAAATTTTCATCATAATATTTTTAACCCTTACTATGAATTTTTACAGGAAGCATGAATTATTTGAAAAGTTTTTCCTTTGTTTGGTTAGAAGCTATCTAAATTAGATTAGCCACTGGGAGGCATGTGAACTTGTAAAAAAAAAAAACTTTGGCTTCTTTCCATTCTTGGGTCCTAGAGTCTCCTCATGGAGTATGAGTAAGTCTCCGTATAGTCAACAGGAGTTATTTGCTTCCTGTGCGGGAAAAAGGCCTTTGACTACAGCATAATAGTCAGGAATACATATACATACATGTAGAAAGAATCAAGTTTAAACTATTCTAACTCCTAACTCTAGGATAGCCTCTCTCTTTCACCTACCCCTAGGTGAAACAGTTTTTTTTTTTTTGGGGGGGGGGGGGGGTCTGACGGGGTGTCAAATTCTAGTAATACCCAATCAGAATCATGTCCCTTGTGCAAGGAGATGTACAAACAAGATTTTAGTTTAAACTTTAGCAAGGGACATCATCAAGTAAGTGGACACAAACCCCAGTGGAAATGGCAGATGGGGGAATGTAAGAAGTATGGCAAAGCCAACAAAAAAGCCACTAGTTAAAATAGCTGGGTGTAACATTTAAAGACAACAGTATATCTCTATCAGGGCACCTTCCTATATACCGCTATGAGGCAACAGCCTATGAGTCTGTCATGGCAGAAATGCATCATTAGAAGGAATAGGAGGGTTTTTATTAATTAATTTGGGAATAGATATTCCTCGCAAATGGAGCAATGTGGATGAAAGCATCCAGATGCCTATGGGACAAAAGAATGATAGTCGGAACACCGTGATGCAGCATAACTAGTAAAGGAAATGGAATGGGTTATGACATAGTGAGAAAAGAGACTGGACAAGTAGGCATAAGGTAAATTATGAAGAACCTTTTATCAGAGATAACAGACAACTGAATTGAATTATTCTTAAGGAAACCAGAAATGCTTTCAAAAAGCATTAGCAACAAAGTTACCAATTTATAACAGAAAACTAAACTGACATCTTAAATACCAAGTTTGTTTCATAGTTTCTAGGGTCGGAAGGGACCTGAACAGATCATCAAGCCCGACCCCCTGCACTGGGCAGGAACGAGTGCTGGGATCATAATACCCCAGCCAGATATCTATCTAACCTCCTCTTGAAGACCCTCAAGGTAGGGGAGAGCCTGGGAGCCCATTCCAGAGCCTGGCAGTCCTAACCATAAAGTAATGCCTCCTGATATCAAGCCTGTACCTGCTCTCAATTGATTTGTGGCAGATATTCCTTGCTATCCTGGGTGGTGCCTTGGGGAACAGTCTCACTTGTTTTCTGCTGGTCCCCCCTGGTGAGTTTATAGAGGTCCCCTCTCAGCCTTCTCTTGTGGAGGCTGAACAGGTTCAAGTCCTGTAGCCTCTCCTTGTAGGGTTTGCCTTGCTGCCCCCTGATCATGCGGGTGTCCCTTCTCTGGACCATCTCAATGCTGTCCACATCCCTCCTGAAGTGCAGTTTTTTTCCTTGCTCTTCCCCATGCTTTCGCTTAGGTTCTCTAACTCTGTACATATCTAGGGGCAGATCCAGGGAGGGTGCAGCTGAACCTCTTTTTGATTCTTGGTCCACCCAAAATTTAAAACCAACTGCCTGGTAGCAGCAGTATTTCTATTCAGGCAGCAGGGAGAGGAGACTGAATTGACTTCATGGCTCACTATAATCATAGAATCATAAAATCATAGAAAAGTGGGGTTGGAAGGGACCTCAGGAGGTCATCTAGTTCAACTGCCTGCTCAAAGCAGTACCATCCCCAACTAGATCATCCCAGCCAAGGCTTCGTCTACTCAGGTCTTACAAATCTCCAAGGATGGAGATTTCACAACCTCTCTAGTCCAGTGCTTTACTACCCTCCTAATGAGAAAGTTTGTTTTTTTTTCCTAATATTTAATCTAAAATTCCCTTGCTGCAGCTCGAGGCCATTTCTCCTTATTTTGTCATCTGCCACCATTGAGAACAGTCCAGCTCCATCCTCTGGAACCACCCTTCAAGTAGTTGAAGGCTGCTATTCAGTCCCCTCTCAGTCTTCTCTTCTCTAGACTAAATAAGCCCAGTTCCCTCAGTCTCTCCTTAGAAGTCATGTGCCCTAGCTCAGTAACCATTTTCATGGCCCTCCAATTTGTCCACATCCTTTCTGTAGTGGGGGCCCAAAACTGAACACAGTACTCCAGATGTAGCCCCACCAGTGCTGAATAGAGGGGAAGAATCACTTCTTTTAATCTGCTGACAATGCTTCTAATAATGCAACCCAGTATGCTGTTAGCCTTTTTCGCAGCCAGGACACACTGCTGGCTTATATTCAGCTAACTGCCCACTGTAACCTCCAGGTCCTTTTCTACAGACCTGCTGCTTAGCCAGGTGGTCCCCAGCATGGGATTGTTCCATCCTAAGTGCAGGACTTTACACTTCTACTTACTGAACCTCATGAGATTTCTTGTGGTCCAATCCTCCAATTTGCTGAGGTCTCTCAGAATCTTAGCCATACCCTCCTGCTTATCTCCTGCCCCAGCTGGATGTCATCTTCAAACTTGCACTCTATCCCACAGGTCGTCGATGAAGACATTGAACAAAACTGACCCCAGGACCAACACCTGGGGCACTCCACTTGATCCTGGTTGCCAACTAGACAATGAGCCATTGACGACCACTCCCTGAGCCCAAAGATCCAGCCAGTTTTCTACCCATCTCACAGTTCATTCATTCAACCCACAGTTCCTTAGTTTACTTGCAATAATGTTGTGGGAGGCTGTATCAAAAGCCTTGCTAAAGTCAAGCTATATCACATCCACTGGTCTCTACATCCACAGAGCCAGTCATTTCATCATAAAAGGCAATCAGGTTGGTCAGGCATGACTTGCCCCGGTGAATCCACATTGACTGTTCCTGATCACTTTCTTCTCCTCCAAGTGCTTAGAAATGGATTCCTTGAGGGCCTGCTCCATGATTTTTCTGGGGACTGAGGTAAGACTGAGTGGTCTGTAGTTCCCTGGATCCTTCTTCCTTTTCTTAAAGATGGGTACTATATTTGTACGTTCCCAATCATCTGGGACCTCTTCCAGTTGCCATGAGTTTTCAAAAACGATAGACAGAGACTCTGCAGTTATATCAGCCAACTCCCTCAGCACCCTTGGGTGCATCTGGTCTGGCCTCATGGACTTGTACACATCCATCTTTTCTACACAGCCCTTACTTAACCTGTTCTTTTCCCATTGTTGTCTGCTTACCTCCTACTGCACCAGGCAGCACAGTTTAGTCTGGGAGCTGACCTTGCCTGTGACAACTGAAGTGAAAAAGACATTGAATACTTTACTGTTTTCTGTATCCTCTGTCACTAGGTTGCCTCCCCCATTTAGTAAAGGACCCATACTTTCCCTCATCCTCCTCTTGTTGCTGACATACTTGCAGAATCCCTTTCTGTTACCCTTCATGTCCCTTGCTAGCTGCAATTCCAGTTGCGCTTTGACCTTCCTGGCAGTGACCAGACAAGTGCAGCCATTTGTTTCCCTGAGGACAAGTAGCAGTGGCACTGCTGCCACATGTGTCATGGGGAATGCCCATGACACATGTGCTCTGGCATGTGGCAGGTTACCCTGGGAGGAACAGGGTAGGCTGGAGCCAGCAACTGTGCTGGCCCCAGCAGCCTTATCTGAGGTCCTGGGGTTCTCAGGGAGCTGCAGTCATGCATGGCTCTGGCTGACCAGGCTCTGGTTTTGGTGGCATACACTGCTGCCACATACACTGCCCTGCATTTTTTTTGCTGTGGATTTTTCTCACCCCAGAATCTCCCATGGTCAACTTGCACCCCTCCCCCCCCACACACTGCAAGGTAGCAGTGTGGGGCACACAGGCATCTGTGGTGTGTGGTGCCACAGACCTGTGTATGGTACCATGTACCACATGTCCACACTCATCTGGATGCAGTTCCTGATTTCATCCCTGCATTTCATAAGCTACCTGATTCCACAATGTACCCGACTCTAAGCACCTCATTCCACAAGTGTTAACTTTCTCTCTTTTTAATGATCTTGAAGTTCCATTAATCAAGATAGCCTTTCTTCTGCTGTCTGTTAGGTGCTCCTGCTAATGTAGCACCTATTTAAGTATTGCTAACATATTTTTGACCCTAGCTAAAATTATTTTAATATAGGTTAACATTAACTCTCTGCACCACTTTTAAAAATCCTGGATACCAGACCTCTGTAGACCTTTTATCTGTTAGTTTATTTAGTCTACCCCTTGCTAGATATATTTATATCTTAAAGTACAGGTCTTTCACATTTTTTCTATACTGGGAAGCCCTTACTATAGGATTCCTTTTTTTATCTAGCCACAATCCACTTCCCATTGCCTACAGGTGGGAAAGGGAGGTTGAAACTCTCTGATGCATGTTGAATCAGTGCCCTTCCAAGATGCCAACATGTTACAATACTGTTGTGGGTTAGGTGAAATATCACAAGCCAGAAAATGTAAACATCGCCCTTCATTCAGTGTTAGAAATAGTTAACCTGCTTTACAGTAAGAGCTGTGTTCAAACTAAAACTTAGGCTTACAGGTTCTACTCAGAAAGAAGACATATGCAATACCATTCAGGAATTTGAATTATATAGACAGAGGGACTTTGTTGGTTGTTGTGTAATGAGTGTGCGTGCACGCGCGCGCGCACGTGTGTGTGTGTGTACATACACATGCATGAGAAAGAGAGAAAGAGTTCACATGCACAGGGGAGCAAGAGAAGCAGCACAGAAGTAGAGCCCATTCTTCAAATATTCCTTTTTTAAGATACTCAAAAATATTTTCTTTAACTAAAAAACGCTTGTGTTTAAATTTAAACGTAAGTTCAAGCGCCAGAACAGATCAGGTATTTTTTGGTGTACATTTTACTATTCTATGCCATTTCAAGTCTGTCTGATTGTGCTCTGAAAGAGACATACAAGCTGTATGGCCATTACATAATTTTTTAGCACTCGTCTTTAAGACTGATTTAAAAAGTCTACTAAAGTAAATGGGTGGTTTTCTGGTGTCTTTAGTAGTCTTTGGTCCTGAAATATTCTCTTGTGGCCCCCTGTAGTTGCAGCCTAGTCATTTGAACTGGTCAGTTATCAGCATTTGCATTTCATCATCTTTTTCAGTTTTATTACTATTATTTTGGTTTCTAGCCTGTAAGAACCAAGTGTCTCATTTGTCTCTGTGGCATAAACCATGTTCTCCAAAGTTTAGCTTGCATTTCCTCTGCAGGAGGGATTGTTCTGGACTATGTGCTGTCTATAACTATTTTGTTACCTGTTTTTAGTAGTCTTGTAAGAGCACTCTCTGTACTTTAGCAGATGCTTTGTCCAATGGTTTGTTTAAAACAGGCCAAAGTGTTTTGTAATGTGTCTGTACAGACTCTTCTCCACCAAGCATACACTAAAAAAAAAAATCTAGCTGCATAAATCACTGCCAATAGCTCTTCTTATTTATGCAGTTCATTTTTAGGAGAACTACTGAATGTAGATTAGCATTGTATTGGACAATTATTTTGCACTAAGGCATCCTTCCTCCACATATTTTGAAGAATTGGCCTCAATTGCTGTCTGTCGCTGTGGCTTAAAGTACCAGCAGCACAGTGGAGTGTGTGGTGTAACAGAGGTTTATCACAAACAACATCATTTTCTAGACAGATTCTCTTAATGATACAGTAACACCACCTCTTTTGGAATGTACTAGCAGAGATACACGATCACCAGCCATAAGGTGTTTTCTAGGAATTCCACCAAATGCTTCAATATTCTTATTCAGAAATCCTTCACTAGCTAGGTTGGTTCTTTTCTAGATACCGAGCATTACCCAGAAGGTGGGTCACAGCATGCTCATTCCAATTGGGTCACAATCCTCAATTTATACAACACCATGACAGGACCAGTACAGATACCTTACAGTGTGAACAAGGGAAGAACATTAAAAACAGCTTCCTTAGTTTAAGTCTTTGTGGACGTATGCCTTTTGTTAGATGGAGTATGAGCACTAACAACTCCTTTTCCATTCTAGGCATGTGGAAATCTTTCAAAAAGGTAAGGTGGAAGAAGAGAAGAAAAGATTAGCACTGACTGACTGATATCACAATCAGGGACATCCTTGGCATATCACAGTGACTGACAGTCTTGCCACTGGAATTCAGTATTGTCAGAATTCTGCCTAAAGATCATTATTTCTTCATGTTAATTTTAGACACAGACTGTTTTCTAATTAGGGACTCTGGGTATGAACAAATGTACATTTTAGCTCTTTACAAGGGCTGCTTCTTAGGAATGTGCCAGAGCCATTACATTCTAACGGTTACATCTGTATAATACTGTAGCAATATAAGCTAGATCGGGGCTGGCAATTAGGGGTGTGTGAAATGGGCTGTATTCGATTGGGATTTGGATTCGGCTGAATTGGGGATGGCAATTTGATTCATTGATTTGGATCACTGTCCCCAATTTGATTCAGCTGAATCCAAATCTGAAGATTAGATGCTAGGAATAATGGTCACAAGCTGCCAGAGGGTAGGTTTAGGTTAGATATCAGGAGGCGCTACTTCACTGTCAGGGCAGCTAGGATCTGGAACCAGCTTCCAAGAGAAGTGGTGCTGGCTCCTACCCTGGGGGTCTTTAAGAAGAGGTTAGATGAACATCTTGCTGGGGTTGTTTGACCCCAGTATTTTTTCCTGCCGTGGCAGGCGGTCGGACTAGATGATCTGCTCAGGTCCCTTCCGACCCTAGAAACTATGAAACTATGCTATTTCAGAGAATCAATGATTCGGCCATAGACACAGGTTTAAATGTTTTTTCTACATACCTTGAGGTACCAGGCATGGCTCGTGAATGCTGCAATGCTGGGGTGGATGAAGCATCCCACTGGAGCATGGGGGACCCCCCCTGCATGCTTGGCAGTGAACCTGGAAGTGGACCAGAAGTACTTCCAGTCCACTTCCGGGTCCGCCACTGAGCTCTCAGGGGGCCCCCACCCCACCCCATCCCGGCTCGGCGATCAGCTGCGGAGGACCCTGGATGTCCTCCCCCCCAGACCCAGAGGGCACCAGTTGCTGAGCTGGAGGGGCAGACTCAGAAGTGGACCGGAAGTGCTTCTGGTCCACTTCCAGGTCTGATGCTGAGCACGCTGGGGACCCCCCGTGCTCCTGTGGCATGCTCCATCTGCCCCAGCATCTCAGCATTCACAAGCCACCTGTTACCTTGAGGTATGTAGAAAAAACATTTAAAGCGGTGTCTATGTCTGAATCGTCAAATCTTTTGAATTTCTCCGAATCAATTTGGAGGGTTCTGATTTGATTCAGAGAGATTAAAGGGTCTCTTGATTCAATTTGGATTCGGAGATTTGGCCATCGAATTGGGCTGAATCTCTGCCAAATCGAATCAGGGACCGAAGCTTCACACAGCCCTACTGGCAACCCATGGTCCATGGGCTGGATCCAGCCTGCAGGGCCATTTGATCTGGCCTGCAGAAATGCAGCTTCAGTAGTCAAATTGACCCCATTCAGATGAGAGATAGGCAGACATGTAGAAGGTGGGCATTAGGACCCAACCACTGCACCCACGTTTCCCCACAGTAGTGGGAAGCTTGTGGGGAAAAGTGCCAGCTGCAGACACTCTCCCTGTGCCACTGGAAGGGAAAACAGTGCCTGTGTGTGCTTTCCCTATGCCACTGCTGGGAAAACCTGTGGCAGCAGCTTGGTCCTAGCACCGACCTATTAGTGTCCCTGTGCTGCTCCATCAAACTGGGTCAATTTGCCCTGCAACCTGAAAAGGTTGCCAACCCCTGAGTTAAATCACCCTAATCCAAGAATTCCACCACCTCTCTAGGTTACCTGTTCCACTGCTTCACCACTCTCCTAATGAGAAGGTTTTTCCTAATAGCCAATGTAAATCTCCCTTATTGCAACTCGAGACCATTGCTCCTTGTTCTGTCTTCTGCCACCACTGAGAACAGTCTAACTCCATACTTTTTGGAACCACCCTTCAGGTAGTTAAAGGCTGCTATTAAATCCCCTCTCAGTCTTCTCTTCTGTAGACTAAATAAGCCCTGTTCCCTCAGCCTCTCCTCACAAGCCATGTGCTCCTGCCCCCTATTTTCACTGCCCTCTACTGGACTCTCTCTAACTTGTCCACATCCTTTCTATAGTGGGGGTCCCAAAACTGGACACAGTACAGGAAGTCCTCAACTTGCAATGTTTCGAGTTACAACATTTCTCACTTACAACATTTATAAATTGACACCCTGTTTCAACTTTATGGTGTCAGTTTCGATTTTATGTTTGATCCAATGCAATGCCACGCCAGCGAACAAGTTCACTGTGTTGCTCATCTCCCTGGAGAACATCTGACCAAACTTCCTTGGACACTTTCTTTAAGAAAGCAGACAAGACTCCAGAAAAACCTGCAGTCACGACTCCTGAGAAGACTCCAGCCAAGAACCCTTCAAAAAGTCCAGCAAAGTCATCTTAAAGAAGTCCTTCCAAATCAATACGATTGCTATTTACAATATAAATACATTAATGTAGCTATATTACTCATCTATAATTGATAGAATACAAAATTCTGGGGTATTTTTAGTGAAAATAGGGTATTGGGCCTTGGTTCAGGAACTAATCCCCCACTTACAACATTGTTTCTTATGAGCAAATTGGTTTTGAGTTACAACATTTTGACTTAAGACGTGGTTTTCAGGAACCAATTGTGTTGTAAGTCCGAGGACTGCCTGTACTTCTGTCAGTGCCAAATACAGGGGACACACAAAGCTTTTTGGTTAGAGGTGATATCTTATATTAGGCCAATGAAATAGTAGCAAAAAAGGGGAATAATTACTTCCCTTGATCTGCTGGCAGTGCTTCTACTAATGCAGCCCAGTATACTGTCAGCCTGCTTGGCAACAAAGGCAAACTGTTGACTCATATTCAGCTTATAGTCCACTGTAACCTGCAGGTCCATTTCTGCATCTGGCTGGAGGGCCACACCCAGAGGGTGGTAGTGGACGGGTCCTTCTCAACCTGGAAGGATGTGGGCAGTGGGGTTCCGCAAGGCTCGGTCCTCAGGCCCGCACTGTTCAACATCTTCATCAGTGATTTGGACGAGGGGGTAAAAAGCACCCTGTTCAAATTTGCTGATGACACTAAGATGTGGGGGGACATGGGCACACTGGAAGGATGCAACAGGCTACAATCAGACCTAGACAGGTTACAAGGGTGGGCGGACAAGAATAGGATGGGTTTCAACACAGACAAGTGCAAGGTGATGCACCTCGGAAGGAACAACCGGCATCATACCTACAGGTTAGGGAACTCCCCTCTTGTCAGCACGGAGGCGGAAAAGGATCTGGGGGTCATCATTGACTCCAAGATGAACATGGGCCGGCAGTGTTGAGAGGCAGTCAGGAAGGCCAACCGCACCTTGGCATGCATCCACAGATGCATCTCGAGCAGGTCCAAAGAGGTGATCCTTCCCCTCTATGCGACACTGGTCAGGCCACAGCTGGAGTATTGTGTCCAGTTCTGGGCGCCACACTTCAAGAGGGATGTGGACAGCATGGAGAGGGTCCAGAGGAGGGCCACTCGTATGATCAGGGGACAACAGGGCAGGCCCTATGAGGAGAGGCTACGGGACCTGAACCTGTTCAGCCTCCACATGAGCAGGCCGAGGGGGGATCTTGTGGCCTGTTATAAACTAGTCAGGGGGGATCAGCAGGCATTGGGGGAGTCCCTGTTCCCCCGAGCACTGCCAGGAGTGACCAGGAATAACGGTCACAAGCTGGCAGAGGGTAGGTTTAGGTTAGATATCAGAAGGTGCTACTTCACAGTCAGGGCGGCTAGGGTCTGCAACCAACTTCCAAGAGAAGTGGTGCAGGCTTCTACCCTGGGGGTGTTTAAGAGGAGGTTAGATGCACATATTTCTGGGGTCGTTTGACCCCAGTATTCCTTCCTGCCATGGCAGGGGGTCGGACTAAATGATCTGCTCAGGTCTCTTCTGACCCTAGAAACTATGAAACTATGTAAAAACCTTTCTTGTTACCCTTGTTAGCTGCAAATCTACTTGCACTTTTGCCTTCCTGACATCATCCCTGCATGCCCGAGCAATACTCTTATATTCTACCCTGGTCATCTGTCCAAGCTTCCAGTTCTTGTAAGTTTACTTTTTTTGTTTAAACTCACCTAAGAGTTCTCTGCTAAGCCAAGATGGTCACCTGCCATATTTGCTATTCTTCCTGCCCATGGGGATGATTTGTTCCTGCACCCTCAGTAAAGTTTCTTTAAAATACAGCCAACTCTCCTAGACTCCTTTCCCCCTCAGCCTGGCTTCCCAGGGGATCCTGCCCATGAATTCCCAGGGGAGTCAAAGTCTGCTTTTCTGAAGTCCATGGCCCATATGCTGCTACTCTCCTGTCTTCCTTTTGTCAGGATCCTGAACTTGATCATTTCATGGTCACTGTTGACCAAGTTACCATTCACTTCTACATTCCTCACCAATTCTTCCCTGTCTGTGAGCAACAGGTCATGAAGGGCATGGCCCCTAGTTTGTCCCTCCAACACTTGCACCAGGAAGTTGCTTGCAATGCTCTCCAAAAACTTCCCAGATTGCCTGTGCACTGCTCTATTGCACTCCCATCATATGTCAGGATGAGTGAAGCCCCCCATGAGAACCAGGGCCTGTGATCTGGAAGGTTCTGCTACTTGTCTAAAGTTAGGGTTATCATATGTCTGGGGTTTTCCTGGACATGCAAATGTCTGGGTTTTCTGCTCTCCTGGGAGGGCTGCTTGGAGCTGGAAGCAGCGAGCAAGATGATTGGCTGTTGGGGGTCATGTGCTCCCCATGCAGGCTCTGGCAAGCCAGGTAAACAGAGAGAGAGCGCGAGAATGTATGTGTGTGCATGCGTTCGCGCGCATAATGCGGGAACTGGTTGGGCAGGGGGGCTGGCTGGGGGCTGTGGATCAGGAATGAGGGGCACAGGGGATGGGACAGGTGACTGTGGGTTAGGTGTGTAGGGAACTGGCAGCACCAGGGGGCTGCAGGTTGGGAGTGAGAGGCACCAGCAAGGGGTGGGGGGTAGGGTACTGCTGTTTGGGAGTGAGGGTACTGGTACGGCTGGGGTGAGTGGGTCCAGAATGAGGGGCAGCAGCAGTGCTGGGGGTGTGTGGCTTGTCAGTGAGGGGCAACAGAATGGGCAGGGGCAGGGCACTGGCATATCACTGCCCCCCTATCATATTCCCCTGCCTCCCCCCTCCCCAACAGGTGTCCTCTTTTTTGGACCTGGAAATATAGTAACCCTACTGAAGTAAACCTCATCTACATCATCCTCCTGGTCTGGTGGTCTATAGCAGACCCCCACCATGACATCACCCTTGTTGTTCTCCCCTCAAACCTTAACCCAGAGACCTTCAACAGGCCTATCTCCAGTTTCACACTGGAGTTCTGAGCAATCATACACCTCTTTTACATACAGTGCAACTCCTCCTCCTCCTCTTCTCCCTTGCCTGTTCTTCCTGAACAGTTTGTACTCATCCATGACAGAACTCCAGTCTTGTGAGCTATCCCACCAAGTGCATAGCTAAATTAATACATACATTTCATAAATTGCATAACTAAACCTGCGGGGAGACAGGAAGAATAGAAAAAATATATAAGTTATTTTGAACTTCTGATTGATTTCTGTGTTATGATACAAGTTCCTAGGAACAGTTTCTAGGAGCAATTACAAAAAGAATTTCTATACTATTTCCAAGAGGTTTAAGGACTCTGAATAATATATGAGATACTATATATGTTACTTATTACAGTCTCTATGTACATATAATTGTGATTTTTTTTCTGTGTAATGCCTGTGGTAAAAAGCCAAACTAGAGAAAAAATCTGAGAAATGATTTGATCTTATGTTTTGCAAGCACTCGACCAAACAAACATTACTTTTTATACTGCCATTAGGTTCAGCTTTTGCAGTATTGATAACATTTGCACCTTAAACATTGGCGCTCTTCCCCTCAGATCAGTTCTATAATTCTAAGATGGTTGCCATGCCATGGCTACATGGTTGTCTTAAATATACTTCAATGCCTCTGGGAGACATTAAAATAACAGCACAACTGGGATGTAAGGAATTTTATGCCCCACCCCCAAAATGTCCTGTTCTCCATGTCAGGTGTGATGACATGGTCAGATGTGCAATCCAAAATTCTTCATATCCCAATTGTGCAACTGCCAGGATAAGACCAGGTCCTGGGACTGTTCCTAGGTCAATCCTGAGGATCAGGCAGAGGGCTGTTTCCCAGATCCCAGGTCTGGTTGGAAACCTTCGTCTGTTCTGAGCTTAGTTGGTTGCTGATCATTGGCATCATGCCCAAAGCAGTCACTGGTCTAGACAGATGCCACACATTTAAATTTAAGGTGAAATACGAGCCAGCCACAAAAATGTTCCACACAGTATCCACATTTTAGTGGAATGTCTTTGTGGCCAATTTGTCATTTTATCAAACCACAAATTGGTTGAGCATGTGACACATTGCAACTGAGGCCATGATAAACATATTCATTGCACAATGTATGTAATATTTGCACTAAATGCGCTTCTATAGATTTAGAACCTCTGATCCCATTATTACAAGTCTCATCACAATATCAATAAATATTAGGAGGTTTGGTTGCTGGAACTGCTTCAGAAACTTTTCTTTTTTAAGTCTGTTATTTCATTTCAGGACATTTCACCATTTTCCATCTTAACTTACTTGGGTTAGTAAATTACCAAGATAACTCAAGGCTAATCATTCCACATGATACACATGACACAGAGGGGAAAAAAAAAACAACTGAAATTTTACCAAGAAGTGCACTGTTGTCTGCACTCAAAGCCACACAGAAGAGCCACAGGAACTGTATGCACCTGGAAATCATAGAGAGCTCTTAACAGAGTCAGAGATAACATCACTCACTTCTTGAGCATTCTGGAGCACTCAAGTATACTATATAGGAAGAATCTGCAGCAGAGCACAATGCAGAGTCAGAAAAGAATAGGGAAGGCCAATAATAGTATGGAGAAGAGTCAGGGATAGACAAATGTCTACCAGTGGCATCCAGAAATTATAAGTGCATCAAGTTTAGGAAAAACAGTACAAGCAATCCCCATTTAACGCTGTTTTACTTAGCGCTATTTCGCTATAACGCCGATTTGAAATTGATACCTGATTTTACTTAGTGCTCATCAAGTTTTGTTATAACGCTTGTGGTTGCCATCTTGGGTCATTAAAAACAATTACAGTTACCATCTTGGGTCATCAAATACTTTGTTTCGGTTAACACTTGTTTCACTTAACAGTCAGTTTTTCAGGAACCAATTAAGAGCGCTAAGCAAGGGTTGCCTGTAAACCAGATATACTCCAAAAGGTCATAAACAGTATAACAGTAACTGGAACAAATTAACAGAATAGAACAGATTCAAGCAGAAAGAGGTAGCTAGTTAGCCACCTTAGTCTGAAGTCAGGCAGAAGGCAGGGTAGCTATATACCTTTTACACTAAATAAGATATAGAGAGAGCACAAGCTTTTATGAACTTGAAGCAGAAGGCAGGGGACTTGAGTTAATGAAAGCTTGTGCTCTCTATATATCTTAGTCTAAAACATACAATAGCTACCCTGCCTTCTTCAAGTAGAAAAGCCAGCATTTCAAAAAGAGGCCAAAGGCTAGAACAGCATGGAAGATGTTCAGGTACAATTATGATCCAGATGGCATAGGCGTGCCAGCCTTCTCCCTCACCCCACTGTCTAAAAACAAAGGTATGCAGCACTAGGAAGAGCAGCCTAGGACAGTCTGAGAGAATCATGGTATCAGACAATATCATGGTGTCGAAACTATATTTAATTAGTCTCTAGAGCTGCAGAAATTTCATCTTTAGATCTGTATTTTTTTAAGGTTCATACAATGCAAAAGTTTCCATTCTAAACAGACAGATTGCATAATGAGTCTATAAATAATTTTTCCTCAATAACAATATGTATGTTTAATTCAGATTGACAGTTTAGCCCTGAAACTTAGTATGTGGAATTTTGATCAGAAAACATTTCACATACAAAACAAAGTTAAAAATTAAAATACCCAAACAAAACAACAACAAAACCTTGTGCAACCATGAAAATTAAACATGATGGTATTTGGAGTGCAGTTCTACTTAGAAAAGCCTGCTGGCATATTTGAGTGTCGCAGACAAGGTCTCCCAAAGACTTTCTGTGCAAATTCACTCTATTACAAGGAAAAATACTGTTTCTAGTATATTTTAAATTAGCTTTGTTGCATACACCTAAGATTTATACATCAAATTATGGGACTTTCTTTGGTTTGTCTAGTGTGAACGAAAGTGACCCCCTCTTTTTTTAAAAGCCATAATGACAAAGTATGTTTTGGGACTCTCAAGCTAGTTGATCAATATAATCTAATTAGATTGTCTCTTTGGGAAAAAAAGAATACTAATTTATATAATGGAATCAGTGATCAGATGACTAATGATAAACCAAATTAAAATGGTACAACAGAATTTATTTAGCTAATTTTTTTTACCAGGATGAATTGTGAAGTAGCCTTTTTGCATTATAATTTCACATTTGAATTTGTATCATCTACAGGGCACAAGACGGAGGCAGCTAAGGCTGAGGGCCAAAGCCTGAGCCAGAAAGGGGCACGAGAGGAGGTTGGAGGCTGAGAGGGCCAGGGGGCCCAAAGCCCGAGAGGGGAGAGACAAGAGCGGGGGGGGTCAGAGCCCAAGAGGGCAAAATGGGCTGGAGTCAAGAATCTGAGGCCCAGTGCAGTAGACCTAGGCTGAGAGGGGCACAGCCAGAGAAAAAGGGCCAAAGTCAGGAAGGCTGAAGCCCCAACAAAGGTTCTGAGGCCAAAGAGTGTCAAGGATTGTGGTGGGTGGCCCCTCTGAAAAGATATCCTATACCATCTGCAAAGCATGGGCATAGTTATTAGGATGGACTGAGGCCATGAACACTGCCCTTAAGGCACCTGGTATCCTAGAGCACCAATGGATTGGCTGAAGGCAAATCTGCAGTGGACTGGATCCACTATGGCCCAACAGGGCAGCCTCCCAATGCTTTTTTGAATAACATCAAGGTGTGGCAGGAAAGCAACAGGGAAGGGCACCCTGAGGGGTTGGAGGGAGGAGGAACCTTCTGTCCACCAGGGGCACCACAGCATCACTGGCATTGGGTCTTGTCACAAGGAGAAACAAGAGCATCATATCTGATTCATTTATTATGAACACTTGTTTGCTAAGACTTGTCTTGCTTGCCTTAATTCATTCCACTTAAACTGATAAACAATCTTCACAAATCTGTCCTTCAGTATCTATCGACTAAAGCTGGACGTGAACCAATGACTAACAGGTAAAAATCTGCTAAATCCATTACCAAGCATTTAAGATGTCTAGTTATCTATGCTAGCTTTTAGAACATGATCCAAATTAAAACATATGAAGGCTGGCTCCAAAGAGTACCTCCAATGGATTCCCTGCCATATCATCTGTTGGGGAAGAGAGGTTTGTCTGTCAGCTGCAGAGATTGTATAGGCCCATTTGCTCAGAGGTCTTCTCCTTTTGGATCTAAAGCCTTGTGTAGACTAAATAAGGGGCATGTGTGCATGACACTTTAAAGCGGGCTAAATGTTTTTGCACCTCTTTAATGCTGTTGGTGTTTGCATGCCTTGGCAGTGTATTGCACATTAATTCTAGCTGCTGTAGGAAATTCAGTGGTGTAATGCACCTTAAATGAGTTTTAGTTTGCTGCCCCTACAGCCACAAAGTGAAGCACCAGCCTCTGTGCAGCTCTATGGCTCCACAGAAAGCCCTTCAGGCAGCCTGGCAGCAGCCCAAAAAGGCAGGCTCCACCCAAGAAAAGCGTTAAGCCTCATTTGCCCCCCAGAGCCTGCCTGCCCACATGAGGTGTGGGGGCGCGGTGCTACCTGAGTCAAGTGCCTGCTGGAGGGTACCACCTGGGGAGGCCACTACTGCTTTGGAGGGAAGCACCAGGCTTCTCCCTTCCCCCCCCTGCAGCCCAGGAACCGCTCCGCCTGCGGGCAGCTCACCCTCCTCTCCCCACCACTGGAGAGGCAGGTAAGTGCAGGGTGCGTGAACAACATTTAAAAATCCACTGCTTCAATTTAGGGCCCCCATTTCATCTACACAAGCCCTAAAGGCCCAGGGATTCTTACCAACCTAATTCAAGAAGGATGAGGGTAATTTGGGGAAAAGATATTACCTAAGGAGTTTTTTATTTTATTTTTTTAAACAAAGTTGATCTCAGTGTCACTTGCTTGTGTGGGATTTGCTGGACAACAACATATGGCAGGATATATAATACTACAGAAGTGGCTGGCTTTTCTTTTCAGTTGGAGAGAGACAGAGTAAGCACACTTCACCTGTGGGTCTTTCTAAGCAGATCTAACAAGCTAGTACCATATTTTCTATTGTATTACCCCCCTCACCTCCTTCCTGTCAAGTCCTCCTGGAAACATAGATCATCCAGGAAGTGTGGCATCCCAGAAGACAGTCTGGGAGAGATGGCTTGATTTCAGACTAACACGGAACTTCCTACCGTGGCAGGGCAGTAACAAGACTAGGCCCTAGACCTTTTTGAGGGCAGTAGTAAGGCTATTATTTATTTACTGTAAATAGCTCTTTATATTAGTTCCTGTAAATAATAATGTTTTTATACTACAGCCCTCACCAAGATGCTACAGACTTCATGCAGCAGCTGATTCAAAGTGCCCAGGCTGCGAGATGGTTATTACTAGACTATGCCCCTTTGGCTTGCACGGACACACAGAAGCGGCAGCTACCTTGGTAGCTATAAGTCACAGAATCTGATTACTTTGATGCTGCTCTGCTTCTATTTTAGAGAAGAAAAATTAGCTTCCTTGCTTAAGATATGCACCTCAATTTTGCAAGGCTGATTTTGGGGGAAAAGGTGCACGTGCAGGTAAATAAGGTATTACATGGCAGTCTAGACTAATCCAAGTTATACGTCTGGAACATGTTATTCATATTTAATTTTGACACTGTATTCTGAGACTAGCATATTTTAGTCCTAGTAAAAGGAAACACAAATGGTATCCTTTCTTAAAGCACCTTTTGATAATTCATTATATTATTTCTGTGGTTGAGAGAAGGAGAAAAGCAGCTAAACAGACAAGTTTGAGATTTTTCAGAGGACATTCCTTTGCTAGATTTAGCCTAATAAAAAGGCATATTCCATTAATCATACGTGGAATGTGATGTCAAATATACACTATTCAGACTGATCTAACCTGCTTCTATAATTATTAATTAGTGGCCCAAGGTTTGTTTGGTTTTGGGGTTTTTTTAAAATGTTTCATAGGGTGAATAGTACATCTATCACGTGGCATAAACAAACTTAGCAGGAAGTTATGTGGGAAGCTCTGTTCAGGAATATTTTGTCTGACCTCCATATCTAGAGCAGCAAGCAAAAATCAGTAACAGTTAGTTAGAGACTGCTCTTTAATTCCTACTGAGGTTAAATATTAAAAATGATGTGCTTATTTTGTACCTTTCCTTACATGATCTGCAACCAGATCCTAAAGATGAGAGAAATTTGAATAAAAATAAACATTTGTCCTCTTTTCATCAACACTCATCTGTACAATCGGCACAATCTGGGTTTAGGGTTTGTTTGTTATTTTACACTTCTTTGCTAATTGGATGGCCGCCACTACAGAAATACTGCAAGGTCATGGATTAACAGCAACCTTGATAATTAATTTCTCAGCTTTTCCATCTACTTCTAACCATTGCCAGGATAGTTATGCAGTCTTCCTCAGATTTCATAGATTTCATAGACATTAGGGCTGGAAGGGACCTCGGGAGATCATCGAGTCCAGCCCCCTGCCCAAAGGGCAGGAAGTCAGCTGGGGTCATAGGATCCCAGCAAGATAAGCATCCAATTTACTCTTGAAGGTGTTCAATGTAGGCGCTTGAACCACCTCTGCTGGCAGACTGTTCCAGACCTTGGGGACTTGGACAGTAAAGAAATTCTTCCTTATGTCCAGCCTGAAACGGTCTTGCAGGAGTTTGTGACCGTTCGACCTCGTCATCCCATGGGGCGCTCTGGTGAACAGATGTTCCCCCAGATCCTGGTGGTCACCCCTGATAAACTTATAGGTGGCCATCAGATCACCCCTGAGCCTGCACTTTTCCAGGCTAAAGAGTCCCATGGCTCTCAGCCTGTCATCGTAAGATCTGTTTTCCTGACCTCTGATCATGCGCGTGGCTCTCCTCTGGACTCTCTCAAGCTTCTCCACATCCTTTTTGAATTGTGGAGCCCAAAACTGGACGCAGTACTCCAGCTGCGGCCTCACTAAGGCCGAGTACAAGGGGAGAATGATGTCCCGGGATTTGCTCGAGAAGCATCTATGGATGCACGCCAGCATTTTGGTCGCTTTACTAGCCGCAGCATCGCATTGGAGGCTCATGTTCATCTTGTCGTCAATGATGACCCCCAAGTCTTTTTCTTCTGTAGTGCTAACCAACGTAGCACTGCCGAGCCTATAAGGGTGCTGCAGGTTTTTCCTCCCAAGGTGGAGAACCTTGCATTTTTCGGTGTTAAACACCATGAGGTTCTCGTCTGCCCATTTGCTGAGCTTGTCCAGGTCAGCCTGGATCACCCGCCTATCTTCTGGCGTGGATGCTTTGCCCCAAACTTTGGTGTCATCAGCAAACTTGGCCAGTCCACTCCTGACTCCAATGTCCACATCATTAATGAAGATGTTGAACAGGATGGGTCCAAGGACAGAGCCTTGAGGGACCCCACTGGTCACAGGGCACCACGATGAGTGACTGCCATCAATCACAACCCTCTGGGTCCGACCACAAAGCCAATTTCCCAGCCAGCGGATCGTGGTGGAGCCAAAGCCACAACTGGGCAGTTTGGCCAAGAGGTGATCATGGGATACCAGATCAAAAGCTTTTTTGAAGTCAAGATATATGACATCAATCTCTTCTCCCTTGTCCAGGTGATAGGTCACCTGGTCATAGAAGGAAATGAGATTGGTCAAACAAGACCTACCCGCAACAAACCCGTGCTGGCTGTCCCTTAGAATGTTAGCCTGGGCCAGTCCCTCAAGGATGGCCTCCTTAATAAACTTTTCTAAGACCTTCCCCAGGATAGAAGTCAGGCTAATGGGCCAGTAGTTAGCCGGATCCACTCTCCTCCCTTTCTTGAAGATCGGCACCACATTGGCCTTCTTCCAGTCTTTGGGCACTACACCAGAGCGCCAGGAGTTTTCAAAGATCCGTGCCAGGGGCTGGGCTATGACGCTCGCCAGCTCCTTGAGTACCCTGGGGTGCCGGTTGTCAGGGCCAGCTGACTTGAAGGTATCCAGCTTCTCAAGGTGTTCCTTCACAAGGTCAGCATTGATGGAGGGTAGGGGATTCCCCTCACCCAGATTTCCCTGTCCCATAGCAGGCATGGGCATCCCGTGTGACTGATGAAAGACTGACGCAAAGTACCTATTTAATAGGCTGGCTTTTTCCTGGGCGTCAGTTGTCAGTTGCCCCATCTGGTTTAGCAGGGGTCCAACATTGCCCTTGCTTTTCCTCCGGCTTCCCACATATCTGAAAAAGGACTTTTTGTTGTCCTTGATGCCTGAAGCTAGTTGGAGTTCAGTTGCAGCCTTGGCTTTCCTGGTTTGCTCCCTGCAGGACCAGACCAGTGCAGAATAATCCTCCTTGGAGGTGAATCCCGTCCTCCATCCTTTGTAGGCTTTCCTTTTTAGCCACAGTAGGTCCGCTAGGTCTCTGTGCCTTCTTGCTGCCTTTCCTCCGTGTTGGAATAGATTTAGCTTGTGCACTGAGGATCGCTTCCTTGAGAAGCAACCACTCTTCTTGAACTCCCAACTCCCTGGGGTCATGGTCCCTGAGGGCCTGACTGACTAGCCTCTTGAGCTTGTCAAAGTCAGCTTTTCTGAAGTCAAGGACTTCTGTGTTGCTGACTGACTTGCCAGCTTTACGGCGGATGGTGAAGGTGATCAGCTCGTGGTCGCTGTCACCCAACTTTCCATCAATCACTAGGTCGCCGATTAGGTCGTCCCCTGTAGCCAGTACCAGGTCAAGCAGCGCTTTGCCTCTCATTGGCCCATAGACTTCTTGAGTCATGTAGAGGTCATCCACGCATGAGAGAAGGCTTTGCGCCCGCTCAGATTTAGCTGAGTGATCTTCCCATGAGATGTCCGGGTAATTGAAGTCACCCATGACAACCAAGGTCCTGGAGTAAGCGGCCTCAGTCAGTTCCTGGGCGAACTCCTGGTCAAGCTCAGGACTTTGAGTGGGAGGTCTGTAGTAGACTCCCACCGTTGTGTCCCCTGTGCCGAATTCCCCATGAATTTTTACCCAGAGGGTCTCTAGCTGTCCATGCCGGTTGCCAACATCAGCTTGCAGGGACATGTAGCTTTCCTTCACATAGAGAGCTACACCCCCGCCCATTCTGTCAACATGATCCCTCCTGTACAGGGTATAGCCCTCTATACCCGTGGTCCAGTCATGGGTGGAGTCCCACCAGGTCTCCGTTATCCCAATGACATCATATTTCTTTGCACTGAGCAGGAGGACGAGCTCGTCCTGCTTGTTGCCCAGGCTCCTGGCATTAGTGTACAGGCAAGCAAGTGTGCCCTTGGGGGCTCTTGCCTTGCCCACAGATTGTGCCAGGCTGGGGCAGGGGTGGGCTCCCTTAAGTGCCCCTTTAAGTGCCTTGGTCCGCTGGCTTTGCAAGGGCCGTTCAGTGGGCCAGCAGGGGCAGTAGTCCCCCCATCCCCCAGCGGGCTTAGTTTAAAGCCCGGTGGAGCAGG
This sequence comes from Crocodylus siamensis, assembly GCF_052110815.1. Lineage (NCBI taxonomy): Eukaryota > Metazoa > Chordata > Crocodylia > Crocodylidae > Crocodylus > Crocodylus siamensis. The sequence continues at coordinate 191,767,700 of NC_143396.1, forward strand.
TCAGCCAGCCTGGCTGAGAAGAGCCTCCTCCCCAGGGGAGAGAGGTGGAGGCCATACAAGGAAAGATCTATCAGAGCTCACTGTCTTAAAAGTTATAGATGGTACAGGTAGTATTGTCTCTAGTTAAGACTGCTCAACACTTCCCACTATAAACCCTGTGGTTTCAGTTACTTAACTTTGCCAGATTTTATCCATCTGGGCTGAATTTTTCCATGTTGGTGGTCTGCCTCAAGCTGTTTAAGTTTTAGCAAAAAATGATTCAGCTGTTTCAGAGTGTGATAAGAGAACATAGATTTTGTCTATTTTAAGGAACTGGTTGTAAGAAATTGGGGAGATGCTGCTTCATCTACATGCTTTCTAGTTGTGATTTTTTAGTGGTCGCTGGAAAACCATTCTATTTGGCCAAGTTATCAATATTTCAAAATTTTCATACTGCATAGTTTGCAGAAATTTGTTACAGTTTTTGGCAGTTTAGTTCTCCAAAGTGCAGCCTTAAGTTAGCCCTTTTAAGCATAACTTATGACCATCTACAATTTTTTCAAAAGCTTTCTACCTCACCCAGTGTATAGCAGAGATTTGATCTGAGGACAAATCAGGGCTGTGCAGTGAAGAAAGCTGTTGGCTGAGAACTCCCATCTCATTTGTTCCAGAAACTGAAAGATATGTTAGTGAAGAAGGCAGAGAACTGCAGGCAGAGAGATAGACAATAGGGCTGTGTGAACCTTCGGGTTGCTGACTGAATTTGGAAGAGATTTGGCCTAATTTGGCAGCTGAATCTCTGAATCCAAATCAAATCAGAAGACCAGTAAAAAGGTCGGAATTGATTTGAAGCCTTCGAATTGATTCAGAAAAGATTTGGAGGAGATTTGGTGATTTAGGCAGTCCCTGCTCGCTGCCACAGGGAACTGGACCTGTGCTCTGTACCGTTAAGTAAGGGCGGGGGAAGCATTTGGAGGAGTGGGGAGGGGATCATGGGGGTACCCCTGCCAGGCCCCATCCCCTGCCCCCCTGAGCACCCCCCAGTCCCCACCCATTATCTCAGCCCTGTCAATGGCTGCCCCACCTGGCCTCAGCGTCTTGGCACTTTAAAAAAGAATCCTTGTACTGACTGCCTGCTGCAGCGACTGTTGAGGCTTCTGGGGGCTTGTGGCAGAGCGCCCCCCCATACAGTGTGGGGCAGTGAGGATTGCCTCCCTGCCTGGCAGGAGCCGGTGAGTTTGGGGCTTTTCCTTTTTTTTAAAGAGCCAGGTAGGGCAGCCAATGATGGGGCTGGTAGAGTGGGCAGGGGATGCGGCCTATTTGTTTCGGGGATTTGGCTGCAGCCAAATTTTTGAATCAGATTGGCCAAATCGATTTGGGATAGTGATTTCAAATTACCAGATTGACTCACTGTCCCCCGAATCAGCCAAATCTGAGTCTGAAGTGAATACTAGCCACTTCGCGCAGGCCTAATAGTCAAGGCTGTGAATTATGACTCTGGAGAATTAGACTGTATTTGGAACACTGCCACAGGATCCTTACATGGTTCTTAATAAGTTGTTCAGCCAGAGGTGGTCACTGTATTCCTATTTTTCTTCATGCTCAATTTCTTACACTGGATTGTGATTGGTAGAAGTACTGATGATCACTCATAGCTGCAACTGAAGTTAATGAGAACTGCTCTTCCAACATGTGAAATACCTTATTACAGAGGCCTTGGGGGTGGGGGTGGGAATCATGTCTTGAGTACTTGAAACCAAGTATGCAAAATTAATGGACACTTTCATACTTAATTCTCTGTGCCTCAACTTTCCATCTGTAAAATATATGTTACTGCCACGCCTCAACTTAGAATTATTTTGTAAGGCTTGATGATGCGAAGCATTCAACTGCTTCAGGGATAAGTTTTATGGGAAAATCTCTGAGAAAATTATTCATTGTTCAGTAAACCCTGAGACCATACATTAAATAATAAGAAAATAAAATGCACAATAGCTGCTTAGTAAATCAGCAACCATCCATTCTATGCACTGAATGGGGCAGATATCTTGAGAGGAAAAAAATAAAGAAACATGTAACTTAAGGCTCCACCATAATGTACATGCACAGTGGGCCACTTGAAACTCATACACTTAACCTTAATTCTGGATCTTGCTACATTTTGAGTGCACTGACTCAAAATTAATCATTTTCTTTTAAATAGCTTGTGTGTGTAATTTACATTTTTTAAAAAGTGAATTGAAAAAACAGTAATTCTAACCGTGTGGCAAAGTATAGATACCCACCTGACTCATCAGCAGTTTAAAAAACTTAAAATAGCTTTGAAACTAAAAATAGTCTTTAAAAAAGACTATTGGTGAGATGTATACCAATCCCTGTGTGTCGCTTATTTTGGTGGATCTCTTCAACTAATCAGCAGTTTTCTTGTCAGAGACAACCCATAGAGGCAGAGCAGCACAAAATTATACCAGTAAGAAGAATGGCCATCAATGAGAAAAAATAAACTCCTGATCACCAGTTGCAACATCCCCCTTCTGGATTTAATCTTCCATGCTATCAAGTCCCTGTAGAATAGGTTTCAAATTGTCACGGATCAGTGTGGCAGCCAATTTTGACACTTGGGACAAACATGATAACCCATACTGCAGCTAAGGACAAGTACAGATGAAGATGATGAACAAAGTAATTTATCAGTATACCTCAGTGAAGGCCATTCCTTCTTTATGGTGTTGCTAGATCAGCTCTTACCTGGTTACTGTCTGTCTTCTTGGCTACATGCTGCGAACAATTAACTCCCTGGATTCATTAAGTAAGCAAACTAAAAAAACCCAACCCAAAAAAGCCTGATAAACAGGAAGAACATATAGTATTCATATATCATTATAAGCAGCATACACACCTTTCACAAATACATCAGAATCTAACTCTAGCCTTATGAGCAGAGATCCTAATTTTTTCTTATTTAAAAAAAATCCCCAATTTTCAGTTTTAAAAAAGTAACCCCAAACCCACATTCTTCCGTGATTTAAATGAAACACCACTAATATATAATATGTAATTATATATATATTAGTGGTGCTTCGTTTAAATCACATAAAAATGTGGATTTGGGGTTACTTTTTAAACTGAAAATTGGGGATTTTTTTAAATCAGAGAAAACCAGGATCCCTGTTTACAAGTAAGCGTGCTATGTTCTACTGGGATTCTTCCATGTTCATGTTCATAGTGACAAATGTAAAAATGTCACACGAAAACTTTAGATTATGATTGAGAGCAGAATGAATTGTGGAAGTTTGATCCTAGATTTTGCCATCCCAAGAGTTATCCCAAAATATACAGCAGCTGCCCAACAACACTTGGGCCAGGTTCAGACAATACATTTTAATTGGTATAAGTGTTCAGAAACTAGTCTTTACCTGTAAGAGAACAAAAGTTCAGCACACACAGACTGGTTTAAAAATGATGGAACCTGCTCAAAGATTTGCAACCCCCTGTGGTGGGCCAGTAAGGGGCCACATCCCACATATCCACATACACCCGCATATGCTCCCTCACCCTACCCCACCTATCCACCACCCCACAAACCCCCCATAGATACAGCCACACCCACAGACCCCCCACATATCCAAATATACACCTACATGCTCCCTCACCCTACAGAGCCCCCGCACCTATCCACCTTGACAACCCCTCCCACACACACCCTACATACCCACACACCTATTACCCCCCCATGCCTCCATCCTTCCACAATATACAAAAATAAGACTTCATTTTAAGCTATTGTGCAATTAACCCTATGTACACTATCCAAATGTGTAAATCAGGACAAAAATATTTCTGAAATTGAATTAATGAATGTTGTAGATGTTTGATTTTTAGTATATAATTTGGTATGTTTCTAGTTCTGAGATGGCAAAGCCCCTTGCTGAAAGGAGTACTTCCAGAGGGCAAGGGGAGGGACTTCTGGTGGCAAAGGCTGGGGGTTAGGAGGCGGGACTTCCAGTCACAAGAGGGCAACCAGGGGGCACCTGTCAAGGGGCAGGGCTACCCATGCAGCCCTCGACAGCTTGCCAAAACTCAGTAAGTGGCCCTCCATGTGAAATAATTATAGAATCATAGAAGTAGGGTCGGAAGGGACCTTGTAGATCTTCAAGTCTGACTGCCTGCCAGGGCAGGAGAAAAAACTGGGCTCAAATGATCCCAGCTAGGTAGGCATCACGCCTCCTCTTAAAGACCCCCAGGGTAGGAGCCAGCACCACTTCCCTTGGAAGTTGGTTCCAGATCCTAGCCGCCCTGACTAGGATCGTCCACCCTGTCCTATAGTCATTATACTTAAATGTACATCTCTTTTTCAGATTCATAAAATAAAATCAGATCTTAAGCATCTTGACAGTGCCTCCATTACTTCACAGTCAGTCATTTCTGACTGAGTTAATATTACCATACCTGAAGTTAAGGTTTTTATGTAGAGCTAAAAAAAGGCGATGGGGCTGTAAAAGAAGACAGACATCACTAAGAATGCTCGATGCACAGCAAAATTGCAGAAGAAAGGATAGTTTGAATAGTGAAACATCAAGGCCATTAAAAAGAAAAGAGTGTTGTTAACACCTCTGGGGTGGAGAGAAATTAACAGGAATCAGGGAACTGATAAAGGCCAGGGACAGAAATTATACATAAATGGGCATAAAAATGATCAGAAACCAGTTCAAATCTGTGACACAACAGGGTTAGGGACAGACGTTACACATAAATCAGTTTAAGTGATCTGAAACTGGTTTAAACCTGTAACAGAACAGATGTTCAGTGCACATAAGCCAGTCTGAAAATGACTGAAACCAGTTTGAGATAAACCTGGTTGACTGTAGTATCAGACTTAACTGATTTGGCTAAAACTGTTTTATGCAATGTCTGTCCCAGACCCCTTCCTGGTTTAAGTTAAACCAGACTCCCTTAGTATCCCAGTTGCTTCACAGCTCTGAGCAGGCTGTCTGCTGGAGCCAAGCAGGGTTGACCCCACCCTTCTCCTTCCTAGCCAGAGCACTATCACTGCTCTGGCTGGCTGAGGGACTGCAGCAGCTGCCAGGCTTTCCCCTCTTCCCCACCCCTCTCTCTACTGGCTGCTTAAGCAGGGATCCCCCCTCTCACCACTCTCCCATGGCAGGGACCCAGCATCTGGCCATGCCCCCCCCCCCATGCTAGCTAATGCTGAGAGGTATCTGAGTGGGTCTCCAATTTCACTGGAACAAAAGGCAGACAGCTAGTGGCTTGCAAATGCATCCTGCGGGTAAGAAGAGCTTGAAACTAATGAGAGAGATGTTTTCTTTTGTAGGGCTTGATGGGCTGATAAACTTGTTTTGACAAATAACCTGCTGGGTACAACTTGTCAGTCTTCCAGAGGGGACAGAGAAAGGTGTTAGAAATGACCTGGTTTGCAGACAGTCTGAAGAATCAGGGAGACAGAGATTGTAAACCTTAGTGCCAACAGATGCAGGGTCTGGCAACTTTTCCGTTTCTTGAGCAGCCAGTGGGGAAAAGCCTGGGACTGCAGGCCAAGCTGGAGGTTAAAACCCCTGCCGAGCCTGGCCACACTCCCCTTAGCTCAGCACTGTGGAAGGGAAGGAAGGGCTGCTCTAGCACCCTCTGGCTTCTAGTCTGAGCCACTTCAGGCATGTTTCTACATTTCTGGAATGAAAAGGGAATTTCTATTCACCTCCAAATCAGTTCAAGCTTTGCAGGTTATACTAACCTGCAAAGATTGAATCAATTCAGACCCATGCTTTTTGAATGTCTGTCCCTAGCCTAGGAGTTAACTGCACATAAACTGCTTTCAAAATGGCCAGAATTGGTTTAAGATAAACCTAGATTGATGTAATATCAGTCTTAACTAGTTTAGATTAAATTGGTTTATTCAACTTCTATCCCAGATCCCTCCAGATTCAAATTAACTCACAGTCCCCTAGCATTCTAGGATGCTTTGTACCTCCCCTTCACACTCCCCCTCACAGGGTGGGTGGGCTAGCTTTGGTCCAAGCTGTCTGGTCCAGTGAAGCAGGGAGGCATGCTGTAGTGCCCCGCAGCTTCTGGCCCGGGCCACTGCAGGCATGTGGCTGCATTTCCAGAATCAGAAGTGAATGTCTGTTTACTTGCTTATCTGTTCAATCTATGCAACCTAGACTAACCTACAGAGACTGAATTGATTCAGCCTTGGGCTTTTTGACCGTCTCTTATCCAAGAACTCATGAAGTCGATTGACTCTCTTAGCACTACCTGAATAGAAATGCCACTGCCAGGCAGTTGGTTTTAAAGTTTTGGTGGAGCAGGAACCAAAGGCAGGAAATGGAGGGGGGTGGGGTGGAAATTCACCATTGCATCCCTGATGGATCTCCCCTGGAACTTTTTTACTCTTACCACCAAAGTAATTTTGTTTTGAAATAAGAAAGATTTTATCAAACTAAGACAATGAATAGAAGTATTTTAATCCCTCCTGATCTTGCAATCTATGTCAGCAAGAATAAATACACAGTCATATCCAGAAATAAATCTGAAGATCACAGGAAGATAAGAACAGGGAACGACAATGTGGGAAAAGGTAGGGAAATTTAAGTATTTAGGAACAATAACAACTGAGGATAATCAAATAACTGAGGAAATCAAGGCAAGAATTTAGTGTTAATATATGCCTATTGAACCTGGATAAAATAGTAGCACCAAGGGAAATCTCAAGAAACCTTAAAATTCAGCTTTCTAATGCAGTTGTTCAACCTGTCCTTTTATATGGAATATGAATACTGGACTCCGATAAAGACAAAGGGAAAAAGGCCGCTAATGTTTGAAACAAAGTCCTAAGGAAAATATTTGGTGCAGTACAAGAAAACAGAATGGAAGAGAAGACATGGTAAAAAACTTGTGGACCTTTACAAAAAAACCTGATGTCTTGAACAAGACAAGCACACAGAGAATGAGAGCATATTGTGAGAACTGATGAGAGAAGGCAAGTGAGGCAGATTTTGGAAGCTGAAGTGGATGGTATCGGACCTTGAGGTAGACCAATTTATGATGAAATAGTAATCAAATATAATTAATTGGATTATTAATTAAAATAATTATTTAAGCATTTGCAAGATCAAATAACTAGTCTCCCATGTTTTGTTCTTTGTCTATAGTAATTATGTAAATTTTGAAAAAGGTCATAAATCAAGAAGAACACCCTTACATTTAAATTAGCTCATTTATATTGTTCAGTTGACCAATTAGGCTTGGTCCTAGCCAAAGGAGATGAACTGGTGACTGATTTAAATATAAAGGGCAGCCTGGGCAATAGTGACCATGAAACCATTAAGTTCACAGTCTGTCGCAAGACAGGCAAATTGGACAGCAGGTTTAAAGTTTTGGACTTCAAAGGTGCAAATTTGCAAGCTCAAGTCACTAGTAGGGAATGTGCCGAGGGGCCAAGGACCAAAGGCAAAAGGAATGTATGAAGACTGGTTGTATCTAAAGGACATGATCCTTGAAGTATAAAGAAAGTCCATTCCCATGTGGAGGAAATGTAGCAAAAGAGCTGGGAAGCCCTCTTGGCTAAACAGGGAAATCATGGTCCTCTTAAGGAAGAAGAAAGAGGCATACAGTCAATGGAAGCTAGGGACAGACCCCAAAGAGGATGGTATAACTATAACACTTGTAGTGATCAGATAAGAAAAGCTAAGACAGCAACTGAATTAAAATTAGCAACGGGAATCAAGGACAACAAGAAGTCCTTCTTTAGGTACATAGGGAATGGGAGGAAAATGAATGGGAGTGTGGGGCCATTGCTTAACAACTCAGGACAGCTAACCACTGGCACTCAGGAAAAAACTGAACTCCTGGATGATTCAGTCTTCCACCGGGCCAAGGGGAAAATCATGCCACCTAGGGTACAGAATAAGCAGGGTTCAAATACTACCATCCTACTATTGCCGTAGAACTGGTGTGTGATCAGTTAAAGAAACTGGATGCATACAAGTTAGCAGGTCCAGATGAACTTCATCTGAGAGTGCTGGACGAGCTGATCAAAGCCATTGCAGAACCCCTAGTGAAGCTCTTCCAAAACTCGTGGCACTCTGGGGAATTCCCCATGGATTGGAAGAGGGCCAATGCTGTGCCCATCTTCAAGAAGGGAAGGAGGGAGAACTCAGGTAACTATGGGCCAATTAGCCTAACTTCTATCCCAGAGAAAATCCTGGAAAAATTCATTAAGGACTTTATGTACAATAGGTTTGCAGAAGGTAGGATTCTGAATGACAGCCGGCATGGCTTCGTCATGGACAGGTCTTGTCTTACCAACTTCATCACCTTTTATGATCAGGTTACTCACCACCCGGATAAGAGAGAGGAGGTTGACATTACATACCTTGACTTCCAAAAGCTCTCTCATGAGAAAATTGGAAGACTGGGTTTAATTGCGAGACACTCAGATGGGTAGGAAACTGGCTGCAGGGCAGGGCCCAGAGAGTTCTAATGAATGGATCTGTGTCATCTTGGCAGGAAGTGGCCAGTGGTGTCCTGCAGAGGTCAGTGCTTGGCCCAGTGCTATTCAACATCTTCATCAATGATTTGGTTGTGGGGGTGAAGAACTCACCGGCCAAGTTCTTGGACGGCACCAAGTTATGGGGTAACATGGTCACACTTGAAGATAAGTTGCAGATACAGGTGGACCTAGATAGGCTTGCAAGTTTGGCAGACTGGAATCAGATGAAGTTCAACAACGAGAAATGTAAAGCAGTCCACCCAGGGACAAACAATCCCCTACACACTTACAGGCTTGGCAACGCCAACCTGACCTGCATTATGAATAAAAAGGTCCTGGGGGTAATAACTGACCACAGTACGAACATGAGATGGCAGTGTGATGCTGTAGCCAGGAGGGCCAACAATACCCTGGCATGCATCAATTGATGCATCTCCAGCAAAACCAAAGAAGTGATTCTCCCACTCTACTCAGTATTGGTGAGATCGCAGGTAGAGTACTGTGTCCAGTTCTGGGTGCTGCACTTTAACAAGTATGGGTAGAGCTCGAGAGAAGGGTCACCTGTATGATCACAGACTTGCATGGCAAGCCATATAAGGAAAGGCCAAGTGATCTGGGACTCTTCAGCCTGAAAAAGAGAAGGCTGAGATGGGACTTGGTAGCAGCTTACTGCTACATAAGAGACATACATCAAAGGCATGGTGAACAACTGTTCACCAGGGCACCCTTCAGGAAAACTAGGAGTAATGGTCACAAGCTCCTGGAATACTGTTTCAGGCTCAACGCTAGGAAAAATATTTCACAACTAGGGTGTCCAGACTGTGGAATAAGCTCTCTCCAGAGGTGGTACAATCACCTACCCTGGAAATCTTCAAGAGGAGACTGGACTGGCACCTTGCTGGAGTCACCTGACAGCAGGTGTCTTTCCTGCTTGGTGCAGGGGGCTGGACCTGATCTTCCAGCCTTACAATCTATGAAATGGGAGTCAGCAAAGAACTCTAGAGACAGGAGCACATGATATTGTGTCAGCTCTTTGGAAGAAGGGAACATATGACCAATAGGAGAAATATAGCAGCTTTCAGTAACACTGTGAAAGAAGTGAGGTTACTGAAGTTGAGGGAACATAACTATTGCTCTCAAGGTTAATAAGGCCACATACATATTGTGATAATGCCACTGCAGTGAGGACTAATACAAAAGAATTTGGGGGGCAAATATGCAGACTGACTGTTCAGTTGCATCCAGACTATTAACAACTGTGAGTGTTAATACAGACTTGAATCTGTATGTGTTAATTGGAAAAAAGTATATCTATATGTAATGAACTGTTCAAATATCCAATCTATGTGCACAACTGCCCAGTTGGGCACTCAGTTACGAGCATACAAATATTATAGACATGAAATAATTAGTTGAAAGCTTGGGTTGTTTTTTTTTTTTTAATGTCACTTTAAAGGATTAACCATGCTAGTCTGGTAAACAAAACTTTGCATTTGCACTTTCATCTAGTCATTTCAGTCAAGTTTGTGAGATGAGGAAATATAAAATACACCCTTTTGCTTGTATGATTCACAAATATGAATACTAATTTCTTCTTGCAGAGAACATTACTAATGTACAAGTTAAATATAACCTGCTGGGTTTTGTTACGAAGAGCTAATGCCTTTTTAAAAGAGTTAAATGATTCAGTCTTCTTTTGAAACCTCTGCCATCTTTGGAAGCCATGCAGTTACAGTTTTGACAGGAAGCAATTATCATCTCAGAGGAATAAAGATGATTTAAAAATCACTATTAGACACAGGGGGGTTTTCCCTTGAAAATGGAGGTTGGGTGGGGAAAAAAAAATGTCAAACACCACATTCCAGGGCACATGCTACTCATAAGGACGAAGGTCTGGAGTAAAAACTTCTGCAAATCCAGTGTGGAGTATTATTCAAAAAGCAGCAATAAAGCACAGAGAAGTAACAATGTGGCTGTGTGCCTGAGGCAGTGTTCCCACGCAGGGAGAGCGGCAATTTCCAATTCCTGCCATGCTGCCAGTATAATTGTGTGGCAACAGCTATTTCTTTCCCCACCTCTCCCAAGTCAGTATTTGGGGCAGCTGCCCCAGTTGCCCTGCCCTAGTTACACTCATAGCAAAGCAAATGATGACAAGGGTGTTAAAAAAATCTTCAAGCTAAGGTTTGCCAACTCAGTGTTTATGTCCCCCAGTTAGTGAAACAAGGGGAAAACTAGAGTTTACAAAAAATTAATTTTGAAAGGTTTGTCAGAACAGGAGGGAATTGCTGCTTGAAATTAAAGATGGAGACCAAGCAGAGTAGCCCTGTGGTCATGTGTACTCACATGGGATATTAGAGACTGATATCTAAAATTCAGTCCAAAGAAAGCACCTGGATCTCTCAAGTCCCGGCAGAATGCCCTACCCACTAGGTTACCAGCCATCTGTCCCTCTTTCTTCTCAACTAGAAAAATGTAGCTTGGAGCCAACAAACCTTTCTGAAGGAAAGTTTGTTGGAACTGAGACATTCCTATACAAACTTTGCTATTTTCTGATTATATTTCTTTTTCCAATCAAAAAAATCCCTTCAAACTCCTTATCCGCTTTATGTTATCCAAGGATTTTTCCCTACATCAAAAGAATTCCCAGCAACATTTTTAGACTTTGTTTAGACTTTTACTATATATCATCTGCACTGTCAAACTTTGGGCCAGGATTGGCTCTGATTTTCCTAGTTTTTTATAATTTAAGAATACTGTATTAGAAAAGACGTTCTCATCCTGTTTAAGTTGAGAAGCCTGTTCACTTCTTCTTAATACTAAAATATTTAATTTTACCCTACTCTATATTTAGTTAAGCTTTTATGTTAAAGATGATTTTTCTCAGTATGTTCAATCAACTTTACCCAAAGACTTAAGATGCCTTACTTATAAATTTCCTCAAATTTATTTGAGTCTCCCTAGTTTTTACGGCTCTAAATAGTTACTAGCTCTAGCATTCTTCTTCTCCAGTTTCTAATAAATTCACTTAATTTGGAGATGCGTGTTTGTTTACACAAGCACCACCGCATCTGTGCTTTTGAACTGAGGAAATTTATATTTTGCTGAACAAGAATAAAGAACAACGTCTGTCTCACTTCCTTTTCCAACTGATTTAAATCAGCATTGGTATCTTCCAAAAATCTGGTAAGCTGAAACATTCATATTTTCATAGTAGCTAGGCTCAGGAAGAACCTGAACAGATCATCTAGCCTGACCCCCTGCCACAGGCAGGAATGAATGCTGGGTTCACAAGACCCCAGACAGGTGATCATCCAACCTGCCCAAGGTAGGGGTGAGGAGCACTCCCCTGGGAAGTTGGTTCCACATTCTGGCCACCCTAACTAAAATATTGCCTTCTGATCTCTAACCTAAACCTATTTTCCCTCAGCTTATTACCATTGTTCCTCATCACCCCAGGTGGTGCTGGGGAGAAGAGGGCTCTACCTATTTGCTGTTGATCTCCCCTGATGAGTTTGTAGGCAGCCACCAGGTCCCCCCTCAGCCTCCTCTTGCTGAGGCTGAACAGGTTCAGGTCCCTCAGTCTTTTCTTGTAGGGCCTGTCCTGCTGCCCTCTCATCGAGCAGGTGGCCCTCCTCTGAACCCTCTCCAGGCTGGCCACATCCCTTTTGAAGTGTGGTGCCCAGTACTGGATGCAGTACTCCAACTGCGGCCTGACCAAAGTCGCATAGAGTATCACCTCTCTGGACCGGCTTGAGATGCACCTTTGGATGCATGACAAGGTATGGCTGGCCTTGCTGGCTGTGGTCTGGCATTGGCGGCTCATGTTCATCTTGGAGTCAATAATGACTCCAAGATCCCTTTCCGCCTCTGTGCTTTCAAGAGGGGAACTCCTCAGCTTGTATGTATGCTGTGGATTCCTTCTCCCAAGGTGCAGCACCCTGCATTTGTCTACGTTGAACCCCATCCTATTCTCATCTGCCCACTTTTGTAGTCTGTCTAAACCTAGTTGCAGCCTCTCTCCCTTCAAGTGTGTCCACCTCACCCCACATCTTAGTATCATCATCAAACTTGGACAGCATGCTTTCCACCCCTTCGTCCAAGTTGCTGATGAAGATGTTAAACACTGTGGGCCTGAGGACCGAGCCCAGGGGGACCCCACTGCTCACATCTCACCAGTTTGAGTACAGCCTGTCCATCACTACTCTCTGGGTGTGCCCTATCAGCCAATCTCTTACCCATCCAACCGTGCAGGCATCAATGCCAGTCACTTAATTTATTGATGAGGATGGGTTAAGAGTGTCAAAGGCCTTCTTAAAGTCCAGAAAGTCTACATCCATGACAACACCATCATCCAAGGATTTAGTTACTTGGTCATAAAAGGCAATCAGGTTGGTCGACAGGACCTGCCTTGATTAACCCATGCTGATTGCCCCCGAGCACGATCTCCCCTGCAGGCCCCCCACAGATGTGCTCCTTGATGATTCTCTCCAAGATCTTCCCGAGCACAGAGGTGAGGCTTACAGGCCTATAGTTACTTGGGTCCTCCTTCCTCCCCTTCTTGAAAACTGGGACCATGTTAGCCAGTTGCCAGTCCCCTGGCACCTGGCCAGATGACCATGAAGGCCCATACAGCCAGGCCAAGGGCTCTGTGATGACCCCTGCCAGTTCCCTCAACACCCTTGGGTGGAGCGCATCTGGACTTGCAGATTCAAAAATGTCTAGCCCTTCCAGAAGATCCCTAACTACATCTGTGCTGACTGAAGGCCTGACAGAGCTATCCCCAAGATTGTCCCTACCTTGGGTAGGTGGGATATCCCAGTCCCTGTTCAAGAAAACAGAGGCAAAGAAACTGTTAAAAATATCAGCTTTCTTGTCTGGCGTAGCCACAAGATTACTGTTTGCGTGTTGTAGGAGCCCTACATTGCCTGGTGCCCTCTTCTTGCTCACAATGTACTTAAAAAAGGACTTTTTGTTGTCCTTAATCCTGAATGCTAGCCTGAGTTCCAACTCTGCCTTGGCTTTTCTAATAGCCCTCCTACACTCATGGGCTGAGGAGAAGTACTCCTCCTTGGTGATAGCTCCTCCCTTCCACTTTTAGTCCTCAGGCATTCCTGAATGCCCTTGCTGAGCCAAGGGGGTTTCTGAGCACTCTTACACCCCTTGCTTCTCTCAGGGACTGTTATCCTTTGGGCCTGGGCCATTACTAAAATGTACATATCTCTTTCCCTTTTAAAATAGCATGTGCTCTGATAGTGCTACTTTTAGCTATACCCAAATCTTGCAGATGTTACCAATCACTGAATGTTAAACCCCATCATCCCATCCAGTCAATCCCTCATCCATGGGCCTTCAGCCTAAAGTGTCAACTCCAATCAACATAGGCCTCTAAACCTGGAGTGGTCTCCACCACTGTTGCAGCCTCCAGCCCTAATGCCTTTAAGCATCCCAGCCCCTCCTGGGATTCGGCCTCTGTATCTCAAACATTCTCCACCCCTTGTGGGCTTAGGCCTGAATACTCTGCCCCACCTGGGCTCAGGCCTCTGTCTTTTCCAACAGACTCCACCTGTTACGGGCTACAAGCTCCCTGACCCTACTTGTTCTTGCCCCTCACAGGCTACAGGTCTCTGACCCTGGTTCTCACCTCTTGTGGGCTATGGGTCTCTGACCGTACCTGCTGTCCTCACTCTGTGGCTGTGGCCCTGCTTCTTGGCCCTAATCTCTTGGACCCCTACCTCACTCCCAGGCCAGTTGACACCTACACTGCCCCTACAATCTCAATCCCTAAACCACTGGTCCTGCCTAATTCCAGCTCAGGTATTAGTCAGGAGTCTTCCTATAGCCCTTTTGTTCAAGAGCTCTTCTTTCCACCGATTCCAGGTCAGACTGCCTGGCCAACTCAGGCTCTGGGCTTATATCATACAAGCCCAGCTCTCTTTGGGTTATGGGGTTCCCTTGATTGGCCTGTCTCACCTGCTTTTCCTGATGCCTGCCTTCCCTTGAAATAGCAGGAGCACCAAGCTCCTGCTACACATAGACAAATATAAGCTGAGTGAAAATTAACAATTTAAAAAAGAATTTTACAAATTGAAGTGAATGAGGCCATAGAAGGGAGAAGAGCTAAATCTGTTAGAGGAGAGAGTTTGTACAAGTATTTAATTTCAGACAAAGTAATGCAGTGGCAAGGCAAATATCAACATGATCAAAAATTCAAAAATGTATCTCAACCTTCTTTAAAAATATGGGGGCACTCCATACCAATATGAATGTTAAATATTTTGGAACCCAGGACACCAGCACAGTCAATTAATGTGCTGATAAACTTATTCAACTTCCTTAAAGAAGGACTAGCAGCAAATCCCATTGCTTCTATGTGAATAGATTAAACATAATCTACACAGTTTAAAAGATTAAAAACTGTACAGACTTGTGTACAGTTTCAAACCTATTAAGTTCCACAGGGGCTGCATAAACACATTCAAATAACCTGGGACAATTCTCCCAGGTTTGTTATCATGGTAGAAAAACTTACCTAGAGCAAGATGTATAGAGAGGGGAGGGGGTGGTCCAAAAGGGATTGTGCACACATCTCAGTATGCTCTACAAGCTTCCATAGTCTGCTTGGCAACAGATGATAGCAGTGTGTAGGGCAGCCCTGATTGGCTAATTCAGATGGCCATGGACAGCTTGTATTGTCAGCATGTACAGAGATTCACTCTCTGACAAGAAACTCTCTTGGAAGTGATTTAACCCTGATTACCTTTCTCCTGGAGTGGGTGTTTTTGCTCTGGGATAAAAAGCCTGAACTTTTGTGTGCTCAAGGTTCCTTCTGGGAGAGCAGCAACTCTCCCAGGATAAACACAATGCCTGTACAAGGCCTCATTCGAGCACTCATTTATGTATTTTGACAACCTCCCTCCCTGCCTAATTAAAAAGAACTTTTTTTTCCAATAGAACTAATAATCAAAGCATTTATCTACAGCTCTATCATTACATAAATAAAGAGGTGGAAGGGTTGGGGTCTATCATTGCCTGGACTGTACACAGTGCTGTAGCAATAAGGTTTGGTGCCTGGGGCAAAGCCCACAGTGGCAGCCTACCCTTGCCTCTTGCATGGCTCCAGGGGTGGCACATGCCCCCTCACACTTGCTGGGGAATGCACGCAGTGGCAGGAGTGAGGGCATTCCCCGTTCCCATGCCCCCCCAAATGAGCTGCCTGTGGCTCCATCCTGTGCCCTGCCCTGACTGGGCAGCACTGATTGGCACCCCTTCACTTTGGCGCTTGGGGCGGTCACCCCACTTGCCACCCCCCTTGCTATGATACTGACTGTGCAACTTGAGGAAAAGTATTTCGGCATCAACCTGATTACACGTTAACAAAGAAAAGCATGCTTTCTCTCAAAACAAAACCAAATAAAACCAATACAACTATTGAAAATATTTTCCTGCCAATATGTTCTGGGGAGGGTTCCTACCCAAATACAAACCTAGTAATCAATGTAAGCCTTGTGTCTGTGTCAAAAAGATCATGATTAAACATCTCATTCCGGTTACAATTCAAGATAACACTGAACAAGCAAATTATTATTCACTTTTTTTTTAAATTGTGGTACAGTGAAGTGTCTCAGGACTTACAGGGGCAAAACATGCTCATTGTCAAGTTTAGGTATGAGGGAAAAACTGAATTACAAAGTGACTTGGCTATAAATCCATTATGAAGCTTGCCATAAAGCACACACTTCCTCAAGTCATTTTATACACAGTACACAAAAGTAAAATGAAACATTAAGAAAATTTTATACAATGGGACTTTTTGCAAGTAAGAACTTAACTGATTTAAATGACAGATGTGCTTACATTCTGGACTGGAGGAAAAATATGATATCATCCATAGGTGATCAGTAAGATAATTTAATTTAATAAACAAATATTTTCAATGCTTATACTTGTCTCTCATAAGCCAAATTCTATCCTTATACATGCATACACTGTATGAAGTATAAATCAACATGAATGATGCAGCCATCTGTGATGATTTGGGATATGTATATCAAAGCAACTTAGATATTCTGGCTGATGCAATAAAATTTGTTGTATAATGGAATGCCTCTTCATGTCCACTTTTGCTAATGAAAACTCTAGTAAACACACGACAGACTTGGAACAATGCAGAATACTTAACTTCAATGACTACGCTTTACCAAAAAACTGACTCACTGGAAAGTTAATGCAGTTCATTGGACTGGAGAAAACTATTGTGCTTATCTGCCTCTGAGATGGGTTGGGGACTGGAAATTGTTGAAACAGATGAGAGAAAGGAGAGGTCCTAAAACGGACTCAGTGAAAAAAATCTCGTAAGCCATGGGTTCTCAAACTGTGGGCTGCAATCCTCTGGAGCAACTTAAAAGGGTGCCGCAAACTTCTCAGGGGGTACCATGGCGGTGACGGGAAGTGGCGTGTGGTGGTGGCATGTAGTGGTGGATGGCAGTGGTGGCTGCCACGTGCAAGCTCTCTGTCCCCCACCACCACCATCCAGCACTCAGGGTCATGGTAGCACAGAGTTTGAGAACCCCTGTCATAAGCTATCATAGGAAATGTTGAGGAAAAAAAGAAAAGTTCAGACTGTCATAACAAGAGGTAAGCCAACAAAACTCAGAGAAGGTAAGCTGACTTGGAAGGACCTCAGGGTTCAGAAGTGAAACATGAGCTACAAGAGGACAACCCCAGGCCAAAGCTTGCTCCAGGGGACATAGGGCAATTCATGGAAGCTTTATTACTTTAGTCTAGATATGCACATTTCTGGTGCTTTATGGTGTTCTGGTGCTCTGTGGTGTTTTGGAGCCGTATACAAATTGTAACTATCATGTGTAATTGAAGAGTTCTATAATCCAAGACCTGGAGTTTTATTAGGGTGTATATTTAAGTTACTGCAGTATGTTGTGTGCACTTGTCCTGAGCTAGGGTGACCATGCATCCTGATTTGGCCAGGACACTCCAGGATTCCACAGACTGGTCCCAGCTAGTTGGTTAAAGTCCTGGGCTGGAGTCCAGCAGGGAGGCAGAGTGGTATGGTGCACCAGGCAGGCAGTTGGGCAGGCACCGCTACTCCTGTGCAGAAGCAAGGATGTGTCATGTGTTGGCAGGGTGGTGCCTGCTCCAGTCTACCTACCTTGCTCCCACCTAGAAGCAGTGGTGCCTGGCCAGCTGCCTGCCTGGCACACCATGCCACTCGGCCTTGCTGCCAGACTCCGGCCCAGGACTTTTGGCCAACTGGCTGGGACAGGGTTATGGAATCCTGCAGCGTCCCAGCCAAACCAGAACATGTGGCCATCTTATCCTGAGCACTAAAAGCAGTTGCGCTGTAGGGTTCTGTTTCCATGAAGGGGTAACAGAAGAACCTGTATAAGAACAAGTGATAAAATAGTGCCACAGTCTACTGACATCCACAGAAGCTTAGAGCACACAGCTCAAGTTAATTTGAGGCCCAACATAAACATCTAAATAGGGGAAACTACCAGATTTGTGATGGCATTTGAAGGCTGGATGTAGCTTCAATATCCTTGAAGTAATACATCAAGAAACACCTTACCCAAGCTAACTACTATATGATGGAATACCCAAGGATTTCTGAGTAATTTAAGATGTTATTCAGTTTCTCTCAGGAATGAAAAGACCATGAAAATAAATAAGGTAAAGCTAGAACTGCACGACAGAAAAACAAAAAGAACCAACTTTCAATCAGAACAATCCATTCAAACAGAAATGCTTTACTGTTTGTAGTGAGAATGGTACCACAGGAAAAATCACATGAAACTTGATCTGAAACTTGGACCATTTTGGGGACATATTTATTAGAAGACTGGGGATGACTGTACCTGTGTTTGGTGCGTTTACTAGGGGCTAAACCTACTAGTTGTCTTTCTAATATATTAAATCCTATCTGCGTTATAAGTGGGCTCTGCATTTCTCAAGATTTAGACCAGTTCTTATAGTTGTAATGAGAAGACTGATAAATCATGTCACTATGCATAAGTGATACAGATCAAAATCCCAAGAATCTTAAGCTGAACCGAGGCCTTTCTTGACAGAATGACTTCCTTCCCCCAGATGCAGCACAAAGAATTATCTTCATGTTCTGTGCACTTAATTAAAGTTTACCCCACACAATACTATGCTGAATACACCCTAACTATAAAATGAGCTCTCAAATGCAATCACATATTTAATGCGCACTGTAAAAACAAATCTTGTTCTGAGTCTGGCCTGAGAAATTCTAATTTTACACAGAACCTCCTGGTAATGCCAGATGATATTCTTAGCCAATTCACAGAAGCTTTGGGACCATTCTTCTGTTCCTTACTCTCCAGAGGGAAAAAATACATGCTATTATAAAAGAAAAATGTTAAACGGAAGTTGTTCCAGAATAATGACCTATCAGCGGGTTTTAAAAACAAAGAACAATACCAACAAAAACAGAAACTTGATTCTTAAACTGATAAAAATTAAAGAAAAGTATAGTCATAAGAGGTTGGACTGAATAAGAAGTTCAAGACTGACTTCCTGCTTGTTTTGTTGTGTGTTTTACAATCTCATATTGAAACACTGAGGGGAGAAAAGGAGAATACATGTCCTTTCAAAAACAAATTTATAATAACTATATTTGAGATAGGGAGGGATACTGCAAACCAAAAGACAAAGTCAAATCTAGACAGTCTAATCAGAGCAACACAGAATCATAGAAGTAGGGTCAGAAGGGACCTTGTAGATCTTCAAGCTCGACCCCCTGGCAGAATTAAAAACTGGGCTCAAATGATCCCAGCTGGGTAGGCATCACGCCTCCTCTTAAAGACCCCCAGGGTAGGAGCCAGCACCACTTCCCTTGGAAGTTGGTTCCAGATCCTAGCCACCCTGACTGTGAAGTAGTTCTTGTGGATGTCTAATCTAAACCTACTCTCCAACAACTTGTGGCCGTTATTCCTTGTTATGCCAGGCGGTGCTAGGGGAAACAAGGTCTCTCCCAAACCCTTCTGGTCCCCCCTAGTGAGTTTATAGACTGTCACCAGGTCCCCCCTCAGCCTTCTCTTGTGAAGGCTGAACAGGTTCAGGTCCCGCAGTCTCTCATTGTAGGGTCTGCCCTGTTGTCCCCGGATCATTCCGGTGGCCCTCCTCTGGACCCTCTCAATGTTGTCCACATCCCTCCTGAAGTGGGGCGCACAGAACTGGACATAGTACTTCAGCTGTGGCCTGACCAGTGTTGCATGGAGGGGAAGGATCACCTCCTTGGCCCTGCTAGAGATGCACCTGTGGATGCACGACAAGGTCCAGTTAGCCTTTCCAACCGTGACCTCTTATTGTCGGCCCATGTTCATCTTGGAGTCAGTAATGACTCCAAGATCCCTTTCTGCCTCCGTGCTCTCAAGAAGGGAGTTTCCCATCTTATAAGTGTGCTGCTGGTTACGACTGCCCAAGTGCAGCACCCTGCACTTGTCAGTGTTGAAGCGCATCCTGTTTTTGCTAGCCCACCCCTGTAACCTATCCAAGTCTTGCTGAAGTCTTTCCCTCCTTACTAGTGTGCTCAACTCACCCCAAATTTTGGTATTATCAGTGAATTTAAACAGGTTGCTTTTCACTCCATTATCCAAATCACTGATAATGAGATTGAACAGCGTGGGCCCAAGGACCGAGCCCTGGGGGACTCCGCTGCCCACTTCTCCCCAGGTGGAATATGACCCATCCACCACCACCCTTTGAGTGCAACCCTTCAGCCACTCTGCAATCCATCTGACTGTGTAGGCATCAATGCCACAATCGCCCAATTTTTTAATGAGGATGGGGTGGGAGACTGTGTCAAAGGCCATGCTGAAGTCCAGAAAGAAGAAACTCTACACAGATAAATTAGCCTGAGCTGAGATCTGTGCTGTTATAGGTATGATTGTTTCAGTAGCTGAGGTAGTTCACTTAAAGCTAGCAAAGGAATTGCTATACTACAATAATGTAATTCCTGCTTAGTTTTTGCACAACAAATGGGCTAGAAGATGAAGTTTCAGCGTGACATCTTCTTATGTTGGCTCCTCAGCTTAATGCTTATTCTGAATATTCTGAAAATCTAGAATTTCAGTGGTGTAGTATTCAGTTTATTACCTGAGCATGCTGATTTATAAGTACAAACCCAGCAATTAAAGGTAAGCAAGTGTTTTCAACCTCTTATCTTGCTGGATTCTCTTCTTCATCTACAATGAATTTTTCATCCACAAAGCAATTTTTGCTGTTCCCAGAGATAAAACTGTACTTTAAAAATAGTAGAAATTATGTTGATTAAACAATGCACTTGATCCAGAACTACATGAAGAATATTGGAACAAGGAAAGCTTTGTGGGAACTGTGTCATCCTTCTATATTACACAAGCAAGGATACAGCATCTGCATTTGTCTTTATATAGCTCTGGCAACAATATCCTGGCAACCACATTTCAATGGAACAAATCCAGGCAATTAAAATGATTAGACATTGCAACAGTTTCTTTTTATCTTTCCACTTAATAGGCCAAATGTAAATCAGAGAACTGATGTTCAAGGAATTGCTGCATACAATTAAGTAATCTGTTGTCTGACTTGATAGTCAGTTGTCTAACTTTCGGTTGTATTTTTTTGCTATTGTCTCTTCATGGTACTTTTTATATAAAGACAGTATCAAAGCTGCCCCTATTGTTTCGTATGCATAGGACTACTAAAATATGAAACATTCAAAGCAGCTTGGTAGTTTTCATTAATATGAAATCAGTCATTGTGTTATGTTATATATTCTTCATGTATAAAGGCTGAAAGGATTAAATCACTGCAGAAGTAAATCCCTTGGTGCATTAGCCTACTTTATCATTTCTACTTACTCAAAAATACTATACTAAGTTCCTGATACCATTAATCAAGATATGGCATCTGCATCTATGCACCCCTGCAGACCAATCCTAATTAGGTGATATAAACATCTCCTAAAATGGGCTGTAGAACATCAACTCTGTATTATAGAGCTATTTGGGTGCTTACACAAGTTAAATTTTACACATGATTGGGCCCCTGAAAATGCTCTACAGCCATGATGCAACACATGCACATAGCTGCAGAATGCTTTTAAAATGGCCAATCGCACAGAAAATTAACCCATATCAAATCAGGTATTAGATGAAAGGGCTTTAAGGCAGAGCACCTTAGGAAACTTGTTTTTCCTCCAGGGTTAATTTTTCATGCTTTGTGGGACTGTCAGTGGGGAAGGAAGAGGGAGCAGCATGGAGCTGACAGCTGCTTTGCCTGGCTAGTGTTAGAGGAGGGGGTGCGGGGTGGAATGGATCCCCCTCACCTCATGCCTCCCCACCACAGCTACCCCAGCTGGGATACTAAGGGGACCCAGGCCAAGCCCACAAGGCAATGGGGTTCCTTTGCACCCCTTCCCCCCAGCTCTTGCTGGGCAAAACAGCCAACAATTGCTGATGCTGCTGTCAAGAGGCCTGAGATGGGGAAGGGAGCCCTCCCTTGCCTTGTGGGCCCAACATGGTTCCCCCCAATACCCTAGCCAGGGTAGGGGGGAGGTGCCAGGCAAGGGGGGGTCCATTTCACCCCAACCCTGACCCAACAGGCAAATGTCAGATGGGTCAGGAGAGGGGGGCTCCTAACTCATGGCACTTTGTGTAAAGCACCATGAGTTAGACTGGGACCCCTAAATGTCTGTAGGCACCCTTTAACATTACTTTCCTCTGGTGGCCATATAAGGTACGGTAGATGGCATAAGTGTTAATATCAGGAAGACTCCACTGAACACACTTAGACTTCTGAAATAGGCAAATGTGTGGGGGGGGGCAGGGGTGGGGAGAGAGGGGTGTACCCCCCCTCTTCATCTCCCTCTTCCCTTCCCACCTTTTGTATTCAAATCACTCACTCCACTTTATACACTATGCTTGCCCTTTCACAGCCAGGGCCGACCGGTCCTATCCTGTGGAACCTGTGACCACAGGGGTCCCACAGCCAAGGGGTAGTGCCCTGCTCACCACCCTCCACCTGCACCATGTTTAAATGGCTCAATACAGGCAGAGAGCCCCTTCCCAGCCATGCAGGGGAGGAGTTCCTGGCCCCAGGGGGGGAACCCAGGTGTCCCCAGCATGTGCTACCTACCCCCACCCTGTGCCCCCTGCAGTGCAGCCCACATGCGCGCAGCCCAGCTCTGACTATTTATTTCAGTGAGTTTATACCAATATTAACCACAATTTTTATTTTTTGATGACTCGGGGCACCAAAAACTATATCTTGCAGGGGGCCCCGAAAAATTGTGGGCCAGCCCTGTTCACACCATCTGATGAAGTGAACTCAAGTTCACAATAGTTTGTGCTTTCTCATATATATCTTGTTTAGTTAGCCTATAAGGTACATATCTACCCTGCCTTCAGTAAAACAAGCAAACAAACAACCCTCCCCCCCCAACTCCTCCATCCATATCCATGGACTGGACTGACAAAACTTAATGATGAACAATACACATGAGAACCACTCTACAAAGATGTACAAATTAAATACAAGTGCCAACAATGTTTTTTGAAATTGAGGTGCCACATGTTTGGAACAAGCCTTGCCCTTTTGCAACTGTAAAGGACTCTGACCACAGCAGAACCAATTCAGTTCACAGGGAGCTGTGGCAAGAGGTCCACTAGAGGATCTTCTATGACAATCCTCTGAACAGTGCCTGTGAGAAAGGCCATGTATATGCACTTGCTGTGATGGATACTGAATTTCTAAAAATGAAATAGCAGCTTTGGACTTGCCTAAACTGGAATCCCCCCAACCCTCCCCCCCTCCAAAAAACAAAAACAAAAACAAACCAGACTTTTTTTTAATGGATTCATAGATCTCCATCTCTTAGGTGATTAAGGACATGTTTGTTACTTGGAAATGAAATCTAATTTAAGAGCATAGTTGATATTGGAACAAATTATTAATGTAAAAAGGGTGTTGGTTACAAAAGAATATTTACCAAAATGCCTATTTTTTTAAGAGCACTAATGTATGAGGTAGTATACATTAATAAGATGATGAAATTATTGTAAACTTTGCAGTGAGAATACCTGTAGCTGAAGCTGCTAAAAGTCCCAGTGCCTATAGCACACCCAGATTCAACTGATGCAGTTGAAGAAACTATACAAGTCCATCTACCTCATGAGCTTCATGTAATAGAGTAGGTTTAAGTCAGAAATTACGAGTTTACAAAGGATATGGCTCTTTGGGCACATCTACACAAGCCATTAACATGCAGTGAAACTGTAGAGCTTATTGCTCCACAGTTTATTGCTCCTGGGAAGCTCCTGGGCACACGGTTTACATGAGCCCCTGGACTGCAGCACATTGAGCTGTGTTGCAACAGTCCTGCTGGCCAGGGTCTGGAGGGTTAGCCTGCCATCCCAGGGCTGTTCTGACCAGGCACAGTGTGCTGAGAAGGGGCTGGCTGGGGCAAGAGTGTGTGTCAGCATGGGGATAGCCAGAAGGCAGCTCCCACATTGGAACACCCCTGTGGCCCAGCCAGCCGGCTCAACATCTAAACGTGTGTTTCTGAGCATGAAAAACTCTGCAGCAGGGTGGGACTGGTACTTACCAGTTGAAATGTTTACTATACAGTTAGCCAAGAAGGGTGAAGGGAGCTGAGGAGAACTGGAGTTGGTAGTGAGATTAGAAGTATGGGTTATCTGGATGAGTGATAGTATGAGTATATGCAAGTCGACATAAGTGAGCATAGGTATAAGTGGGGTGGGGACAAATGACAGAAACAGCACAGTAGAAAGGTGGCAAGGAAACAAAAAGAGAGGCTACTGCATAAAGGAAAGAGTAAACTGCTCTTACAGGAATAAATCCTTTTCTCTCCTTTTGTCCCTCTGTGATTTATTCCAGCTTTTTATTTTTAAAGGGAACACTCTCCCCAACTCTAAACCCAGGTTTTCCTACTTTGAAAAATGTGTTCAATCTGAACATGGAGAAAAATGGGATAGAGAACAAAAATGTCTTGTGTCTACTTCAATACACCACACAGCAACAGCTCTAAATTTTGAAGCATCTGAAGTTTTGCCCTTTTCAACAGAAATATTGTTTGGTTTTACCCTTCATTTCATTACAAACATTGTGGTGTAATTACAACTACTGAACCATTGCAAAACAAACAGAGTAGTTCTTTGCACAGAACTAAAGTCATGCTCACAAAACAATGACTGAAGCCATTATTATCCATCATGTTTATAGACTAACAAAGTCATTGTTTCTAGCACTTCTAAAATATCACCATATACACGCCATACCCTATACTTCTTAGGGTAGTGAAAAGACTCATACTTAATCATGAAGAGCAATGGAAAACAAATAAAGTAAAAAATAAACTCCTATTTTCTTGGACAGAAATGGCATGCAACTATTTTGAACTAACTCACAATTCTGCCTAAGATCCTATAGAATAAGACATAATACAATATCACATTCAGTACCTTAGCAAGGATTGTCACTTTTCCAGTCTTCGTATGATCATTAAGACTAGTGAGGCCTGTAACAGGCCACATTAGACTCTGGGTATATGCACACTGCCCACTTCACCCCATTTGCTCTTGTCACAAGCCTTGAGTCCTTTAAACTAGGATATGTGGCCTATAGGAAATCATATATTAGGTCCTACCTCGTAGGTTGAAAAGGTCATAAGAAGGACTCTCTATAGCAGCCATCACAAAACAGAGAGGCTGTGGAAAATAGGAATGGTCCCTGTTAAGTGTTTTATGGTATTTTCAAGCTTTTGTATCTTTTTGCTGAGGGACATACGTGCATGAGACTTTAAAGTGGGCCAAATGCTTTTGCACTGCTTTAACGGTGTCGGTGTTTGCACGCCTCAGCGGCATATTGCACATTAATTACAGCTGCTGTAGCAAATTCGGCAGCGTAACGCATCTTAAATGATTTGCTGCCCTATCAGCTGTGGAGTGAAGCACCAGACTCCGTGCAGCTCAGGGACTCTGCAGGAAGCCCTACAGGCAGACTGGCAGCAACCTGGGAAGGCAGGCTTCACCTAAGAGGAGGGGGAAAAAAAAGTGGCGATCCTGATCTCTACCTCCACCGAACCTACCTGCCTGCCTGAGCTGTGCGGAGGCCTGGTGCTTCCCTCCGTGGCTGTGGTGCCCCCGGGGCCACCTGAGCCAGGTGCCTGAAGGTGGGTGCTTCCTGGGAGGGGGGGAGGTGGGATGTGCCATTGCTGCGAAGCAAAGCACTACTGCTCAACACAGCCAAAGGACTGCTTTACCTGGCTGGCAGCTCACCCTCTCCTCCCCACCACTGGAGAAGCAGGTAAGTCAGGTATGTGCGCAACATAGGGGTTTAATTGGCCCTAAACTGAAGTGGTGTTTTTAAAAACCCACCACTTCAATTTAGGGCACCCATTTCATCTACACACACCCTAATGTGGAAAATGAGATGTGCTCAAGGGATGGCCCCAGCTCATGAATATGTCCCCTCTGTTGAAGGAACTTTGAGTGCTCTCATAATATAAATATTACTACTGAATAACAGGTCAGCTGAAACCAAATGATTAGGAATTACAAAATGAAAACTAGACATGCACCAGGCATGGAAGTACCAGGCAAACTCAAGGAAGGAGTCTAAAAAGAAAGTATTTCAATATTTTGAAGTGTTTGTGAAGCACTATTTTTGCTCCATTAAAAAGGGGAAAAAATACATTAGTTTACGTACCCACTTAGAAGAAAAAATGCAAGCCATAATTTTTAAATAGGCTAATACCAGCTTTTCCAGCTAGCAGTATCAGATTAACAAGGTTCATTACTTTAAACAGCAGCTACGGAACAAGGTAGAAAATGCTGTAAATGAACCCTTCTCTCAGTATTATGCTATCACAGCAAAAGGTACTGAGAGAAAAATAATAGAATAAAATAATGCTAGTCATCCAGCCACCTTCACACATGTGGCCCTGTGGCTGAAAGAGACACCAGAGAAATTGGCTTTGATTTTGTATCCACCATACAAACCTCCCATTTCCTTTAGACTAAACTCTTGTTTTTATAGTTGCTACATAGTTACAAATTCAAGGTCTACAACTTCTGTATATGCAAATTAGTTTAAAATATAAAAATCTCTGTTTCTTTATACTGTTTTGTAATGACCACCACAATGAAAATTTGATCCACAGGTCAATATATCTTGCATTCAAAGACAAATACCATCCCCACATCTCCTAGGCCACTTGCATTTCTCAGCTTGCTAGGCAATAAATAACCTAGATGCTGAGACGTTGATCTATGCCATTCCTGTGCTGTATCCAGGAGCCTGACCATGAAGCACATCCCACCCACTCACTGTCCCCTCCACACACACCAACCTCTAAAAATAAGGCAGTCAGTCACTCAGGACATAAACAGATGTCGCTAAATGAAGTGGATCAACTGTGCCAGGATGACTCCTGGCCCAGATGATCTGCTTCACTGAGGAAAATACATATCACCCATTTGCCTGCCCATTTACCCCTAGGGACAAGGGATGACATGTCTGCTGCTTGTAGAGGCATTCCTTGGGGCATGTATGTGTAACTGGGGAAAGCTGGGATTCCTCAGGGAATGTCTCTGCAAGCACAAAAATCCAGCTTTCCTTGCTTACAGATGCAGGACCCTGGAGATTCTCTGGAGTATGTCTGTGTAAGCAGGGAAAGCTAGGATTCCCTGAGGGTATGCCTCTGCAAGCAGGGAAAGCAAGGCAGGCACTCCTGGGGCTTGAGGGACCCAATCCTGCATGGCAATTCCATGGAGCTGCCCATGGAGATCTTAGTTGCCTGCACTTTCCTGCCATAAGGCAAACTGATGTCTGCCACAAGAAAATGGCAGAAACGATTACTGCTTTGTGTCAGGCCATGAATTTTGGCATCTGTGGTGTGACAAGTGGTAAAGATGTCTTTTTGTTTTCCCTTTGTGCTGCCATAAAAATTGTGATGGCAGTACAAAGGCAACATCTGTTTGCATCCTCAGCACCAGCCAAACCAAGTTTATGTCTTCTTACATTTCTGTGCTTTGCTCACCAACGTGTGTTCAGTACCACTACAAGTTGGCTACATTGCCTCATGTCCAGGAGTTGGCACACTGGAACTGAAAGCAACTGGGCAGGGTGGGCTCAGTGGCAGTTCTCTGGGTGCAGAAGTACAGGAGCAGTGTAAGCATTCACCCTTCAGACAGTCGGATCACATCACAGTTTCAGAGTGGCTCCCTCTTCTCTGACTCAGTTTTCTCCACAACCTTTAGCAATTGCCTCTCCAAAGTCAACTTTAGTGATCTATTCTGTGAGGATATTATGCAAATAAACATATATCATTGCAGACTTTGATGTTTATTACAAGTCTCATGCTACTAGACACTTTCTTCTAATTCTCAGTTCCTGGATGCAGATGACTGGGAGTCTCAGCTTTCACAAAGGAAAAACATGCTGCCTCTCACCTTTTAGCCTTTGCAATTGTGGAAGAAAACAGAAAGCATCACTCTTATGCATGTTGAAGGTTCAAAAGTCAGTAGATATTGAAAGACCCATTTTTTAAATCTAGATTTGGAAGGCTGACTTGTGATTTTTGAACCTCTGAGGTTCACTCTGAGGTACACTAGTATCCTCAACTGCTATGTCACACATCACAAACAGGCCCCTGTTAGAAATCTTGGCATTTAATGGTTTTAAAACTGCTTCTCACTTCAAAAATGTTCTGTTCAAATAACTCATCATGATCACCTCCCAGTTACTGCACTTTCCTTCCCCCACCTCTCTAGAATACAGTCTCTACAAACTAGAGCAGTGAACAATTTCATACGTTTCCAGAACCACACCCTGACAAATCTTCAATCCAAATGGAACACCATCTCTTTATTAATCTTTAAAATATTCACCAGCAGTGTAGGGATGCGGCCAGGCACCTGGTACAAAGTGCAAGCAGTGACTTTCAGTTCATAATCACAAACACGTGGCTGCTGATAGCAGCCACTTTTTTCCCCAACTCACACCACAAAGTCAGCACCCAGGAGAGTTGTCCCTATTGCTCCTCGCTAGTTATGCCACTGATATGTACATTCATACTCTCTCTAGATATGAAGAACTGCATGTCCTGCAACCAAAACTTTGCTATAAGCAAAGTGAGAGTTTATAACGAGTACAATTAAAGGTAGGCTTTCAATTTCCCAAAAAGCAATTTCACAATGATCATGCTATTCGGTTGTACCATAATGTGCCTTCATACATCTGTAACATTTGTTAGGACTGGAACTCAAATAATCTGAGATCCAAATACCCCCTCTATTTGATAGAAGAGGGGGTAACTTAACTATTTAAATAGGTGTGCAGTCACATGGTTAAAGCCACATAATCTTTTCTTCACTTATATAATACGTGTTTTGTTAAGTATTAAGTATGGACAGTACTTTCTGGATGCATTTGCTATTTACGAAGACAATATAAATTAATCTAAAATGATCTGAGTAGCCTTCTCAGAATGTATTTTTAGTGCCAGATTCCACAGTTAAGATTTTCTTTTAAAGGCTTTATATGTCAGCTGTTTAAATACTCTTCAGCTGAAAGCTGAGATGTGAAACATTTCAGCTTAGAAACGTTTCTTAAGACCACAACACGATCAAAAATATTGTACTTTTCTTTTTGGCATAATGCACCAGAAAGAGCCAACTATTTAATAATGGGATTTTATAGCTATTCGCTTCTTATGCATCTTTAAAAATGCAATTGCTTAGTGAAGTGTCCAAGACCACAGTGGGAGCTGGAAAGGATTAGTGTACAGTCTGGGTACTGGCCCATAGATGGGGATGAGACAGTTTTGAAGACCCAAGCAGAGTTAGATATCAAAATCCTATTCCACATCAGTGACAGATGACTGCTTAATTTCTCCTTTATTACTCTTTGAAAAAAATCTTCCCTCAGTGTTACTACTCATGCAGTGGCCTGTTGCTCACATAATCAAAGCATGGTTATAAAACAGAAAACTTCCCCTAAAATTAGCATCTATTTTTAAAACTAATCATTCTTTTCTCTACTTTTCAAACATGCATTAGTTATAGCAGTAGGACAGGCCAAGATGTAGTGGAAGCCTTTTAGAAAACAAGCCTACAAAGAAAGCTGAATTCATTAAGCAGCTTCACTATTACCCTTACTGGTGTTTATATCATTCACAACTTTCCTTGCGACTTTGAGTACTATTTATTAGACAAGTTATTAGACTCTCTGGGCACTTTTACACATGCCCTGGGGATGGGGTGCAAGGCCGGTACTTTAAATTGAGGGGCTCTGAGAGCTGCTGCAATTAAAGCACCACTGTGTCTCATATATCAGGGTCCCGCACTTGAAAATGACGACGGGGGTGCTTGAACTAAAGCTTGTTCAACGAGCTTTAGTTCAAGAGCCTCTGCTGCCATTTTTAAGCACAAGGACACTGATACATGAGACATAGGAGGCTCCTACATCATGGTAATTACCACACTCCAGCAGACTCAATTAATAGAGTCTGCTCTGACACACTGGAATTACAGTGCATCAAAAAGACCTCCACGCTTGCGTATAGGCTCCCTCTGACTACATCTATACCATGGCACCTGCAAGTTGTGGCCAGGATGCTAAATGAGCTTGCCTCACCTACCTGTTCCTACTAAAAAATGTCCCAGTGAGGTTGCTCTGAGACATCCATCTGCAGCTGTTATCGCATGTGCTAAAGTCTTCGGTCTTCGGAACATCTTCAGAAGGATGCTCCAGAGCAGTCTTCCCACAGCATTTCTAGGTTTGGAGTCAGGGATGCCTTACTTAAGGCTATCCCATCTGGGACACACTGCTGTCAGGGTAGATACAGAGATGTAACTAGGAAGTTTTGTGCTTTGGACTGTAGCGGCAGCTCCTTCAGCAGTGCTGGTGATGGAGCCAGTGGCTGGGCTAGCAGGGGTGGCCCTCCTCAGACCTCCTCTAACTCAGCACTTGGGGTTTGTGCCTTGCTCACCTACCCCTAATGACCCTACTGGATAGACATATCCCCATCTTGGTTTTTTCCATCTGTAATACAGAGATAAACATTTAAAATTAATCCTACCTTATGAAGCTCTTCTGTGGATTAGCTTGCAAAACATTTGTAAAGTGTTTTGAACATTAAACAAATGTTTCAAGTATTATAGACAGAGCTAGTGATGGCAGACTTATTTAAGGTAATATGATACTTCCCATAATGAGACCCTGTATTCAATTGCTTATAACTTTGCCAGCTTTTAATAATATGGGATAAAGTGTTCCCTGCTGGGGCCCAAATCTATCTACACTTTTAGATGGGTAAGCACCATTTATCTGGCTAACTTTGCTTGTGTAAATGCATTTTGGGCTACTTGGATTTTACCTGGGGAGGTACATAACTTTGTGCAAGGCACAGAAAGACAACTCAATCGCCCAATTGCTCAGGAATTGGGTGACCCAACTTTTAGATCCCTCTCACCAAGAGGTCTTTTGAACCCACATTTCCCATTTTTCAGTAAGTTGACCAGGTCATTGGGTTAGGCAGGGCAAAGAGCATCCTCCACAACTGTTGAAGCACCTCTGGAAGAAAGGGAGACCTATGTTCTGGCCTCTGCCCTTTCTCCTGCCCTCAATGTTTCTATACTTTGCATTTAAAATGCAAT
Organism: Crocodylus siamensis; assembly: GCF_052110815.1. NCBI lineage: Eukaryota > Metazoa > Chordata > Crocodylia > Crocodylidae > Crocodylus > Crocodylus siamensis. The sequence continues at coordinate 191,798,888 of NC_143396.1, forward strand.
ACATAAAATGGCCAGGGAGCACCATTTCTGTCCCACTAGAGATAGAAGATTTATAGACATTAGGGCTGGAAGGGACCTCGGAAGATTATCAAGTCCAGTCCCCTGCCCCAGGGGCAGGAAGTCAGCTAGGGTCAAAGGATCCCAGCAAGATAAATGTCCAAATGCTTCTTACAAGAGTCCAGAACTGGTGGTTGCATCACCTCTTGAGAGAGTCTATTCCAGGCCTTGGGGGCTTTGACAGTAAAAAAGTTTTTCCTTATGTCTAGCCTAAAATGGTCTTGGAGAAGTTTGTGACAATTGGACCTCGTCATCCCTTGGGATGCTCTGGTGAACAGGCATTCCCCCAGATCCTGATTCACACCCCTTATATATTTATGGGCTGCCACCAGGTAACCCCTGAGCCTGCACTTTTCCAGGCTGAAGAGTTCCATGCAGGGGTGATACATAGGAGGTGCATGGGGGTGCACATGCACCCCCTGACAGGACGTGTTCCCTATTTAGTGTGGCTGCTTTTACAGTGAGTGAGATCAGCTGTGGGGGACTCACCCCTGGGTCAGTGGGATTGGCTGCCGGGGGCTACCCATCCCCCAAGTCTATGACTGGTGTCAGGGGGTCAGGCACGGGCATGGTCCCATGGCTCTCAGCCTCTCTTCATAAGGCCTATTCTCTTGCCCTCTGATCATGTGCCTGGCTCTCCTCTGGACTCTTTCAAGCTTCTCCACATCCTTCCTAAATTGTGGAGCCCAGAATTGGATGCAGTACTCCAGCTGTGGCCTCACCAAGGTCAAGTACAGTGGAAGGATGACATCCTGAGATTTGCTTGAGAAGCATCTATGGATGGAAGTCAGAGTTTTGTTCGCTTTACCAGCTGCGACATCACATTGGTGGCTGATGTTCATCTTGTGGTCAATCACAACCCCCAAGTCCCTTTTGGCCATGGTGCTAGCAAGTGTAGCACTGCTGAGCCTATAAGCATGATGCGGGTTCCCCCCAAGGTGGAGTACCTTACATTTATCCATATTGAATGTCATCAGGTTTTTACCTGCCTACTTTCTAAGCCTATCAAGGTCAGCCCAGATCACCAGCCTATCCTCGGGTGTGGACGGTCTACCCCAAAGTTGGGTGTCATCAGTGAACTTAGCCAGTCCGCTCCTGATACCAGAGTCCAAATTGTTAATAAAGATGTTAAAGAGAACATGTCCAAGGATGGAGCCTTGGGAAGCACTACTGCTCACGGAGCACCATGATGATTCACTTCCGTTGACTACCGCTCTCTGGGTCCGACTTCGGAGCCAATTCTCCAGTCATTGGACTGTGATGTAGCCAAGGCTGCAATTGCCCAATTTTTCCATGAGGAGATGATGGGACACCAGATCAAAGGATTTTTTTAGAAGTAGAAGCTTTAATATATTCAGGGCCTATTCTTATTCTATTTTTTCTGGGTTCCTCATTTTGGGACAGTGCACAACTCATTAAGCCACAGAGCAAGGCTTCTTCTGGCCTGTCCTTCTTCTGGGCTCACATGTTTTTTATTCTTTGTGGCCAACTGAGTCTACTTCAGCTAGAGAGGCAGAGAATGCTTTTACCCTGCCTAGCCAATGGCCTCATTAAGGCACTTTCTTGTGTTGTGGAAAAAAGTTTAAATCAAAAACCTATGCAACTAAAGACTGCACTATAATATACAGAGGATGAGAAATAAAGTTTGCTTGAGAACCTTAAAGGCTGTTCTACACTTAAACAAGTCTTTTCTGGCCTAATTATACTAACAGAAACCCATGTGTAGATTTGGTAATGTCAGCAGCAAGAAATGGGAGAAATTGTCCTTTGTTTTGTATAGTTTATTCCACTTAGACAAGGGGTTTAAGCAATGCTGGGTGCGCCTACACAAAGCACTTTATTGTGGAGTTATCTAATTAGTTCCGCAGTAAAGCATCACCATCCAAACAAGCACTGCTGTTATCATAGATTCCTAGAAAATTAGAGCTGGAAGGGACCTCAGGAGGCCATCTAGTCCTACCTCCGGCTCAAGGCAGGAGAATCCCCAGTGAGATCAACCCAGTCAAAGCTTTGCCTAGGCAGGTGTTAAAAACCTCCATGGATGGAGATTCCACAACCTCTCTGGCTAACCTGTTCCAGTACTTTACTACCCTCCTAAGAAAAAATTCTGCTTAATATCTAACCTAAACTTCCCTTGTTGCAACTTGAGACAGTTGCTCATTGTTCTGTCATCTGCCACCACTGAGAACAGTCTAGCTCCATCCTCTTTCAAACCCCACTTCAGGCAGTTGAAAGCTGCTATTAAATCCCCCTTCAGACTTCTCTCCTCTAGATTAAATGACCCCAGTTCCTGAAGTCTTTCCTCATAAGTATGGGCTGTCCCCCAGCTTCCTCACCATTTTCATTGCTCTCTGCTGGACTCTCTCCAATTTGTCCACATCCTTTCTGTAGTGGGAGGCCTAAAACTGAACACAGCACTCCAGATCTGGCCTCACCAGTGCTGAATAGAGAGGAATAATCACTTGCCTTGGCCTGCCATCAACACTCCTACCAATGCAGCCCAGTATGCCACTAGCCTTCTTTGCAACAAGGACACACTGTTGACTCATATTCAGCTTATTGTCCACTGTAGCCTCCAGGTCCTTTTTTGCAGAGCTGCTGCCCAGCCAGTCAGCCCCCAGCCTGTACTGGTGCATGGGATTGTTCTGTCTTAAGTGCAGGACTTTGCACTTGTCCTTGTTGAACTTCATGAGATTTCTTTAGGCCCAATCCTCCAATTTGTCTAAGCCACTCTGAATCCTAAGTCTACCCTTCAGCATATCTACTACTCTCCCCAGCTTGGTGTCATCTGCAAAACTTGCTGAGGGTGCACTCTGTGTCATCTTTTAGGTTGTTCATGAAGACATTGAACAAAACCGGCCCCAGAACCGACCCCATGGGGCACTCCACTTGATACTGCTGCCAACTAGGCATTGAGCCATTCCCTACTACTCTATGAGCCCGATGCTTCAGCCAGTTTTCTATCCAGCTTATAGTCCATTCATCCAGCCCATATTTCCTCAGTTTGTCTGTGAGAATGTTATGGGAGATTGTATCAAAAGCCTTGCTAAAATCAAGGTATACCACATACACCAGCCTATACACCATAGCAGGCAATTAGGTTGGCTACACACGACTTGCCTTTGGTGAATCAATGTTGACCATTCCTAATCACCTTCTCCAAGTGCTTAAAAATGGATTCATTGAGGATCTGCTCCATGATTTTTCTAGGGACTGAGGTGAGGCTGACTGGTCTGTAGTTCCTTGCATCCTCCTTTTTCCCTTCCTTAAATATGGGTACTATATTTGCTCTTTTCCAGTCACCCAGGACCTCTTCTGATCACCATGAGTTTTCAGATGACAGCCAGTGGCTCTGCAATCACATCAGCCAACTTCCTCAGCACCCTCAGGTGAATCCCATCCAGCCCCATGGACTTGTATATGTCCAGATTTTCTAAACAGTTCCTAACTGGTTCTTTTGCCACTGTTGGCTGCTCATCTCCCCCCACAAACGGTGCTGCCTGGTGCAGTAGTCTGGGAGCTGACCTTGCCTGTGAAGACTGAGGCATAGAAGGCATTGAGCACTTCAGCCTTTTTCTGCATCCTGTCACAAGGTTGCCTCTCCCATTCAGTAAGGACCCACACTTTTCCTGATTCTCCTCTTGCTACCAACACACTTGTAGAAACCCTTCTTGTTACCCTTCACATCCCTCTCTAGTTATAACTCCAATTGTGCTTTGGCCTTCCTGACTTAATCACTGCATGCCCAAGAAATGTGCTTATACTCTGCCCTATTTATTTGTCCAAATTGCCACTTTTTATAAGCTTCCTTTCTGTGATTTAGTTTACTGAAGATTTCCTTGCTAAGCCAAGCTGGTCTTCTGCTTTACTTGCTAGTCTTCCTGTGCATCAGGATGGTTTGTTCCTACACTTTCAGCAAGGCTTCTTTAAAGTATACCCAGCTGTCCTGGACTCCTCTCTCCCTCAGACAGGAATCCCAGGGGATCCTGCCTATGAGCTCCCTGAGCGAGTCAAAGTCTGCTTTTCTGATGTCTGGGGTCTTTTTTCTGCTGCTCTCTTTCCTTTACTTCCTCAGGATCCTGAATTCAATCATCTCGTGGTCACTGGTGCCCAAGTTGCCATACACTGCTACATTCCTCACCAATCCTTCCCTGTTTGTGAAGGGCACAGTAGTTTAATTGAGCTGAAAGATAGTACAGTCAGGAACAGTACTATTTTAGGATGCATTACTTACTGTGCTGAAGCACATGTGTAGATGGTGACCAGGGCTGGCTAGTGCACAAGGGTAGAAAACTGCGGGGGCTGCTTGCTGCGCAGCCTCACACTTTAGCACCCTCATGCCCCATTCAGCCCCTCTGTCACCAGATGTCAGCATCAGAAGCCTAGGGTTGACCCCCCAAGACTGCCCTCTGGTTCAAGCTGCTGCCATCCTGGGGACAGTGTCTACACGTGCAGATGCTGCACCTGAGAGCAGCTGACTCCAGCGTGAACAGTGCTGAAGTTTATTCATGTGCACTAAATATACATGTAGCTGAGCCTGCTGGCATTAAAAAAAAAAGCTCTCTTGCTGGTATTAAATACATCTATATTGCAGATGAGTCCATGGCTGAAAAAGCTACACTGGCAAACCCTTTTAAGTGAACACAAGATTTTTTATGTAAAATTTCCGAACCTTTGAGTGCTTGACTTTGTAACCTTTAAATTTTTCTAACTTTTTAAAATATAATTATTATTAAATATAAGAACAATTTCCCACACTTACAGATGTGTTGGATTTCTTCCAGGGGGAATCCCTGTAAATTTAGTGGCTTGTATAGCTATGAAACTTTATTTTTAAATGTTTTATATGAAACTTAGACTGTATAATTAGAAGTATCATGTTATATTTTCATTGGGGCTGGAAGAAGTAATCACAGTGAATGAATGTTTTTCTTCTACTTGAAAACTGTACATAATGCCATCTAAATGTCCAAAGATTTCCTTATTTACATATCTTTGATGATCATTCTGTTTGAAAACATTTCACGCTATTTCTTTCTCCTGAATAATTTCTTGCAGATATTACTGTGAACATGATGTACTTATAATTTGATGTTTGAGCTGTGTAATTAGTCATTCAAGTCATGTAGTATTCATTCTATTCCATATTCAATAAAAAAGGCAAAATAAGACATTTTGCTACTCAAGGACCAATCCCAGTGCCACTTAAGTCAATGAGAGTTTTACAACTGACTCTAAGGAAAACACAATCATATGTCGGGAAAAAAAGCAATGTTGTATACCAAATGCAGATGTATACATACTAAACTCCAAGTGCCTTCAGTAATAGCCCTGTCACTGAACAGCTAAGGGCAAAATATATCCTAAAGGTGTATGAAATAACATATGGGGATATGCAGGGTCTTATTCTCCAGCTTGAAAAAGTGTAAGTTCAAATTTGGAACAACCAAACTATTGTAAAGAAAAGGTCATCAAAGGGAGCATCTACACAAAACATTTACTGCAGAGTTCCCCAATTATCTCCAGATTAAACATTTCAGCATCTACACATGTAATGCAATTAGGACTGAGTAATTAACTCCACAATAGGTCAATACTTTTAAATACAAGTGCTATCCTACTGCAGAGTTTTTTTATTCTGCAGCACTGCACATGTAGATGCTCACAGGGCTGGCTGGGGCATGAGTGTGTTTCCATGGCACCCAGGAGCAATAAACTCTGGCATGATGTGCACCAGTTTATTGCTGCACACTAATTACATGTGCAGATGTGTCTAGATAGACATAGATTACAGTTACACTTATTTGTAAAGACTTTTCAACGTTATGACCGGGTTCATTTAATATTTTAAATGAAAGTAAGTTTAAAATGGTTCGAGGAAGTTTGGTTACAGACTTCCAGGTTATGTGCTGTACCTGTTTTACAGTTGGTCTTCCTTTTCCCATTTTGAGGAAGTCGGTTGCTTCCTTTGGAGACTGCAGAGGAGCTCTACTTCTTTGAGCCTCATAAAACCAAAGCTGAACTGCTCGATTCATCTGTACAACATGTAGAAGTATCACTTCAATGTCCACGGCATTGTCACTGAGCACCCTCAGAACCTCAAGAGCAGATTCTTTCAGTTTATTAATAATCCAAACAGACTCAGGTGAATGTGGTCTTATATTTTCTTCTGATTGAGTTCTACTTTCAGGCATACCTGTAGGTTTATTCCTCTCAGGATCAACTTGCTCAACCAAAGCCACAGTGTTCCTTTTGTCTTTTGTCAAAGACTTCGTGACTTCTAACACAGCCCCCATATTTTCATCTATTGTTTTAGCTTTTCCTTCCAAAACTTGTTGCCTGGTCTGAAATAACATTGCCATCTGATTTGGTCCTTTGTCTTCTGTTTGAGTTAAGTTTTGGCACACAGAGAAGTTCTCTTCGTTTTCCAAGGTTATATTGTTTAAACAAACCTTGTCTTGGCCTTTGCAATAAGTGGTTTGTAAAGATGGTGAAAATAAATTATTCTTGTTTATCACATTCAGAGTGATGGTTTGATTTTCAGCTTCTCCTGTACTTCGCCCTGACTGGTCATCGGTTTCATTTGATTTTTCCAGGACTATCTTCTGTAGTTCAAGATCTTGTATGCTGTAAAAATACAAAGATAATTTTCTTAATAATCTGTAAATCTTTGATACTTAACATACATTATGTTCTTAGTGAGGGCTGATATTTACTTTGTCTATTGAGATTAGATTGATTGACTAATGGCTTACTTTGTGTTCTGTATTACATATGGCTAAATTGGTTTATATCTAGTGGTTCTATTTTAAAGCCCTTATCGTCTAAGCCCTGGGTACATTTGGGACTTCCTGCTTGAACCAGAGACAAACTGTGAAAGATAGGAGTAAGTAGATATTGATGGGATCTCCTTAAAGAATGTGCACACCCACTCAAGTTGACACATTTCACTGACTCATATAATGCTCCCCACCCCCTTTTTGTTGTATCCATGTTCCTATACTTAGATTGTAAACTCCTGAGGGCAAAGACCACTCTGCTATTTGTGTAATGCCTAACACAACAAGCCTGGGTACTTTAAGCACTATCACAAATCAAATAATAAATAAATAATAAAATCTTATTGAAGAAAACAGGGTTATATGAATTTAGAAGTGAATTTAGTCCTTTGCCTGTTATTTTCCTTTTCCCTTCATTATTTATTGAAGTTGAATGTTAACAAATCAAAACAAAACATGGTAAATATATGCCTTTTTTCCTGAAAAATATTGAAGAACAATCTTACATAGTTTCATTTTCTTTGACTAACAGAAAAACAGGAGAGAGCTGAAAGCCATTTTGGCTGAATTTAACTTAAAAATTTACAATCAATATACTCATTCTAACAGGTATGTTTTCAGTTAAAATGATAATTTTAATGAAGAAAATGTATCTGATCAGACTACAGAAGGGCAATTATATCTTACTATAATTATCTGTTTTGATGTTGCTCTTTAAAAGTAAGTGAGGCATTATATGTAGACTTTCACTGGTATATGCTTTACAATCCATTTAACTTTTAGGACATATCATTTTATCATCAGCAGAAGAGGGATATACATGTGTGCAGGCCATTATGATTGAAGGGATCTGTATGTATGTATATGAATCCTACTATTGAAGGAAATCAGTGCAGGTTCATGTGTATCCAAGGCCTTAACTCAGGAGTGGGCAATTCTTTTGGGTGGAGGGCCACTTAACGAGTTTTGATGAGCTATTGAGGGCCACAAGCGTAACCCTGCCCCTTAACAGGTGCCCTGCCCCACTGCAGCCATCTGGGGACTAGAAGTCCCATCCCCTAGCCCCTGACCTGTGCCACCAGAATCACTCCCCTCACCCTGGAAGCACTCCATTTGGGAGGGGGTTTCCCATCTTGAAACTGGAAAAAACCAACCCTAATTATATACTAAAAATCAAACATCCACAATAATATATTTTAATTTTATTTACAAATATATTTTTGTCCTGATTTGCATGCATTTGTGTTGTATATATAGAGGTGTATAGCGTGGCTTCTCACTAGTACCACAGGGCTGGGGCTAGTGGTGACAGCAGATGGAAGAAATTGCCGCTGCCTAGGAAGGCAGCCCCGCCACACAGCTGCTTCAGCATTGCTGCATGCTCGGGGCAGCAGAATGAGTCAGGGCAAGACAGTGCCTGAATCAGGTGGGACAGAGGGGTCCACCATGGGGCTGGACAAAGCCCCTCCATGGGCCAGATCCAGCCTGTGGGCCATATTTTACCCACACCTACCTTAACTGATACACAGTATCTTAGTCTAATGTGGTTGTCGCATGCTAGAGAAAAAGAAATGATAAAGAACAGCCAGGCACAGACCTGATATGCTTGACATCAGGAATATTAATCATTCATCCCAGGACCCTTCTGAGGCAGGAAAGCAAGTATTATAACATGGAGGCAGTAAGGAAACAGACATATGCAATGTAACACTCCAAATATCTACTGAGGCCTTGGCTCCTGCTCCGAAGTAGTTAATGGGAATTTTGCCATTAATTTCAATGGGATCTGGATCAAGCCCTGAGTGACTAAAATAAAATGTACCTAGATTTTCAGGCGTGTACATAGTTCACTGAAAATGGGACCTGACAAAACAATTGCAAGCAAGAATGCCTACATTCCCTTCTAAATATTTGGACAATTCTTTTTTTTTTAAACAAGTTTTGTACCCAGAAATGTTGTTGTTAAGTATATTACATTGAATTGCCAGATCATAAGACTAGAGTGGTATGTTTGGTAATTAATATTAAAATATCAAGGCCAGCTTTTATTTAACTTATCCTGTCACTGCCTTAGTTAGGATGACTCATTTTCTCCTCTCTCAGAAAAAAATAAGTGTAGTTAAACAGTGGATTAAAAGGTTTCACCATTACCCACTCTGGATGATTATTTTTCATCAAGCCACTTACTTCATTTAGAAAAACTGAAACACATATGTCAAATTAGTGCGAGTATGTTTGCGCGTGTGTGCGATGAGACAGATAGAATAAAAGTAAATAAAACAGGCTAGCCCACCAGGCAGCTATTCAGCTACAGATAAATTGGATCTGTTACATTAACATTTTCATCATCACCCCTCCACTCCTTCTGGCTCCTTCTACCAAACACTTTTGTAATGTATTGCATGAAATGAAGAAACATTCTTTGCTTATGACTACAAACTGAAGTTATTTGGGTGTATAAATGTATAAAAGCAAAGAGTTCTCTTACATAATTTATTTTATGCCTATAAAATCCTAAAAACCTACTGTTTAAAAGCATATACTTTCTAAAACATTTGGTATTATTTTTGCCTTTCATTTCCAATTGTTGAATGAACAGAATTTTTTAGGATCAATTTTACTCTCATTTACGATTAAATAAAGTTAATGGACTTGAACTTACATAACTGAGGATGCAATATGGCCAGCTTTATTCATGTAAGTAATTGTATCCATGAAGTAATCCCACTGACTTCAGTACAGCTGCTTATGGGGGAGGGGCTTGAAGAACTGGGTTCTTATCATATAAATTCAGATTGCTGAATATTGATGTTCAATTTCTGCCCACAGTTATAAGAGAGACCCAGAGATGATGAACGGAATATTGCTCAGTTAGACCAGAGCCGATTTTTTTTTGGCTCAGTTACAGTAAAAGGAATGCATCTGCAGAAAAACCAGGTCTCCCTTTACACATGCAGGTAAAGACACAATTGAATCTAATGCACAATCCCACATTCACGCCTCCTGCCATGCATACATATATGGTAGGAGGCACGATTGTGGGATTGCACATTAAATCCAATTGTGCCTTACTGCTGGTGTAGGGGGACCCTGATCCTGGGCTCCTCCTGCATCTGCAAAAAGCAGGCATCCACAGCTGGGAACCCCCTTTGCTGAGGAGGCTCCCAGTTATGGGGACCACACAGAGCCAGGACCCAGAGCCCTGCTAGCTGCAGGGTTTCTCAGTCCTGGCTGCGCTTCACACAGAGCTGGGACCCAGAGCCCTGTCAGCTGCTAGACTCTGGGTCTTGGCTGTGGGTAAGGTACAGCTGGGACCAAGTGCCCTGTGTGGGTCCAAGGGTTTAAAACACCACTGAGTTTTGGAGACCATAACTGCCATGATCCTCATGGCTCAGGGGCTGAACCTTTGTGGCTGGAAGCTCTGTCAGGCAATGGCTCCTACCCACAAGGGAGACCATGCTATATGTACAAATTAAAGCTCTATAGCAACCAGCTATAATGTTCGGACACATTTTCAAGGTCAAACTTTATAGCTGGTTGGAGCTTTTTATCATGTGATAGCTACTTGGCATGAGTAGATGGTCTCAAGGTAACTGTGAAATTAGCCAGTTAATTGCAGAATATACTACCTAATTTATGGATTGGCCTGTGTCTGTTGCTTGTCATGGGCTAATTACTAATTTCTCCAAAACGCTCAGGGTTTTTTTGGTTCAGATTAAATTAACAATCTGACCTCTTAACAGGAACTCCCTCAGACTCCTAGAATTGCAAGATTGTGAATAATATGAGACTGAAAAGCCAACCTCTTATGTTTCACTTTCCTTTTGTGCCCCAGGTTAAAGATGCATCTCATAGTTTACATTTGTACACATCATATTTCTGTCATGCATCTAACATTTGAGCAAAGAAGGCTATGACATCATATGCATTAGAACAGGGGTGGGCAAAATGCAGCCCAGGGGCTGGATGCGGTCCACCAGGCCGTTCTATCTGGCCTGTGGGGCCCCTAAAAAATTTAGAAAATTAATATCTTTGTGCCCTGGGCTGCTTGTCATGTGGCCCTCAATGGCTTGCCAAAACTCAGTAAGTGGCCCTCTGCCCAAAATAATTGCCCACCCCTGACTTAGAACCTACTATATTAGAACCTACTGTAGCAGCCTGGCTTGATGGCATGAGCAGGATGTCTCAGGCTGATTGGTGGAGGCATTTCCCTTCCCCATCAATCAGGAAAAGGCAGGACTAAAGCTTGCCATCCCTAACCCAGGAGTAAGGTGAAGAAGAGGACCTGAGGGGGAACTAACCCCTCAGGCTTTCCTGTTGGTCCATTTTCAACCTGGGGGTAGAACCTCCAGAAGGAATAAAAGCCTGCATGCCCAGCACATGGGTGGCTTCAATGAAGGATGATGAAGGTGGGCTTGAGAAGAGTTGGTGGAGCTGACCAGAAGGGCAGAGCAGTGGCCTCAAAAGCACCTGAAGATGCCATCACTGAGTGGGAGACAGCAAGCAGCTGCTCCTACCCCTGCTGTGAAGAAAGGCATGGCGTTGGTGCACAGGTAGGTGCAGAGTGTCTAGAGAGCTGAAAGGACCCTGTAGCTGCATGAGGTAGCACAGGTGCCCATTCTGGCATGAGGCAGGAGCCCTTGGTGTAAAGAGTGGTGCATGGGGCTGGGAGAGCTGAAGGGACCCCACAGCTGCACAAGGCAGCATGGGTTCCCATCCCTGCACAAAGCAGAAGCCCTCAGTGCACAGAGCAGTGCACAGGGCCTGGAGCAAAGGGACCCCGGGGCTGCACGAGGCAGTGCGCGTCCCCATCCCTGCATAATGCCGGAGCCCCCAGTGCACAGAGAAGTGCAAAGGGTTTGGAGAGCTGAAGGGACCCCACAGCTACATGAGGCAGTGCAGGTCCCCATCCCTGTACAAGGCAGGAGCCCCTTTTGGTGCATTGAGCAGTGCATGGGATCTGAGAGGGCTGAACAGCCAGTAGCTGCATGGGGCAGCTTGGACCTTCCTGCAGAAGTTGACAGCAGGACGGAACAACCATCCCAGCAAAGGGGAAGCAGGCCCATAGCTAACCCACAGAGAGAGATGAGCCAAGTCCACCAGAACTGCTGGGGAGTTGTGAGTTACCCAAAAAGGGGACTGAAGTCCTGAGGAGGGGAGGAGGCCAGGATTTCCACAGGGAAGGAAAGGCCCTCTTCTTCTGGTGATCAAAGGGAAGCCCCACAATGTGTGTGTGTGTGGGGAGGGGAATGACCCCCTTTGGGGCAGAGGGAGTTAAGGGGCCCCATTTGTGAGTGAGTGGCTTCGCAGTTGCTAGTCATGCTAGCTGTGTGGCCTAGAGAAGAGAGATAGCGGTTCTTATGGTAACTTGCTCTTTTCCCCTGGTATCATTCCTTTTGTTGGGATTAATTGCTGTACCATTGGTATTGTTCTTGTTCCTAATGTTGTTGGGACCCTTGCTGTAAACTTGTATATTTAAGGCTGTATTACAAGAGGGTTATGAATTGCTTTATCTAGCCTGCTAGTCGGTCTGCTACCGTGTCCCCTACTCAATACTTGCTTTTACTGTATTGGTTATCTTAATACATTGAATGGTAATAATGTACTTTCACTTATGTATATTTAGACTATTGTTTCATCCCTGCTAGGTTGCATCTGTTGACCTATTGTTTAACCTGTGTTTTATTAATTGAGTGTTCCCTTGCCGGCTGCCTGGAGGGCCCCACTGAGGGTAGGGGCTGTACACAAACTGGAAGACCAAAGAGGGTCAAGGCTTATGCTGATATAGT